>NC_143023.1:21145833-21517500 GCF_057628025.1 Oncorhynchus mykiss | reverse complement strand
TTGGGCTCACCTCCAAGGCCAGCGTCAATCTCACCGTCTCAGGTACACAGAAGCATAGCCACACACAAACACACACACATACCTACACACATGACCGTGTGTTACTGACCCTGTGGTGGTTCTGAGATTGTTCAGATAGGACTACTTCTTAATGTATAGATGGATAAGACTCAGATGGAGTAAAGGAAGTGGTGATGGTACAGTATATCATAAGACTCAGATGGAGTAAAGGAAGTGGTGATGGTACAGTATATCATAAGACTCAGATGGAGTAAAGGAAGTGGTGATGGTACAGTATATCATAAGACTCAGATGGAGTAAAGGAAGTGGTGATGGTACTGTATATCATAAGACTCAGATGGAGTTAAAGGAAGTGGTGATGGAACAGTATATCATAAGACTCAGATGGAGTAAAGGAAGTGGTGATGGTACTGTATATCATAAGACTCAGATGGAGTAAAGGAAGTGGTGATGGTACAGTATATCATAAGACTCAGATGGAGTAAAGGAAGTGGTGATGGTACTGTATATCATAAGACTCAGATGGAGTAAAGGAAGTGGTGATGGTACAGTATATCATAAGACTCAGATGGAGTAAAGGAAGTGGTGATGGTACAGTATATCATAAGACTCAGATGGAGTAAAGGAAGTGGTGATGGAACAGTATATCTCTTCCAGTGGTGGACTTTAATTGTTATTTTATTTCCTGCTATTCTCTCCCTCCTCTTTCTCTCTGTATCCATCCCTCTCTTTTTCCTCTCTCCCACTTTCTTCCCAATCTATATCTCTCTCCCTCCTCCCTCTCTCCTCCCCCTCTACCTCTACCACTCTCCCCCCCTGTCTCTTTACCTCTCCCCCCTCTCTCTCCTCTCAACCTCCCTCTCTCTAGGTAAACCTGAGATTGATGCAGCTGTTGATGGAATGGTGGAGAAGGAGGGCGACATGGTGACTCTGTCCTGCTCTGCTCACGGACATCCTGCCCCACAGTTCACCTGGACACCCTCAGGAAAGGAGGTGAGTGTGCTTGTGTGTGTGTGTGCGCGCGGGTGCGTGTTATGAGCTCTCAGAACTACTCCTCTCATTTATTGTCATCTCTTAACCCATCTCCCCCTCTCGCCCCTCCTCTCCCAGTCAGTGTCGGTGAAGGGTAACAAGGTGGTCAGTATGGTCATGCTGGAGGCCAGTGCTGCGGTCCTGAAGGACGGGGTCACCTGCGAGGCCAGTAACGACCACGGCGCAGCCTCCCAGGTCTTCAAAGTCACCATCAAACAAGGTCAGTGTGGCCATCCACTTCTCTTAACTTTCGTATCACTGTTTCTTTCTTTCTTTCTTTCTCTCTCTCTTTCTTTCTTTCTCTCTCTCTCTCTCTCTCTCTCTCTCTCTCTCTCTCTCTCTCTCTCTCTCTCTCTCTCTCCCTTTCTCTCGTTCTCTGTCCCTCTCCTCCATTGTGGTGTAACAGTAAACTGTAGTCTAACCCGGTTCCTCTCTTCTCCCTGCAGCCGTCGATCCCAACGCAGCCAATGATGCAGGCAGAGGTAGACACTTATCCGTCTTCTCCCTCCTCCTTTCCTCCCTGCTGTCAGGACTCTGTGTTGTAAATAGCCTGTAGTACTTCACCCTTCCTCCAAGCACTCTACTGTACTGTACATTGTATATTTCCCTATTACTACTGAACACTGTGGATATTGTATATTGTGTTTTGTTTGTCATCTTTGTATGATGTCTGTCCTATATTCTGTGGATGCTGCGACTTTTCCCTCCCCTGGGGGGGTAATAAAGGATGATATTCTATTCTATCCTCTTCCACTCTCTTCTTTTCTGTCCTCAGCGTGTCTTTGTCACTTCTTTTTCCCACTGCGTTCTTCTCTTTCACTCTTTTTCCTCCCTGTGCTGTGCTTTTCAGTTGCTGTGGGCTTGTGAGTAGTTGTAACTAGAGTATGTGTTGTGGTGGTTGTGTTTGTACACTAGTATGTGTGTTGTTGGTGGTTAGTGGGTGCACATAGTGGTGCGGTGTGTGTTGTTGCTTTGCTATGCAGTGGGTCTGAGGAACTGCCTTTCTTTCAAAATGCTGCTCAAAGGGAACCATGTGCTTAAAACAGGTCTGTACAAATACCTCTGTGTGTATGTGTGTTACACTGTGTGTATGTGTGTTACACTGTGTGTATGTGTGTTACACTGTCTGTATGTGATACAGAGAGAGAAAAGGTGTGTTTGTGAAAATGTGTGTATGTAGGAGACTGTAGTGTGTATGTCTGATTCTGCGTGTGTGTGTGTGTGCGTGTGCGTGTGTGTGTGCGTGTGTGTTTACGTGTGTATGTGTGTGTGTGTGTGTGTGTGTAGGCCCCCCTCTTAGCCCCACCACACTATTGTCATCTCAATCAAAGTTGAACAAACCTTCCCCCTCCCCTTTCCCCGTTTCCCCCTCTCCTCCTCTCTCCTCCACCCATCCATTGTTCTCCTCCGAACCTCACCCATCCCATTTCCGCCCCTCCACCCCCTCACCTCCCCTCTTCCATTACCCACCCCTACCCCTCCACTCCATCCCCTCTCTTGCCTCCATCGCTGTCCCTCCCTCTTCAACCCTTCTCCCCCTTCTCCCTCCTCACCTCTCACCAACTCCTTCTCCCATCGCTCCTCCCTACCTCTTTCTCCTCTCACCTCACCCCATCCATCCCCTTTAACTTCACTTTCATCCAACCTCTCCCTTCTCCACCTCTCCCCCCATGCCTTCATCTCTCCCTCCATCTCTCCATGCCTCTAGCTGATAAGCAGCAGGGTGGCTCCAGTGGCGTGGTGATAGCCGTGGTGGTGTGTGTCCTAATGCTGCTGCTGCTGGTGGCACTCCTCTACTTCCTCAACAAGAAGGGCAAGCTGCCCTGCAGCAAGAAGGACAATAAGGAAGTGTGAGTTACAGGAGGGAGGTTAGGGTGGAGGAGAGGAGAGGAGGGGAGGGAGGGAGAGCTGAGGAGAGGGGAGTGGAGGGGACGGGAGGAGGGGTTTTGAAACTGTTTCTAAAGAAAGGCATTGTGATCATTGGCGTACAGACTCCCTGTTCTCTTTACTGTATTCTACCACCCTCTGCTAACCCTCTACCGTTTCTCTCTCCCTCTCCCTCTGCTAACCCTCTACCGTTTCTGTCTCCCTCTCCCTCTGCTAACCCTCTACCGTTTCTCTCTCCCTCTCCCTCTGCTAACCCTCTACCGTTTCTCTCTCCCTCTGCTAACCCTCTACCGTTTCTCTCTCCCTCTCCCTCTGCTAACCCTCTACCGTTTCTCTCTCCCTCTCCCTCTGCTAACCCTCTACCGTTTCTCTCTCACTCTCCCTCTGCTAACCCTCTACCGTTTCTCTCTCCCTCTCCCTCTGCTAACCCTCTACCGTTTCTCTCTCCCTCTCCCTCTGCTAACCCTCTACCGTTTCTCTCTCCCTCTCCCTCTGCTAACCCTCTACCGTTTCTCTCTCACTCTCCCTCTGCTAACCCTCTACCGTTTCTCTCTCCCACTCCCTCTCCCTCTGCTAACCCTCTACCGTTTCTCTCTCCCTCTCCCTCTGCTAACCCTCTACCGTTTCTCTCTCCCTCTCCCTCTGCTAACCCTCTACCGTTTCTCTCTCCCTCTCCCTCTGCTAACCCTCTACCGTTTCTCTCTCACTCTCCCTCTGCTAACCCTCTACCGTTTCTCTCTCCCTCTCCCTCTGCTAACCCTCTACCGTTTCTCTCTCACTCTCCCTCTGCTAACCCTCTACCGTTTCTCTCTCCCTCTCCCTCTGCTAACCCTCTACTGTTTCTCTCTCCCTCTCCCTCTGCTAACCCTCTACCGTTTCTCTCTCCCTCTCCCTCTGCTAACCCTCTACCGTTTCTCTCTCCCTCTCCCTCTCCCTCTGCTAACCCTCTACCGTTTCTCTCTCCGTCTGTCTTTTCATGTCACCTCCTTCTATAAGCCTATCTCTCTCCCTCTCTCTCTCTATGCTACCTCTCTTTCTCTCTCTCTATGCTACCTCTCTTTCTCTCTCTCCCTCTCTCTCTCTATGCTACCTCTCTTTCTCTCTCTCTATGCTACCTCTCTTTCTCTCTCTACCTCTCTCTCTCTATGCTATCTCTCTTTCTCTCTCTCTATGCTACCTCTCTTTCTCTCTCTCCCTCTCTCTCTATGCTAACTCTCTTTCTCTCTCTCCCCCTCTCTCTCTCTTTGCTACCTCTCTTTCTCTCTCTCTATGCTACCTCTCTTTCTCTCTCTCCCTCTCTCTCTCTATGCTATCTCTCTTTCTCTCTCTCTATGCTACCTCTCTTTCTCTCTCTCCCTCTCTCTCGCTATGCTACCTCTCTATGCTACCTCTCCCTCTCTCTCTCTACGCTACCTCTCTCTCTATGCTATCCCTCTCTTTCTCTCTGCCTCCTCTGTGTGTCTCTCCTGCAGGGCAAGTGGGGATGTGAATAATGACATTGTGGTGGAGATGAAGACAGAAAAGGCCAATGAAGAAGCTGGCCTTCTGAACAAGCCAGGAGCACAGCAGGTCAGAGGGGAGGGGTCGCTGGCGGGACAGTAGTGGTAGGAGAAGGGGGGATTGGTTTATATGTTTATATGCACAGTTCTTAAAAGTGAGTGTATATACACTGTGTATATATATATATATATATATATACAGTGCCTTGCGAAAGTATTCGGCCCCCTTGAACTTTGCGACCTTTTGCCACATTTCAGGCTTCAAACATAAAGATATAAAACTGTATTTTTTTGTGAAGAATTAACAACAAGTGGGACACAATCATGAAGTGGAACGACATTTATTGGATATTTCAAACTTTTTTAACAAATCAAAAACTGAAAAATTGGGCGTGCAAAATTATTCAGCCCCCTTAAGTTAACCTTTCTGATCTCCCCATCCCGGATCCGGGATCGTGAATACAGACTCAAGCTCATTACCATAACGCAACGTTAACTATTCATGAAAATCGCAATGGAATGAAATAAATATGCTAGCTCTCAAGCTTAGCCTTTTGTTAACAACACTGTCATCTCAGATTTTCTAAATATGCTTCTCAACCATTGCAAAACAAGCATTTGTGTAACAGTATTGATGGCTAACGTAGCATTTAGCGTAGCATTTAGCATTAGCATTCAGCTGGCAACATTTACACAAAAAAACAGAAAAGCATTCAAATAAAATCATTTACCTTTGAAGAACTTCAGATGTTTTCAATGAGGAGACTCTCAGATAGCAAATGTTCAGTTTTTCCTGAAAGATTATTTGTTTAGGACAAATCGCTCCGTTTTCTGCGTCACGTTTAGCTACGAAAAAACCCCTGTATCCAGGATTGTGTAAATCTATCAGCAAGCTCATTAGCATAACACAACGTTAACTATTCATGAAAATGGCTAATGAAATTAAATTAATCTATTTGCTCTCAAGCTTAGCCTTTTGTTAACAACACTGTCATCTCAGATTTTCAAAATATGCTTTTGAACCATAGCTAAACAAGCATTTGTGTAAGAGTATTGATAGCCTAGCATTGCATTAAGCCTAGCATTCAGCATGCAACATTTTCCACAAAAAAACATAAAAGCATTCAAATAAAATAATTTACCTTTGAAGAACTTCAGATGTTTTCAATGAGGAGACTCTGTTAGATAGCAAATGTTCCGTTTTTACAAAAAATATTATTTGTGTCGACTAATCACTCCGTTTTGTTCATCACGTTTGGATAAGGAAAAAAAAAAAACACAAACTTTTTTCCAAATTAACTCCATAATATCGACAGAAACATGGCAAACGATGTTTAGAATCAATCCTCAAGGTGTTTTTCACATATCTATCGACGATAAAATCCATCGTGGCAGTTTACTTTCAATTCTGAAGAAATGGAACGCGCATTTTCATCATAGGTACACTTCAACTATGACAGACAAAATGAGAAAAAAATCCAGAAAATCACATTGTAGGATTTTTAATGAATTTATTTGCAAATTATGGTGGAAAATAAGTATTTGGTCAATAACAAAAGTTTATCTCAATACTTTGTTATATACCCTTTGTTGGCAATGACAGAGGTCAAACGTTTTCTGTAAGTCTTCACAAGGTTTTCACACACTGTTGCTGGTATTTTGGCCCATTCCTCCATGCAGATCTCCTCTAGAGCAGTGATGTTAATGGGCTGTTGCTGGGCAACACGGACTTTCAACTCCCTCCAAAGATTTTCTATGGGGTTGAGATCTGGAGACTGGCTAGGCCACTCCAGGACCTTGAAATGCTTTTTACGAAGCCACTCCTTCGTTGCCCGGGCGGTGTGTTTGGGATCATTGTCATGCTGAAAGACCCAGCCACGTTTCATCTTCAACGCCCTTGCTGATGGAAGGAGGTTTTCACTCAAAATCTCACGATACATGGCCCCATTCATTCTTTCCTTTACACGGATCAGTCGTCCTGGTCCCTTTGCAGAAAAACAGCCCCAAAGCATGTTTCCACCCCCATGCTTCACAGTAGGTATGGTGTTCTTTGGATGCAACTCAGCATTCTTTGTCCTCCAAACACGACGAGTTGAGTTTTTACCAAAAAGTTATATTTTGGTTTCATCTGACCATATGACATTCTCCCAATCTTCTTCTGGATCATCCAAATGCTCTCTAGCAAACTTCAGACGGGCCTGGACATGAACTGGCTTAAGCAGGGGGACACGTCTGGCACTGCAGGATTTGAGTCCCTGTCGGCGTAGTGTGTTACTGATGGTAGGCTTTGTTACTTTGGTCCCAGCTCTCTGCAGGTCATTCACTAGGTCCCCCCGTGTGGTTCTGGGATTTTTGCTCACCGTTCTTGTGATCATTTTGACCCCACGGGGTGAGATCTTGCGTGGAGCCCCAGATCGAGAGAGATTATCAGTGGTCTTGTATGTCTTCCATTTCCTAATAATTGCTCCCACAGTTGATTTCTTCAAACCAAGCTGCTTACCTATTGCAGATTCAGTCTTCCCAGCCTGATGCAGGTCTACAATTTTGTTTCTGGTGTCCTTTGACAGCTCTTTGGTCTTGGCCATAGTGGAGTTTGGAGTGTGACTGTTTGAGGTTGTGGACAGGTGTTTTTTATACTGATAAGTTCAAACAGATGCCATTAATACAGGTAACGAGTGGAGGACAGAGGAGCCTCTTAAAGAAGAAGTCACAGGTCTGTGAGAGCCAGAAATCTTGCTTGTTTGTAGGTGACCAAATACTTATTTTCCACCATAATTTGCAAATAAATTCATAAAAAATCCTACAATGTGATTTTCTGGATTTTTTTGTCTGTCATAGTTGAAGTGTACCTATGATGAAAATTACAGGCCTCTCTCATCTTTTTAAGTTGGAGAACTTGCACCAATTGGTGGCTGACTGAAGACCTTTTTGCCCCACTGTATATATATATATATATACAGTTGAAGTCGGAAGTTTACATACACTTACAGTGGGGAGAACAAGTAGTTGATACACTGCCGATTTTGCAGGTTTTCCTACTTACAAAGCATGTACAGGTCTGTAATTTTTATCATAGGTACACTTCAACTGTGAGAGACGGTATCTAAAAAAAATCCTGAAAATCACATTGTATGATTTTTAAGTAATTAATTTGCATTATATTGCATGACATAAGTATTTGATACATCAGAAAAGCAGAACTTAATATTTGGTACAGAAACCTTTGTTTGCAATTACTGAGATCATACGTTTCCTGTAGTTCTTGACCAAGTTTGCACACACAGCAGCAGGGATTTTGGCCCACTCCTCCATACAGACCTTCTCCAGATCCTTCAGGTTTCGGGGCTGTTGCTAGGCAATACGGACTTTCAGCTCCCTCCAAATATTTTCTTTTGGGTTCAGGTCTGGAGACTGGCTAGGCCACTCAAGGACCTTGAGATGCTTCTTACGGAGCCACTCCTTAGTTGCCCTGGCTGAGTGTTTCGGGTCTTTGTCTTGCTGGAAGACCCAGCCACGACCCATCTTCAATGCTCTTACTGAGGGAAGGAGGTTGTTGGCCAAGATCTCGCGATACATGGCCCCATCAATCCTCCCCTCAATACGGTGCAGTCGTCCTGTCCCCTTTGCAGAAAAACATCCCCAAAGAATGATGTTTCCACCTCCATGCTTCAAGGTTGGGATGGTGTTCTTGGGCTTGTACTCATCCTTCTTCTTCCTCCAAACACGGCGAGTGGAGTTTAGACTCTATTTTTGTCTCATCAGACCACATGACCTTCTCCCATTCCTCCTCTAGATCATCCAGATGGTCATTGGCAAACTTCAGACGTGCCTGGACATGCGTTGGCTCGAGCAGGTGGACCTTGCGTGCGCTGCAGGATTTTAATCCATGACGGCGTAGTGTGTTACTTATGGTTTTCTTTGAGACTGTGGTCCCAGCTCTCTTCAGGTCATTGACCAGGTCCTGCCGTGTAGTTCTGGGCTGATCCCTCACCTTCCTCATGATCATTGATGCCCTACGAGGTGAGATCTTGCATGGAGCCCCAGACCGAGGGTGATTGACCGTCATCTTGAACTTCTTCCATTTTCTAATAATTGCGCCAACAGTTGTTGCCTTCTAACCAAGCTGGTTGCCTATTGTCCTGTAGCCCATCCCACCCTTGTGCAGGTATACAATTGTATCCCTGATGTCCTTACACAGCTCTCTGGTTTTGGCCATTGTGGAGAGGTTGGAGTCTGTTTGATTGAGTGTGTGGACAGGTGTCTTTCATACAGATAACGAGTTCAAACAGGTGCAGTTAATACAGGTAATGAGTGGAGAACAGGAGGGCTTCTTAAAGAAAAACGAACAGGTCTGTGAGAGCCGGAATTCTTACTGGTTGGTAGGTGATCAAATACTTATGTCATGCAATAAAATATAAATTAATTACTTAAAACTCATACAATGTGATTTTCTGGATTTTTGTTTTAGATTCCGTCTCTCACAGTTGAAGTGTACCTATGATAAAAATGACAGACCTCTACATGCTTTGTAAGTAGGAAAACCTGCAAAATCGGCAGTGTATCAAATACTTGTTCTCCCCACTGTAGGTTGGAGTCATTAAAACTTGTTTTTCAACCACTCCACAAATTTCTTGTTAACAATCTATAGTTTTGGCAAGTCGGTTAAGACATCTACGTTGGATATGACACAAGTAATTTTTCCAACAATTATTTACAGACAGATTATTTAACTTATAATTCACTGTATCACAATTCCAGTGGGCCAGAAGTTTACATACACTAAGTTGACTGTGCCTTTAAACAGCTTGGAAAATTCCAGAAAATGATGTCATGGCTTTAGAAGCTTCTGATAGGCTAATTGACATAATTTGAGTCAATTGGAGGTGTACGTGTGGATGTATTTCATGGCCTACCTTCATACTCAGTGCCTCTTTGCTTGAAATCATGGGAAAATCAAAAGAAATCAGCCAGACCTCTGAAAAAAATTGTAGACCTCCACAGGTCTGGTTCATCCTTGGGAGCAATTTCCAAACGCCTGAAGGTACCACGTTCATCTGTACAAACAATAGTACGCAAGTATAAACACCATGGGACCACGCAGCCGTCATACTGCTCAGGAAGGAGATGTGTTCTGTCTCCTATAGGTGAACGTACTTTGGTGCGAAAGTGCAAATCAATCTCAGAACAACAGCAAAGGACCTTGTGAAGAAGCTGGAAAAAACAGGTACAAAAGTATCTATGTCCACAGTTAAACGAGTCCTATATCAACATAACCTGAAAGGCCGCTCAGCAACGAGGAAGCCACTGCTCCAAAACCGCCATAAAAAAGCCAGACTACGGTTTGCAACTGCACATGGGGACAAAGACCGTACTTTTTGGAGAAATGTTCTCTGGTCTGATGAAACAAAAATATAATTATTTGGCCATAATGACCATTGTTATGTTTGGAGGAAAAGGGGGGAGGCTTGCAAGCCGAAGAACACCATCCCAACCGTGAAGCCCCGGGGTGGCAGCATCATGTTGTGGGGGTGCTTTGTTGCAGGAGGGACTGGTGCACTTCACAAAATAGATGGCATCATGAGGATGGAAAACTATGTGGATATATTGAAGCAACATCTCAAGGCATCAGTCAGGAAGTTAAAGCTTGGTCGCAAATGGGTCTTCCAAATGGACAATGACCCCAAGCATACTTCCAAAGTTGTGGCAAAATGGCTTAAGGACAACAAAGTCAAGGTATTAGAGTGGCCATCACAAAGCCCTGACCTCAATCCTATAGAAAATTTGTGGTCAGAACTGAAAAAGTGTTTGCGAGCAAGGAGGCCTAAAAACCTGACTCGGTTACACCAGCTCTGTCAGGAGGAATGGGCCAAAATTCACTCAACTTATTAATGGGAAGCTTGTGGAAGGCTACCTGAAACGTTTGACCCAAGTTAAACAATTTAAAGGCAATGCTACCAAATACCAATTGAGTGTATGTAAACTTCTGACCCACTAGGAATGTGATGAAAGAAAATAATGCTGAAATAAATCATTCTCTCTACTATTATTCTGACATTTCACATTCTTAAAATAAAGTGGTGATCCTAACTGACCTAAGACAGGGAATTTTTACTAGGATTAAATGTCAGGAATTGTGAAAAACTGAGTTTAAATGTATTTGGCAAAGGTGTATGTAAACTTCCGACTTCAACTGTATTTATGTATTTAAATATTATATTATTTATAGAAAGGCTGGAAAAACACCAGGAAATCAACTCCAAGTCATTTTTATTGAAGAAGTTCCCAAGTATTCCCCATGAGTAATAGAGACACGTGATCGTATACCAATGTATGGAAGGTTTGACATTTTTTAGTCAAACATTATATCTGTTTGGGCTTATTGAGGTCAATATTCAGTCTACAAATGATTTGTAATTACGTTTCGGCCCCCCGACCATCCGCTCAGTACAAAATCAGCCAGTGGTTGAATCTAGTTGATGATCCCTGACTTATATAATATCACAATGTTGTATTGACTCACAGGATTTACTGGTGCTTTGTGTTGTCTTCCACAGTGAGGAACAGAGGAGAATATGACACAAGAAGACAGAAAGAGAGGGATGAAGGGATGGATGAAAAACGACAGCAGGGCTTGTTTTATTTTTGATAGAAAGAGAAGTCGGACTGAGGGAGAAAAGACGGTGGAATGGAAGGGTGTTTCTGTAGGGATGTGGGGTAACCTGTGTGGGGCGGGGGGAGGGAGGGGGGTTATTTAAACATGAGACCTAATACATCACTGAACATCATCATGACATTATCAGAGTGTAATCCCTTTCCACCAATCACAACCATTGGTTGACCGTGTAGAATAGAGCTTTACAGTGTCCAACATGACTCTAGCCACAGTAACTCTACCCCAATCCAAACAGAAAATGCCATTGTGTTGCAGGAGTGTGTGTGAGTGTGTGTTTGTGAGTGTGTGCTGTATTGCATTGTGTATCTGAGCTGTGGGTTGTTCTTCGTTCAGTCAGTGTAGAACTGGATGTGTCTGTTCTGTGTGGAGTCTGCATCTAGCCCATTCTGGTGGACATGGGGAAAACACAAACTGTCATCCTACTCTATTCATCCCTACGCTGATTATTGTGTCACTCTGAATTCTATCCCGTAACATAGAGATTGACCGTGCCTACTGTTACATCAAACTTAATGATCATATTCCTTGCCCAAGATGATGACCAGCAGCATATTAGGCACAATACTGCAGATGTACTTTCTGACAAACCTTTTCAGTCAAACAGGGCAAGCCAGGCCCACTTATACAAGTCAAAAGTCATTCCAGCCTAAATCCACTCCGGCCTTCTGATAAGAGCCTATAGTACTGTATATAATTCTAGACTGTTCTAAGGAGGAACTTACCCCTATCTCCCTGTTTGCTTTGGTCCTGGCCAGAGTCCTGTCTTTACAGGATGACATGAAATAGAAGACTAGTCCCTGTGTATCAATTCATTGTTTAGTTTTTAATTTCAAATCTAGAATGTTTATTCATTTATTCAAATTCCTTTCAGCTGTTACCTTAGCAACAGCCGAGACAATTTCTAACTTCCTGATCCCTTCCTGTGTAAATGTATTTTTTTCTCAAACCAAAAAGCAACAAAAAATACAAGCTATTCGGTGTACAAATTAGTTCCAAAATGTTGCCGAAATGTATATTATGTATCAGGTCATTTGTTTTCCTCTTTTTGTTGCTCTGTCTCTGCAAACTGAATACTGTATAACCTGTCAATCAAATGGAGGCTTACTGTATACGTGAGGTGAATCTGAATGAATCTGTGTGTGTTTACTGTGTCGTTAGAGTCCTGACCCTGCTACAGCGCTCGCCATATTTCATAGCCTACTGTCCTTCTCTGAGCAAAGCCATTTTCAGAAACACAACACTCCCTGTTACGTTCAGCTCACCCAATTATCATCCCCTAGCTCTGGAAAATTGGAGTAACCTGGCAAAATGGGGAACGTTTTTGTCCTCCGTTGACAATCTGAAATCTCTGCCAGCTGCACTACCATTTCTTTCAGTACAGATTGGCTTTGCAGGCCGGAGGGGTTAGCAACACAGTGAGCACAGATTCACCTGCGAACGTCACAGAGACAGGTTAGTCACCGCTTGATGAGGGAGAGAGGGAGGAGAGCAGGGGAGGCGAGGGGAGGGGGGGTAGAGTGTGGGGTTGAGGTGGGAGGGGAGAAGGTGTAGAGTGTGGGGTTGAGATGGGAGGGTGTAGAGTGTGGGGATAAGGTTGGAGGGTGTAGAGTGTGGGGATGAGGTGGGAGGGTGTAGAGTGTGGGGATGAGGGGAGAGGGGGTAGAGTGTAGGGGTGAGGTGGGAGGGGAGAGATTTTTTTTACCAAAATAAGTTGAGTTATTGAGTGTCTTAGTGGGGGTGTTCCAATGTTTTGGTGCGCATTTGATGTCTGTCTCTCTCTGCCTCACACACTTTTTGATACTACCTGTATTGGCAGCACAAAGATATATGATAGCTGGTTGCAGTGTCCTCTATCATTGGTATACACTGGAAAAAAATTGCCTTGTGAACAGGTCACTATAACCACTATCGCTTTTTCTGGGAATCATTTGTTTGTATGTCTAGTGATTTAAGAAATCTATATTTCCATAACTTAATGACTGTTCTGACTCCTGCGAAGTTAGGGGGAGACCAACAGGTGCATACCTTCAACTTTGGAATGCTTGGTTTTATTTGTCCCCCAAAAATATAAATTGATATAAATCAAAAAAAGTGTTTTCTTTTCTTTAAAGAAAAGGGTGATTCTTGCACTTCAGAACTACTGAGTTGTGACTTGTGATGTTTTGTGGTTTGTCCACTTGTTCTAAGAGAAGAGAGAAAGGTTTGAATTAGGATTCTTGTCTTGCTATACATATGTGAGTGCTTTTTTCTCTTCCTGCTATACTGTATATTTGGTGGTACGCTGTTCTGTTGTGAGTTCTGTACTTTGTTCTTGTATCTTCTTATTGAACTGTGTAGAATTTATAACAACTGAAAACCCAAGAAAAAACAACCAAACTCCCACAATCTCTGTGTGTGTTTCATTTTTGTGTGTGTCTGTGTGTGTTGACTGTTAGTGTAGAGGTATAGGCCACCTCTGTTGTCAGCTGGATTCTGTGAGCTCTGGCAGGTTGCCGTTGTACTGTGGGCTTCTGGCTCTCTGGTTCTATCAGCAGGGATGTTGTCCCTTCTTCCATCTGCCAAGCATCCATTAGGAAATTACACTGACCTGCAGAATGGGAAGGATATGCGTTTAGAACATTAAGAGAGAGAATGAGGGGGGAAGGACTGAGATGAGGCTCTAAAGTGTGTGTGTGTGTGTGTGTGTGTGTGTGTGTGTGTGTGTGTGTGTGTGTGTGTGTGTGTGTGTGTGTGTGTGTGTGAGAGCCAATCAATCAAATTGAAATAGCTTTGTTTCTATTTACTGTGGTTTACAGTGTGTGTCCACCTCTAGTGCTTTTTGCTTCAGTATTGTCACCAATGTTATTGTGTATCATCTGTGTAACCATGCCTACCCTGGCCCTAAGGCTTTAATACTGTCTGAGTTTAGCTACAGTGACGCTAATCTGATTTAGCCATTTACCATCAGCCTATTGAGAAATGACAGCCACTGTCCCTAGCTCATAGCCTAGCCGCTACAGCCTCTCAATAACGGTTGGCTAACGGCCAGTCCACACAACACTCACACACACACACACACACACACACACACACACACACACACACACACACACACACACACACACACATACATACACACTGTGCTGGGACACCACCACCAGAGCAAACTAGAGACTGAGATGATTAGGGATATATATAATGATAGAGAGACAGAAGGAGGGTGAAGGGGATGGAGGAGAGAGCGAATGGGACAGAGAAGGTTATGGATGAGGGAGGGATAGATGGAGGGAGAAGTTATGGAAATTGACAGAAGAATCAGGAACTGTCATGAGAGGAACTGAAGGAGAAGAGTGATTGGCCATCCAATGGATAAAGAAGCTGTCTTGTTTAAGGATGTCATAAATTAGCATTGAGTCTGCTGTCTACTCTTGCAATCAGCTGAGTTCAATAAATAAAGAGAGAGGGAGGGAGGGAGAAGAGGAGGGAGGGAGGGAGGGAGAAGAGGAGGGAGGGAGGGAGGGAGGGAGAAGAGGAGGAAGGGAAGGGAGAAACAAATACAAGTAATGAAATGAAGGGCAGTAAATCTTCTCTTATCTCCTTCACTTCCAAGGTTTCATATCCTGTGTGACCTGATTTTGAGTGTCTGTGTTTTCTGTTGGTGTGTATACGTGTCAGTAGTGGTGTGTGTTTTCTGTTGGTGTGTATACGTGTCTGTAGTGGTGTGTGTTTTCTGTTGGTGTGTATACGTGTCAGTAGTGGTGTGTGTTTTCTGTTAGTGTGTATACGTGTCAGTAGTGGTGTGTGTTTTCTGTTGGTGTGTATGCGTGTCAGTAGTGGTGTGTGTTTTCTGTTGGTGTGTATACGTGTCAGTAGTGGTGTGTTTTATGTTGGTGTGTATGCGTGTCAGTAGTGGTGTGTTTTATGTTGGTGTGTATACGTGTCAGTAGTGGTGTGTTTTCTGTTGGTGTGTATGCGTGTCAGTAGTGGTGTGTTTTATGTTGGTGTGTATACGTGTCAGTAGTGGTGTGTTTTCTGTTGGTGTGTATGCGTGTCAGTAGTGGTGTGTTTTATGTTGGTGTGTATGCGTGTCAGTAGTGGTGTGTTTTCTGTTGATGTGTATACTGTACGTATCAGTCGTGGTGTGTGTTTGTGTTGGTGTGTATGCGTGTCAGTAGTGGTGTGTGTTTGTGTTGGTGTGTATACTTGTCAGTAGTGGTGTGTGTTTGTGTTGGTATGTATGCGTGTCAGTAGTGGTGTGTGTTTGTGTTGGTGTGTATACTTGTCAGTAGTGGTGTGTGTTTGTGTTGGTATGTATGCGTGTCAGTAGTGGTGTGTGTTTGTGTTGGTGTGTATACTTGTCAGTAGTGGTGTGTGTTTGTGTTGGTATGTATGCGTGTCAGTAGTAGTGTGTGTTTGTGTTGGTGTGTATACTTGTCAGTAGTGGTGTGTGTTTCTGTTGGTGTGTATACTTGTCAGTAGTGGTGTGTGTTTGTGTTGGTATGTATGCGTGTCAGTAGTGGTGTGTTTTATGTTGGTGTGTATGCGTGTCAGTAGTGGTGTGTGTTTCTGTTGGTGTGTATACGTGTCAGTAGTGGTGTGTTTTCTGTTGGTGTGTATGCGTGTCAGTAGTGGTGTGTGTTTCTGTTGGTGTGTATACGTGTCAGTAGTGGTGTGTTTTCTGTTGGTGTGTATGCGTGTCAGTAGTGGTGTGTTTTATGTTGGTGTGTATACTGTACGTATCAGTCGTGGTGTGTGTTTGTGTTGGTGTGTATACTTGTCAGTAGTGGTGTGTGTTTGTGTTGGTGTGTATACTTGTCAGTAGTGGTGTGTGTTTGTGTTGGTGTGTATACTTGTCAGTAGTGGTGTGTGTTTGTGTTGGTGTGTATACTTGTCAGTAGTGGTGTGTGTTTGTGTTGGTGTGTATACTTGTCAGTAGTGGTGTGTGTTTGTGTATGGGTAGTAGTGATGGTTCATCTGTGCATCCAGCCAAGCTGATGCAGTGCCCTTTGATGATCAATTAGACATGAAAGCAGCCGGTGTGTTAGTGATGTTCGAGCCTGTAAAGACATGCACTCCAGCTACCAGACCTTCATCACTGACATGTATTGACAAGCAAGCCAACAAGCACTCGCCTTTGAGAAGAAAAGTGGATCCATAGCGTTAAGCTGTAGGCATGTTTAACAGGTCAGATTGCTGCTGACAACTGAGCTTCCCCCACTGTCCAACTGCCCCATACTGGGCTCCAACAACTGATCCTCTGCTTCACAACACATGTGACCGCCCTCCATGACGTTTCAACCATTTGAGCTACCCAAAAGGTATTCATTGTATAGCTTGTATAGCTCTGCGACATTTCAAGCTAGCTGTGGAGTGAGTTTACGGTGCGCTCCATAGGTGCGCTCCATAGGTACGCTCCATAGGTACGCTCCATAGGTGCGCTCCATAGGTACGCTCCGTAAACTCCGTTACACGTGCAATACATTTACATCCATGGTAAAGGCAGGCCATGACCGGGGCATCCCACACAGGGCTCACCTTAAACAGGTCGAAGAGCGATGAAGGCCCCCTGGGTGTCTGAGTCAGCTAGTCCGTTAGCGCTAGAGAAGAGAAGTGAGAGGTGGAAGGGAGGAGCTGGAGAGAGGGGGAGAGAGGCCTGGAGGAATAGGAGCAGCTGTGTTGTGTGTACCTCTGTGAGCTCCTGTACACGCTGCAGGCTCCCTCCCACTGTCTGACTGTACCACAGCAGAGCAGGTGTCAGGAGAGCTATTACACACAGAGAGAGAGACACACACACACATACACACACGTACGCATACACACATAGAATCATACTTGAATGATTTTGTGTTGGTATTCACACACACTCTCACACATACACTGTCAATTACTCTAAGGCACACTGCTACACTGTCAGAGAGTGATCATTAGTATGTGTTTGTTCAGACATGGCCTGTAAAATGTGTAGGGAAATAAAATGGCTGACGTTCCTTGGGGCTTGTTCAGCACAGAGCTGTAATGAGAGGGTTCTGAGCCCTGTGTTTTAGGGCTCCATTCAATCTGGTGTGCTGAAGATCTGGCTAGATAGAAATATAAAAGCCAAGTTCCCTGTGTCAGCAGAGACTACATTCACGCTAAACGCTGCATGTGTCAGCTCAATCAGAAATGACCTTTCAATTCAAATCGCGCTGTAGCGCTGAACTTCGGCGATACGGATTGAATCGAGCCCTTATTCTAATACTCTCTGTTGCCTAGCTGCTAACTCTCTCACCCAGTAAAACACCCAGTAAAACAGTCAGTGGTGGATCACGGCGTCACACACACGTATTTCTCCTGTAACTCTCCTTTCTGAGCCTCTGCTGCTATTAGCCTTATCAGACCTGTCTACTTTAGTTAATGGTGGATTCCTGGTCCTGGTCCTGACCCTGGTCCTGACTCTGGTCCTGGTCCTGACCCTGGTCCTGACCCTGACCCTGGTCCTGGTCCTGACCCTGACCCTGGTCCTGGTCCTGACTCTGGTCCTGGTCCTGACCCTGGTCCTGACCCTGGTACTGGTCCTGACCCTGGTCCTGGTCCTGGTCCTGACTCTGGTCCTGGTCCTGACTCTGATCCTGGTCATGGTCCTGGTCCTGACTCTGGTCCTGGTCCTGACTCTGGTCCTGGTCCTGACCCTGGTCCTGACCCTGGTGCTGACTCTGGTCCTGGTCCTGACTCTTGTCCTGGTCCTGACTCTGGTCCTGGTCCTGACTCTTGTCCTGGTCCTGACTCTGGTCCTGGTCCTGACTCTTGTCCTGGTCCTGGACCTGACTCTTGTCCTGGTCCTGACCCTGGTCCTGGTCCTGACTCTTGTCCTGGTCCTGACTCTGGTTATGGTCCTGACTCTGGTCCTGGTCCTGACTCTTGTCCTGGTCCTGACTCTGGTCCTGGTCCTGACTCTTGTCCTGGTCCTGACTCTGGTCCTGACTCTTGTCCTGGTCCTGGTCCTGACTCTTGTCCTGGTCCTGACCCTGGTCCTGGTCCTGACTCTTGTCCTGGTCCTGACTCTGGTTATGGTCCTGACTCTGGTCCTGGTCCTGACTCTTGTCCTGGTCCTGACTCTGGTCCTGGTCCTGACTCTGGTCATGGTCCTGACTCTGGTCCTGGTCCTGACTCTTGTCCTGGTCCTGACTCTTGTCCTGGTCCTGACTCTGGTCCTGGTCCTGACTCTTGTCCTGGTCCTGACTCTGGTCCTGACTCTGGTCCTGGTCCTGACTCTTGTCCTGGTCCTGACTCTGGTCCTGGTCCTGACTCTTGTCCTGGTCCTGGTCCTGACTCTTGTCCTGGTCCTGACTCTGGTCCTGGTCCTGACTCTTGTCCTGGTCCTGACTCTGGTTATGGTCCTGACTCTGGTCCTGGTCCTGACTCTTGTCCTGGTCCTGACTCTGGTCCTGGTCCTGACTCTTGTCCTGGTCCTGACTCTGGTCCTGGTCCTGACTCTTGTCCTGGTCCTGGTCCTGACTCTTGTCCTGGTCCTGACCCTGACCCTGGTCCTGACTCTTGTCCTGGTCCTGACTCTGGTTATGGTCCTGACTCTGGTCCTGGTCCTGACTCTTGTCCTGGTCCTGACTCTGGTCCTGGTCCTGACTCTGGTCATGGTCCTGACTCTGGTCCTGGTCCTGACTCTTGTCCTGGTCCTGACTCTTGTCCTGACTCTGGTCCTGGTCCTGACTCTTGTCCTGGTCCTGACTCTGGTCCTGACTCTTGTCCTGGTCCTGACTCTTGTCCTGGTCCTGACTCTGGTCCTGGTCCTGACTCTTGTCCTGGTCCTGGTCCTGACTCTTGTCCTGGTCCTGACTCTGGTCCTGGTCCTGACTCTTGTCCTGGTCCTGACTCTGGTTATGGTCCTGACTCTGGTCCTGGTCCTGACTCTTGTCCTGGTCCTGACTCTGGTCCTGGTCCTGACTCTGGTCATGGTCCTGACTCTGGTCCTGGTCCTGACTCTTGTCCTGGTCCTGACTCTTGTCCTGGTCCTGACTCTGGTCCTGGTCCTGACTCTTGTCCTGGTCCTGACTCTGGTCCTGACTCCGGTCCTGGTCCTGACTCTTGTCCTGGTCCTGACTCTGGTCCTGGTCCTGACTCTTGTCCTGGTCCTGACCCTGGTCCTGGTCCTGACTCTGGTCCTGGTCCTGACTCTTGTCCTGGTCCTGACTCTGGTCCTGGTCCTGACTCTTGTCCTGGTCCTGACTCTGGTCCTGACTCTTGTCCTGGTCCTGACTCTTGTCCTGGTCCTGACTCTGGTCCTGGTCCTGACTCTTGTCCTGGTCCTGGTCCTGACTCTTGTCCTGGTCCTGACTCTGGTCCTGGTCCTGACTCTTGTCCTGGTCCTGACTCTGGTTATGGTCCTGACTCTGGTCCTGGTCCTGACTCTTGTCCTGGTCCTGACTCTGGTCCTGGTCCTGACTCTGGTCATGGTCCTGACTCTGGTCCTGGTCCTGACTCTTGTCCTGGTCCTGACTCTGGTCATGGTCCTGACTCTGGTCCTGGTCCTGACTCTTGTCCTGGTCCTGACTCTGGTCCTGGTCCTGACTCTTGTCCTGGTCCTGACTCTGGTCTTGGTCCTGACTCTGGTCCTGGTCCTGACTCTGGTCCTGGTCCTGACTCTTGTCCTGGTCCTGACTCTGGTCCTGGTCCTGACTCTGGTCCTGGTCCTGACTCTGGTCCTGGTCCTGACTCTGGTCCTGGTCCTGGCTCTTCCTCTGCATCTGGGGAGTCTCACACACCAGGACCTGCAGTGTGTCTGGAAGATGAAGCATGACCTCTGAGTGTGTTTATGTGCTGTACATGATTAACTCCCCCCTCCTCTACCCTGGTACTGCTGGTCTATGTCTGCCTCCCATACTGCCCTGCCATGCATCAGTCTGCTCTGTAGGTCCACACTCACATACACACACAGACTCACACGACTCTGGCAACTTTCAGTGTGAGGTAGTGTCAGAGTTTAGGTAATGTTTTATGTTGCAGTAGTGTTGCTATCTCTTCAGGTGTGTGAACACATAGGGAGAATGGGTACAATGCTGGGCTCATGGCCAGGTGTTCACAACACCGCCTGTTTGTTATGCTGCTGTTGTTTTTAGTCTCCCTGTAGGAACGTGTGGCCCCGAGGTGCAGTATAGCTTCCTCACTGCATTCCTCTGAGCAGTATAGCTACACATACTGTCACACAGCCAGATTGGAGGAAAAAAACTGTAAAATAGATGATTCAGATTTGACAGGAATAAAGAGAATTGTGTAGTCCAGGCAACAGAGGGGTGTAAGTGTTTCTCACAGTGTGGGATGATTGCAGTAGGACGGGGAACGGCCTCCCCATGGGGTTTCAGTCTCTGTTGTGATGTTCTCTCTTTCTCTCTAGCACCACAGCCATATCTGTGATCTCCCAAACACTGGCATCAATACTAATGCAATATCACTGGCAATACCCGTGTGATGTTTCTCTCTCACACAAACACACAAACGCAAGCATACACACATGCACTCGTACACACACACAGCCTCACACACAAATACACTTGATAATAGTCCATACAAATCCAGTACTACTGAATGCGTAAGTCTGACCTCAAATACACATCAATACAAATGTATTACAGTTTTTCTCAATTACTAAAACACTAAAACCCATTGGCTGAACAAAGTTCTCAGTTTCCTGGACTCATTTAGCTAATTATGCAGTCTGTTGTCAATACCTTAAACCATTTCACATGGTAAAACACAATTTGCAGATCTCACTTAGACTTTTCAGCAAAACTCTAAACACATTCTCATTCTCAAAACACATTCTGCACTCTAATGCACATGTCATCCATACTGGTAAACACAAGTGGCAACAATCAAATACAAATAGAGAACACATGTCATTGATTGAACACAACCACTCAAAATTGATTTAACCTGTTTCAAATGATGCGACACAACCAATATAAGCCAGTTCAGAGAGCAAACAGGTTGTTGAAGGTGGGAAGTCTGAGAATGGGATAGAAGAAACGATGTGAGAGGACAAGGACGAGTGCGTATGCGAGGTGGGCGACGAGGAGGAAGAGGGCAAGAAAGAGGAAGAGGAGGACGAAGAGGAGGAGGAAGACAAAGAGTGGAAATATCTGATGAAATTCAAGCAACAGTTATAGACCATGTTCTTGTCCATGGACTGACAATGAGGGAAGCAGGACTTAGAGTGCAACCCAATTTGAGCTGATTTTCTGTGTCCACCATAGTAAGGACATTCAGAGAAGAGAACAGGTACAGTACACTGCTGTATTTTTGTCATTGCAAATTTACTGTACTACACTATATGCAGCTGTTTCAATAAAGTTAATCACTGTATGTATTGTACTGCATGAATATGTTTTGTAACTGCACAACTACTTTTTGTAGAATTGCAAGGCTGCCACATGCAGGTGGAAGGACAGCTATATTCACTCGGGACCAAGAGGACGTTATAGTTGGCATGGTCCTTCAAGATAATGCAATACGACTCAGAGAAATCCAGGAACGAGTGATACAAGACAACACACACTTCCAGGGAATCGACAGTGTGAGCATTTCCACAATTGACCGTGTCCTCCATCGTAACAGGATGCGAATGAAACAAGTATACAGAGTACCTTCTGAGCGCAACTCACCAAGGGTGAAAGAACTGCGAGCTCAGTATGTGCAAGTAAGTGTACATTCAGAAACATTTACTGTAATCCAGATTGTCTACAGTACTAACACATACTATGTGAATGACATTACTCTTCAGTACATATAATGTATGTGAATCAGAAGCCTAATTGTACTCTACAGTATAGCACTGTCTCGGTACGACTTACAAAATCCTACATACAGTATATTGAATTTCTACACAGACAATATTTGACTTGGAATCCTTGGACAGACCCCATGAGTTCATCTTTGTCAATGTAGCAGGCTTCAATCTAACAAAGAGGAGAAAGAGAGGCTGAAACATGATTAGACAGCGGGCCATTGTTGAAGTCGCTGGTCAACGAGGTTGCAATGTTACAATCTGTGCTGCTATCAGCAACCATGGTGTTCTACATCACCATGTTACACTTGGGCCATATAACACCCAGCACCTTTTAAGATTTATTGCCAATCTAAGATATATTTATTTGAGCAGCAGGTTCAAGAGCAGCAGGATCAAGAGCTAAACGAGAATCCCATTCCCACCTATGTGATAGTGTGGGACGGTGTCAGTTTCCACTGAGCTGCTCAGGTAAGGGAATGGTTTAACATCAATGGGCAGTTTATGAACTTGTACCTCCCTCCATACTCGCCTTTCCTGAATCCGATTGAGGAGTTTTTCTCCTCTTGGAGATGGAAAGTGAATGATAGACAACCCTACACCAGAGTAAATCTGCTGCAAGCCATGGTTTTAGCCTGTGGTGATATAGGTGAGGAATCATGTCAGGGCTGGATACGGCACACAAGAGGCTTCTTCCCCTGTTGCCTCAGGAGGAACAATATTGCTTGTGATGTCGACAAAGTGCTCTGGCCTGACCCAGCCCAAAGACAAGAAGAAGCACATTGATCACATGTTTACACATGTTGTCCCTTTTAGTATTGTATACTGTAGTACAGTGCATTGTAGGCTGTATACTGTACAATTGACAAATTGTATGGCCCTGAACATTGTGCTTTCCATTTATTAACAGTACTGACTGCTCAATAGATTTTGACTGGTTGCAGGTTCATATCAACAAAGAATCACAGAGACAAAGGACAAGTTTGTGAGATGCAGGGTACAGTACTGTAAAAATAGGGGTACAAGGAGGAGGAAGAACAAAAAGCAAAATTGCAAAGAGCAAAGCAGAGTAGTAATTTCTGATCAATTTTGAGCTACTATGATAGAACATGTTTTCGTTCATCAAAAGACAATGACGAAAAAATATGAATATTTTTTTAGATAAAAAATGTACTTCTCCCTGAGAATTGTATGTTTTGAACAATGTGTTTTCTATTTTTCGGTGTATTGTTAACTGACTGCTTGAGAGTGTATATCATTTTGATCACTTTGTTTATGATTTGAGAGCAGTGTTTGATTTTGAACACGGGTAAAACTGTTTTGAGGCGAATGTTTCATTTTGCGAGAGGAGTCAGAGGTTATGTAAATAGTGCTTGAAGATGAGGTTTTGTGTTTAATGTTTTCAGGAAATGGAGCAAGGTTTCAGAAATGGTGTTTTAGCAATTGAGAAAAACTGTATTATGAACACACGTGTACCATATCTATCTGTCTATCTGTCTATCTGTCTATCTGTCTATCTGTCTGTCTGTCTGTCTGTCTGTCTGTCTGTCTGTCTGTCTGTCTGTCTGTCTGTCTGTCTGTCTGTCTGTCTGTCTGTCTGTCTGTCTGTCTGTCTGTCTGTCTGTCTGTCTGTCTGTCTGTCTGTCTGTCTGTCTGTCTGTCTGTCTGTCTGTCTGTCTGTCTGTCTGTCTGTCTGTCTGTCTGTCTGTCTGTCTGTCTGTCTGTCTGTCTGTCTGTCTGTCTGTCTGTCTGTCTGTCTGTCTGTCTGTCTGTCTGTCTGTCTGTCTGTCTGTCTGTCTGTCTGTCTCTCTCTCTCTCACAGGTGCACTATCCCACACATACTGTACACTATTTACCACAGACACATCCAGTCAGGGTTCTCCATCACTCCCTCTGATTAAAAGCAGGTGGAGGGGGGCTACATTAGAGGGATGATGAGAGAGGCTGGGGCACTCACTTCCTGCACTCTCTAACCATGATGGGGAGAGGGAGAGAAAAGAGAGAGAGGGAGAGACAGAAACAGAGGTTATTACTCAGAGTTAATTTACTTAGTTAATTCCTCCATTAGATGCATTATCCCCGCCCCCGCCCCCCCACCTCACCCCACCACACACACACACACACACACACACACACACACACACACACACACATATACACCCCCCTCTCCCTTTCTCTGTTTGCTGTTAGCTATTAGGTCGGTATCATTAACACTTGCATTAGCACTTGCACTTGAAAGTAATTTACCCCACTGACGAGACTTGTGTCTCTACTTGGCAATGGGGACAAATTTGGAGAGATTGAGTTTTTATGCTCCATTGTCTCTTATAAATTAGTAAAGCCTTTACACAGACACACTGGTTTCAGTTAATGGGTGTGAGATACACACTGGGGCACACATAGCGAGTCACACAGCGTAAATCCCACTTATGGAGAGTCACTATGACATTATTGTGATTTTTCTTATCGCAGTATTGAGTCCTTCGTTCATTTATCTATGCCACCATACTCTGAGGCTTCTCTGTGTGTACTTTCAACTCTCTCTCTCTCTCTCTCTCTCTCTCTCTCTCTCTGTCTCTCCCTGTGACTTCCTCTCCTTCTTCCAGGACCATGAGTTTGTTAGGTGTCATAGGAGGATGTTGGGAATGTAAACCTCTGATGAGCGATAGGAACAGTTTGCCAGGGAGAGTGAGATGAATCAGTGGACGGGATATGGGTGTAGAGGCCAGGCGCATCAGTTTAAGTGTCTGAAGAAGTGCAACGCTGCTAGGTTTTTCACACTCAACATTTTCCTGTGTGTATGAAGAATGATCCACCACCCAAAGGACATCCTGCAAAAAGGTGCTGCAACTCAATATTAGGAATGTGTTCTTAATGTTTTGTACACTCAGAGTATATCTGCTCATATTACATAATACCTGATCTTTACTATAAACATATCTATGTTTAGCTAGCGCAGGAACAATGCTAACCAACAGCACTGAAAGGAGTGAGGGAGGAAGAGAGGACAGATTAATTTTGAGAATTTATAGTATGATGGAAGTAAATGAGGGAAGAATAGAGGGTAAATGAGTGTGGGGGGTGAGAGGGGGAGTGGGGGAGTGGGCATATGGATACAGACAGAAGGACAGAGTATATTGTACTGTAAACGGAGTAAGAGATGCTTCTACAGGTTGTTTCATCTCAGTGTATTAGAGACGGAGCAGGAGAGTGGAATGGAGTGCAGGAGAGACCAAAAAAAAATGGAAAGAGTCAGAGATCTCTGAAAGCTAGAGGAAAGGGTGAGGGAAGGAGGAGGGGGACCTGAAAGGGGGAGTAGAGTATTCCAAAGAGGGAAAAGGAGGGGAACGTGTGGAGAACAGATGGTGAAGTGGCTCCAGTGTTAGACTGAGTGTCAGTGGGCACAGCTGTCAGTCATACATTGTGTGTGTGTGTGTGTGTGTGTGTGTGTGTGTGTGTGTGTGTGTCATATTGAGTGTGATATTTAGTTGCACGCAGATCTGGACACACTCATTCAAAACCTTGCAAAGAATGGCGGTCTCATTTCACCTGCTCTCATCTCAACCACTCTCTCTCTCTCTCTCTCTCTCTCTCTCTCGCTCTGAAAATCCTCTTTCTCCTTTTTTCATTCGGTGTCTCTCTTTACATTGACTGTGTGGCGCTTTTGTGCTCAAATGGACTATTATTAGTCTACATTGCCATCTGCTGGTGATCAAAATAACTACATATCCCAGGACAAACGACTGCATGGTTGGAGGATTTATCTTCAGGAAAGACACTTTGGGGTGTCCAATTCCAATTGTTTGGAGAAGTAAACTAAGTAATTGAGAAATTAAACTTCCTGCAGACTTTAGTATTTTTCTACATGGTAAAATATGTATGTGTTAATGTGTGACATGTTTTAGCCAAGAAATCTCTCAGAGGTTTGTGATAGGCCAGTATTATTAGTCTATGTTGCCCTCTGCTGGGGAATTAAAATAACGCAGGCCGGATATGATGGAATCAATGGGGCAGGTGAACAGAACATTTCAGTACATATCACTTTATTGTTTTTCTTTTCAATCACCATGTTGTAGCTGCTGCTGGGGTGGTCCACGCAGGTTCAGGTGTAGGATCAGGGGTGTTCATGATGTCACTGATCCAGTCAAGGTACAGGCACAGGCGGGTGTACAAACCAACGTCAGAAGAACTGGACCAGAACAACCCCTGTAGCTCACCCCCACAGACCACAGTACTGCCCTGGTCAGACTGAGAAAGAGAAAGAGAAATAGAGAGAGAGGTTAAAAGTAGACATGGAGAACTCTCAGAGTATGGTGGCACAGTGAAATTAAAGTACAAAGGGAAATCTTGATTAGCTCGTTGATCATAATATTCTCTTACACATTTCCAATGCAACAGCCAGAGATAAAAAATATACATGTTTGCAAAGCACTGTGCTGTTGATGTACTGACCAGGCAGTTGTCTGTTGAGATGATGGTTTTAGCACAGAATGCATGTTCAATCCAATAAAGGGGAAAGGCTATCTGGCACATCTTGTCATCAATGACCCGCTGTGTTTCACACTTCAGGATTAGATTGGGCTCGTCTGTATGGAGGGACAGACATAGGGACTCATGGGAGTTTATTTGGTGCTTACAGTGCCTTGCGAAAGTATTCGGCCCCCTTGAACTTTGCGACCTTTTGCCACATTTCAGGCTTCAAACATAAAGATATAAAACTGTATTTTTTTGTGAAGAATCAACAACAAGTGGGACACAATCATGAAGTGGAACGACATTTATTGGATATTTCAAACTTTTTTAACAAATCAAAAACTGAAAAATTGGGCGTGCAAAAATATTCAGCCCCCTTAAGTTAATACTTTGTAGCGCCACCTTTTGCTGCGATTACAGCTGTAAGTCGCTTGGGGTATGTCTCTATCAGTTTTGCACATCGAGAGACTGAAATGTTTTCCCATTCCTCCTTGCAAAACAGCTCGAGCTCAGTGAGGTTGGATGGAGAGCATTTGTGAACAGCAGTTTTCAGTTCTTTCCACAGATTCTCGATTGGATTCAGGTCTGGACTTTGACTTGGCCATTCTAACACCTGGATATGTTTATTTTTGAACCATTCCATTGTAGATTTTGCTTTATGTTTTGGATCATTGTCTTGTTGGAAGACAAATCTCCGTCCCAGTCTCAGGTCTTTTGCAGACTCCATCAGGTTTTCTTCCAGAATGGTCCTGTATTTGGCTCCATCCATCTTCCCATCAATTTTAACCATCTTCCCTGTCCCTGCTGAAGAAAAGCAGGCCCAAACCATGATGCTGCCACCACCATGTTTGACAGTGGGGATGGTGTGTTCAGCTGTGTTGCTTTTACGCCAAAATAACGTTTTGCATTGTTGCCAAAAAGTTCAATTTTGGTTTCATCTGACCAGAGCACCTTCTTCCACATGTTTGGTGTGTCTCCCAGGTGGCTTGTGGCAAACTTTAAACGACACTTTTTATGGATATCTTTAAGAAATGGCTTTCTTCTTGCCACTCTTCCATAAAGGCCAGATTTGTGCAATATACGACTGATTGTTGTCCTATGGACAGAGTCTCCCACCTCAGCTGTAGATCTCTGCAGTTCATCCAGAGTGATCATGGGCCTCTTGGCTGCATCTCTGATCAGTCTTCTCCTTGTATGAGCTGAAAGTTTAGAGGGACGGCCAGGTCTTGGTAGATTTGCAGTGGTCTGATACTCCTTCCATTTCAATATTATCGCTTGCACAGTGCTCCTTGGGATGTTTAAAGCTTGGGAAATCTTTTTGTATCCAAATCCGGCTTTAAACTTCTTCACAACAGTATCTCGGACCTGCCTGGTGTGTTCCTTGTTCTTCATGATGCTCTCTGCGCTTTTAACGGACCTCTGAGACTATCACAGTGCAGGTGCATTTATACGGAGACTTGATTACACACAGGTGGATTGTATTTATCATCATTAGTCATTTAGGTCAACATTGGATCATTCAGAGATCCTCACTGAACTTCTGGAGAGAGTTTGCTGCACTGAAAGTAAAGGGGGCTGAATAATTTTGCACGCCCAATTTTTCAGTTTTTGATTTGTTAAAAAAGTTTGAAATATCCAATAAATGTCGTTCCACTTCATGATTGTGTCCCACTTGTTGTTGATTCTTCACAAAAAAATACAGTTTTATATCTTTATGTTTGAAGCCTGAAATGTGGCAAAAGGTCGCAAAGTTCAAGGGGGCCGAATACTTTCGCAAGGCACTGTATCTATTCCATTAATTTCGGTTGAGGCATATAGCCCTCCCCTGGCTTTATGGTCCACTCACCCTGTCCCGGTACGGTGGAGCCCCAGCCGCTCACCAGACACTTCTCGTGGAGCTGAGTGCAGCGTGTGGGTAGGGCTACGGGCATGATATGCTGAGTGAACCGGGCAGGCTCTGCCAGCTTCACCATTGCCAGGCTGTGTGAGGGGCCTCGTGCGTACGGCCCGTGCTGCACATATCTGGCCACCCGGATGTGTTGCTCTGTCCCTTCCTCCACTGTCAGGTCATGCTCCCCCAGAGAAACCATAGTGTGGCCAGGTCTGAGGAGGAGTAGAGTAGAGTAGAGTAGAGTAGAGTAGAGTAGAGTAGAGTAGAGTAGAGTGGAGCAAAGTTTAACAAAAAATATTTGTTTGTTTTCGGTGAACATATGGGCTGCATGCATTTTACACTGATTTCGGAAAAATAAAAAAGTGGGAATACCTACTCGACAAAGCAGTTCCAGGCGGTAAGCACCCACCACTCGTTGATGAGGGCACCACTACACCTTTCCTCCCCATACCAGCCCCCCTTAGTGTTCCACAGGTAGACCTGCCAAGGTCTGGAGTGGGGTTGGCAAACTTCCTGCAACAACGCTCCATTCTCCTCCACTGGAACAGCCGCTAAATGAGAGAGAGAGAAATGGTCATAGTATAGATGAGTGTAAAGACTGAGTGTACAAAACATTAAGAACACCTTCCTAATATTGAGATTCACCCAGTCAGTATATGTCATGGAACGAGCATAATGTTCAGTACACTCAGTGTATTTTATTTTACAAGGCAAGTTAGTTAAGAACACATTCTTATTTTCAATGACGGCCTAGGAACAGTGGGTTAACTGCCTTGTTCAGGGGCAGAAGGACAGATTTGTACCTTGTCAGCTCGGGAATTAGATCTTGCAACCTTTCGGTTACTAGTCCAACGCTCTAACCACTAGGCTACGCGGCCGTATGTCTCCCTCCCTAACCTGTCTCTAAAAGAAGGTATCATTCTTCATGCTCTTGCATTGCATAACTGTCTCATGATACTGTGTATTATAGTCTTACCTGCACACCCCAAAGCCAAGGCCAGCAGTAGCAGCTTCATTATGTCTTGGTCTCTGTATGAGCCTGGGTTTAGTCTGTGGTTCTTTTATACCTGTGTATCTGTGCCTCTAGCCTTTAGATCTCTGGGAGTTGACTGCCTGGGCTGCACCTGTGCTTGGTTTTCCTGGCACTTCTCTCATGTCTGTGACTGGATAGGTATGGTTATAGGCCCCCATTCAGTCAATTACAGATTTGTTTGTAATATACTTTTTTTAAATTATCTTAATTTCAGACAGTTTTCTAGAGCAAGAAAACAATCCTGCAGCAACAGGACATGTGAGTTATTATAATCAATGGACATTTTTGTAAGGGTTGATACAGGGAAAATCTGGGAAAATCAAGTCTGAAATTTATAGGTGGAGATGAAATACTTCAGGAGCCTTTTTAAACCTCAAATACACAACAAGCTCCTGCAACAAGGTGATCAAATGAAGATCTTACATCTGTATAAGAGCATACAATTGACCATTTTTGACACAAGTTATTACAGTATACAGTATATATTTTTGACATGATTTAAACAACAAACAACAAAGCAAAAACAAACAAACAGAACGAAAAACGTAAGGCTCTTTAATTTAAAACACATGTTGGCCCTTTAGTATGAGACACATGTGTTGTTCTTTGTAATACAGGTGCTATGTCCTTTTACTGTCACCATTGGGAAAAAACAAACAAACAAGAGCGATAAGGCTTCTCATATAATTCCTAGCATTTAGAGTTAATATTTCACTGTGATGAAAGTACTCAGTGGGATCTACCATTATGTAACCCCGTGTATCAATGTGCAGTGCCCTCGTTTAGTAATATCAAGTGAGGCTATTCATTAACTGTGGGTTGATTACTAAGAGAAGGCAACAATGTGGCCTCGTGAGACAGATAAAGTTGTGAGAGAATTGGGAAATCAAGATGGGGAAACGTAGGTACTCAGAAGAAGCCTACTCAGGGATTTGAGGTATTTAGTTTGAATACATTTGGAGTCCGTTTGAATGAATCTTAGACTGAGGCTACATCAGATTGGCCATATCCCTGCTAGTGTATCACCACCCTATGAAGAGATGAACTAACAGTTCAAGATGTTCTTCTCTGTGGTCTTGTAGCTCCAGGCTCTTACATATTCAGTGAACATGATCATATTTGAGGTCAAATGTTTTATTTCTGTCTGTTATCATTGCAGCTTCAAAAGGATCATGAACAGCTCACTTTGAACCTTTCTGAGATCAGAAACCCAAAGGACACCCTTTATTCCCACTCATTTAGAAACTCAGAGGACACCCTTTATTCCCACTCATTTAGAAACTCAGAGGACACCCTTTATTCCCACTCATTTAGAAACTCAGAGGACACCCTTTATTCCCACTCATTTAGAAACTCAGAGGACACCCTTTATTCCCACTCATTTAGAAACTCAGAGGACACCCTTTATTCCCACTCATTTAGAAACTCAGAGGACACCCTTTATTCCCACTAATTTAGAAACTCAGAGGACACCCTTTGTTCCCACTAATTTAGAAACTCAGAGGACACCCTTTGTTCCCACTAATTTAGAAACTCAGAGTACACCCTTTGTTCCCACTAATTTAGAAACTCAGAGGACACCCTTTATTCCCACTAATTTAGAAACTCAGAGGACACCCTTTGTTCCCACTAATTTAGAAACTCAGAGGACACCCTTTGTTCCCACTAATTTAGAAACTCAGAGGACACCCTTTGTTCCCACTCATTTAGAAACTCAGAGGACACCCTTTATTCCCACTAATTTAGAAGCTCAGAGGACACCCTTTGTTCCCACTCATTTAGAAACTCAAGCTCTGGTTGAGAACCTGTCTGTCAGAAACAGTCACAGGAATCGGTGTTTACTTTTTCCTCTATATGACCTGCTTCTTATATTCAGACGGGAGGCAGTTGACTCAGTGTTAGGTGATAGTTATGTACAGTAGGCATTGTGAGACTCCGTATTGTCCATATTGTAAACTCTGAGACATGATGTACACACAACCATATTACCATTACCATTACCATATACTACCCACCACTGCGACCTGTATGATCTCGTTGGCTGGCCCTCGCTTCATACTCGTCGCCAAACCCACTGGCTCCAGGTCATCTACAAGACCCTGCTAGGTAATGTCCTTCCTTATCTCAGCTCACTGGTCACCATAGCAGCACCCACCTGTAGCACGCGCTCCAGCAGGTATATCTCTCTGGTCACCCCCAAAACCAATTCTTCCTTTGGCCGCCTCTCCTTCCAGTTCTCTGCTGCCAATGACTGGAACGAACTACAAAAATCTCTGAAACTGGAAACACTTATCTCCCTCACTAGCTTTAAGCACCAGCTGTCAGAGCAGCTCACAGATTACTGCACCTGTACATAGCCCATCTATAATTTAACCTCAACAACTACCCCTTCCCCTACTGTATTTATTTATTTATTTTGCTCCTTTGCACCCCATTATTTCTATCTCTACTTTGCACATTTTTCCACTGCAAATCTACCATTCCAGTGTTTTACTTGCTATATTGTATTTACTTCGCCACCATGGCCTTTTTTGCCTTTACCTCACTTATCTCACCTCATTTACTGACATTGTATATAGACTTATTTTTCTACTGTATTATTGACTGTATGTTTGTTTTACTCCATGTGTAACTCTGTGTTGTATGTGCCGAACTGCTTTGCTTTATCTTGGCCAGGTCGCAGTTGTAAATGAGAACTTGTTCTCAACTTGCCTACCTGGTTAAATAAAGAAATATGAATAATGCCCCTCAAGAAACACATAGTGTTTATTGGTTTTCTACAAATGCATGTTTTTATTTCAAGATATGTCGACATTAAAAAAACATTTAAAAAAAGTATTTTCCTACTTTCACTGACTTTGCTGATAGCTACTTTATTGTAAAAATAAATGTACTTCCTACGACAGAGATATGTGGTTGTCTCACCTAGCTATCTGAAGATGAATGCACTGATTGTAAATCGCTCTGGATAAGAGCGTCTGATAAATGACTGAAACGTAAAATGTTGACAAAATAATACTGTATTTCAATCTACACAGACTCCAGGGGGACGTCACCGAGGGTTGGAGGTCTGCTGAAGCTGATCAGAGGCTCCAGGATGAGAGAGTAGGGGCCCACAGCTGCGACGCTCTCCTCACAAAAGCATTTTGAGGACGTTGGGGACACAGAGGGAAACAAGGAAGGGTCTTTACTGTTGGTATAAGATGTGGTAGACCTGGTCCTGCAGGATGCCAGCGTAAGTCATCGCCGCCACGGTGGTGTCACTGATGGCATTCCTGATGGACACAGACACATGGACAGTGCATTAACTGTCAGCCTGCTATCTTGACCTGCTGTTCCGTTCTTGTGTGTGTGTGTGTGTGTGTGTGTGTCTTACTTGGCCTTCTCCTTCAGCTTCAGGCCATCGATGCTGTCCAGCCAGCTAGAGGCGGTGCTGATGGATGTGTCGTAGTAGCCCTTGACGACGCTGGTCAGCTTTTCCAGGGTTCCCTGCTCTCCATCAGCCTCAGCAACATCAGCGGCCGGTTCCTCAGGCGTACCCTCCTCAGCTTGCCTAGGCAGACGGAGGCCCTGAGCACCTGGAAGGGGAGGGTTAGGGTTAGAGGGTCAAAATGGTTGGTTGGTCAGTCTGTCAATATTGCTGCTCGTGGTGCTCTTATCTGGAGTGTTTAACGTTTCAAATCCAATCAAATTTTGTTGGTCACATACACAAAATTAGCAGATGTTATTGTGGGTGTAGAGAAATGCTATTATGATAAAACAACCTTCTGGAATGCACAGTGAGACTGCATAAATGACAACCTGGAACATCACCAGTATGTCAGTCAGTTAGTCAGTCAGTTAGTCAGTCAGGGTCTAGACTGTGTACTTACTGAGGCCCAGAAGAGTGACGAGCACAGTGATGACCAGAAGCTTGTTCATGATGTCACTCAGATCTGTGTGCAAAGCAAACATCTTGGTGAGGGTCAGATAAACCATACATCAACTTGTCCACTAGTCAGCATCATTTACTCTTCCTTTTCAGCTCTGCTCTTAGCCTGATCTCATCTCAGGCTCATCCAATCTCTTCCATTTTATCTCAAACATGTATTTTAACATGTTTCCAATGACTACAGTAAGGCTATTCTGGGGTTGGCAATGTTTTTAATGACAATGAAACTATCATTTTTCTGGGTTTGTATCTCACTATGATGCAGCAGACCACATACAGATGCAGGATCTTACTTTGACCAGTTTCTCACAGCAGGAAAATAATCCTGGAGAAACAGGAAATAATCATTATAATATTATTATAATTAATGGCCATTTTTGTAGGGGGTTGATACATGTTTAGTTAGCAAATCAAGTCTGAAATGTTAAATTGCAAACTTTAGAAGCCTTTTTAAATCTTGAATATACTACAAGTTTGCATTTCCTGCTCTGCCCCTGTTGTCCTGTAATAATGATCAAATTAAGGTCCTACATCTGTATAGACATGCTCTAATTTATTTAGTTATTCCATTCAGTTGGAACCCCTCTCAATACCCTCTACTTGATCTCTCCCAGGGAGTGTTTTGTCCAACAGTCTGGAGACAGACGTGTAATACCCATCTTACCCACCCAATACCCATCTACAACACCTTATAACAGTGATATTATCATGACTAAGAGGTGTTTTCTTTTTCTCCATGCAGATGTGTGAACCAAAACAGGGTGAACCAAACGAACATGGCTGTACTCACTGTTTCTTCTCTCCGTACTGGGTGACAGGAATGAATAGCAGGCAGTAGCTGAGAGGCAGCGGTGAGCTAGCCTGTATATATATGAGTGGGGATGTGTTGACTTGTCGTTCTCCGAGCCAAAGTGCACTCCTCTGAGATAAACACCCACTGTTCAGGTGTTTGTGTATGTGATAAAGAAAGTGAGAGAGAGGGCAGACAGGGTCAACGATGGAGATGCTATGACAGTAACAGGTTCATGATTTGATTTATTTAGTATCATTTGAGTTTAGTGTAGGGAATCTGTGTATTTGCCAATCCAGATAGCTGTATTGAAATGTAACAGAACAAGTTATCCTGCTTGCTGATTGGTTTTGATTGGAGACTGGTTGACTTTTATTGGTCTTTATTAAGTCCGTAGAGTTCATATTACAAACCCCTACCACCACCCCCTTCCACCTACCCCATCCCATGCCTAAGCACACAGTCCTAAGTCTAGATCAACAGTGACACGTCCGTCGGTTTGGTTACTACAGGCTAGCACAGACCCCACTGCGCTCAAATGGTGATGGTAAACTAAGACAAAGATTCGCCAAGTGGGGCTGGTTAACTATCGGTCAATGACTCACTACCAGTGGAAGTTAATGATGGGGCAGCATGATCTGTTATCACTGAATATCTCATGTGAAGCCCAGTGCTGTAGCTGTGGGCTGTTTAAACTGCATCATCCACATCTTCAGGTGTATTGTGATGAATCTGCCATGATCTTTTAGCTAGATCCTCCTAATAACCTGTCCTGGCTGTGTGTGTGTGAGGTCAAGAGATTTTACAATAAAGTATGATTGTACAATTCCAGTATTACGTTACATTTCCCGTGTTGGACTTGATTGGTATAACGGGGGAGTTCAGTATTTATCTCTAACTTCATATTAGATGTTTCCTCACCCTGAAAGGGTTTGTGGGCCAGGAGAAACTGTAATCCATGCTTCAGTTTTCTTTTAACAGACACTACAAACTCAACATTAAGTTGTGAAATACTGAACTTTGCCTTAATATGGAAAGCTTTTTTCCCCTTCTTTGTTTACTAAATTTAGTGCTGTGTAAACACTAGTCACCTGATTCCCTGTCACACGTCAGGTTGTTTTGTGTCCTGTCAATATGACCAGGTCTCTGGTAAGGTGGTGGTGGTGATAAACTGAAGGGACAGGCTGGTATGCACTGTAGCACTAAAGCATAAACTTCCTGACCATATCCCTTCTCACTGATCATTGGTTGAATAGGGAGGGTTGTGCCCTTGATCGTTATCCAATCTGTTTGGCGCAGAATTAGCTTTTGGAGTGAGATTGAAGATCGAACTCATTAAACATATTTTAATTGGTGTATATGTCTTATTTATTTAATTAATTTAGGCCCTTTATTTAGCCAAGTAGGTTATGAAGAATGTATTCAGCTACATAGCGACCTGGCAAGAGGGTGCAGTGAAACAGGGCAGACATGTAATATTTGCACTTTGTGATTGACCACCCACACTGTATGTCTGCTGTATTTCTCTCTGGTAGTGGGAAAAACGTGTTGGACTTGTGTGACTCAGTTGCCCAGTTCAGGAAACATATTGTTCTATCCCTCCTCTGTACTCTACTCTGCTATTCTGTACTGTTCTGGACTGTTCTGTTCGGTTCTGGACTTTTCTGTTCTGGACTGTACTATTCTGTTATGGACTGTTCTGTTCTGGACTGTTCTGTTCTGGACTGTTCTGTTCTGGACTGTTCTGTTCTGTTCTGGACTGTTCTGTTCTGTTCTGGACTGTTCTGTTCGGTTCTGGACTGTTCTGTTCTGGACTGTTCAGTTCTGGACTATTCTGTTATGGACTGTTCTGTTATGGACTGTTCTGTTATGGACTGTTCTGTTCTTGACTGTTCTGTTCTTGACTGTTCTGTTCTGTTCTGGACTGTTCTGTACTATTCTGTTCTGGACTGTTCTGTACTATTCTGTTCTTGACTGTTCTTTTCTGTTCTGGACTGTTTTGTTCTGGACTGTTCTGTACTATTCTGTTCTGGACTGTTTTGTTCTGGACTGTTCTGTACTATTCTGTTCTGGACTGTTTTGTTCTGGACTGTTCTGTACTATTCTGTTCTGGACTGTTTTGTTCTGGACTGTTCTGTACTATTCTGTTCTGGACTGTTTTGTTCTGGACTGTTCTGTACTATTCTGTTCTGGACTGTTTTGTTCTGGACTGTTCTGTACTATTCTGTTCTGGACTGTTTTGTTCTGTTCTGTTCTGGACTGTTTTGTTATGGACTGTTCTGTACTATTCTGTTCTGGACTGTTCTGTACTATTCTGTTCTGGACTGTTCTGTAATATTCTGTTCTTGACTGTTCTGTTCTGTTCTGGACTGTTTTGTTCTGGACTGTTCTGTACTATTCTGTTCTGGACTGTTCTGTACTATTCTGTTCTGGACTGTTTTGTTCTGGACTGTTCTGTACTATTCTGTTCTGGACTGTTTTGTTCTGGACTGTTCTGTACTATTCTGTTCTGGACTGTTTTGTTCTGTACTGTTCTGTACTATTCTGTTCTGGACTGTTTTGTTCTGGACTGTTCTGTACTATTCTCTTCTGGACTGTTTTGTTCTGGACTGTTCTGTACTATTCTGTTATGGACTGTTCTGTACTGTTCTGTTCTGTACTATTCTGTACTGGTTTGTAATGTTCATCATACAAATCTGGGAGATATGCATGAACATATCCTACATTAAACAACTTTGTCTAATAATACAGAACTGAACAAACTAGTCAAATAGACTCACACAAATAAATCATGCCCCTCAAGAAACACATAGGGTCTACTGTTTTCCTGCTATTCATGTTTTGACATAAAATAACACAGTATTTCAAACTGTTCCAGATGTCTGACGTCAGAGTCATTTGAGTCGACTGCACCACTGGGTGCCACTATAATTTGACATGTGTTTCTGCCCTACTGGGTTTCCTGTGGTGAAACACTAGGGCTCTTTTCTTCATTCATAATGGAAAGGTTCTGTGTGCTGTCTGAGGTGAACCTAAAGAGAGTAGGGACCCACAGCTGCGACAGTCTCCTCACCAAGGGACTTGCAGACGGTCCTGGCGCTTGCTGGACTTTCTTGGGCGGCCTGAAGCCTTCTTCACAACAATTGAACCGCTCTCCTTGGAGTTCTTGATGATCCAATAAATGGTTGATTTAGGTGCGATCTTAATGGCAATATCCTTGCCTGTGAAGCCCTTTTTGTGCAAAGCAATGATGACGGCACGTGTTTCCTTGCAGGTATGATAGACAGAGGAATGATAGACAGAGGAAGAACAATGATTCCAAGCACCACCCTCCTTTTGAAGCTTCCAGTCTGTTATTCAAACTCAATCAGCATAACAGAGTGATCTCCAGCCTTGTCCTCGTCAACACTCACACCTGTGTTAATGAGAGAATCACTGACATGATGTCAGCTGGTCCTTTTGTGGCAGGGCTGAAATGCAGTGGACATGTTTTTGGGGGATTCAGTTCATTGGCATGGCAAATAGGGACTTTGCAATTAATTGCAATTCATCGCATCACTCTTCATAACATTCTGGAGTATATGCAAATTGCTATCATACAAACTGAGGCAGCAGATTTTGTGCAAATGTATATTTGTGTCATTCTCAAAACTTTTGGCCACGACTGTACTTACTGAGGCGCAGAAGTGCTACGAACACGGTGATGACCAGAATCTTGTTCATGATGTCACTCAGATCTGTGGGCAAAGAAAACATCTTGGTGAGGGTCAGATAAACCATCAACTGGTCTTTCTGGTTATCTGTCCCACTATGATGCAGCAGACCACATATTGACATGTCTTAATTTCTTTAGTTACTCTTTTCAGTTGGAACCCCTCTCAAGACCCTCGACTTGATCTCTCCCAGAGAGCGTTTTGTCCAACAGTCTGGAGACACAGACATGTGTAATGTGCATCTAATAACACAGCACAACACCTTATAACAGTGGTATTATCATGACGTGCTGTAACGTTTTTCGTCTGGTGAAGGAGACGAGGACCAAGGTGCAGCGTGGTAAATGTTCATTTTAATAAACAAAATAAACTGAACACTGAAATGACAAAAAATAATAAAGAGCGAGAACGAAAACAAAACAGTTCTGTAAGGAATAAGCACAAAACAGAAAACAATCACCCACAACCAAAATGGGGAAAACAGGCTGCCTAAGTATGATTCTCAATCAGAGACAACCAGGCTACCTAAGTATGATTCTCAATCAGAGACAACCAGGCTACCTAAGTATGATTCTCAATCAGAGACAACCAGGCTACCTAAGTATGATTCTCAATCAGAGACAACCAGGCTACCTAAGTATGATTCTCAATCAGAGACAACCAGGCTACCTAAGTATAATTCTCAATCAGAGACAACCAGGCTACCTAAGTATGATTCTCAATCAGAGACAACCAGGCTACCTAAGTATAATTCTCAATCAGAGACAAAAATCAACAGCTGCCTCTGATTGAGAACCATACCAGGTCAAACACAGAAATGGAAAACATAGAAAAACAACATAGAATGCCCACCCCAACTCACGCCCTGACCAAACTATAACAGAGACATAAAAAAGGAACTAAGGTCAGGACGTGACACGTGCACCCTGAAGTAGCTACTCTAGTAAGAGGTGTTTTCTTTTTCTCCGTGCAGCTGTGAGAACCTAAAGAAGATAGTGAACCAAATGGTGAACTAGAAGATGATCCACCAAAACATGGTGAACTAGAAGATGACCCACCAAAACATGGTGAACCAAAATATGGGGAACTAAAAGATGGTGTACCAACAGATGGATAACCAACGAACATGGCTGTTCTCACTGTTTATCCTCTCCGTACTGGGTGACAGGAATGAATAGGAGGCAGTAGCTGAGAGGCAGCAGTGAGCTAGCCTGTATGTACACTACCGTTCAAAAGTGTGGGGTCAAATAGAAATATCCTTGTTTTTGAAAGAAAAGCAATTTTTTGGTCCATTAAAATAACATCAATTTGATCTGAAATACAGTGTAGACATTGTTAATATTGTAAAGGACTATTGTGTCTGGAAACAGCTGATTTTTAATGGATATCTACATAGGTGTACAGTGGCCCATTATCGGTAACCATCACTCCTGTGTTCCAATGGCACGTTGTGTTAGCTAATACAAGTTTATCATTTTAAAAGACTAATTGATCATTAGAAAACCCTTTTGCAATTATGTTAGCACAGCTGAAAACTGTTGTTCTGATTAAAGAAGCAATTAAACTGGCCTTCTTTAGACTAGTTGAGTATCTGGAGCATCAGCATTCGTGGGTTCTATTACAGGCTCAAAATGGCCAGAAACAAAGATCTTTCCTCTGAAACTCGTCAGTCTATTCTTGTTCTGAGAAGTGAAGGCTATTCCATGCTAGAAATTGCCAAGAAACTGAAGATCTCGTACAACGCTGTGTACTACTCCCTTCACAGAATAGCGCTTTACTGTCTCTAACCAGAATAGAAAGTGGAGTGGGAGGCCCCGGTGCACAACTGAACAAGAGGACAAGTACATTAGAATGTCTAGTTTGAGAAACAGACACCTCACAAGTCCTCAACTGGCAGCTTCATTAAATAGTACCCGCAAAACACCAATCTCAACGTCAACAGTGAAGCGGCGACTCCGGGATGCTGGTCTTCTCAGCAGAGTTCCTCTGTCCAGTGTCAACGTCAACAGTGAAGCGGCGACTCCGGGATGCTGGTCTTCTCAGCAGAGTTCCTCTGTCCAGTGTCAACGTCAACAGTGAAGAGGCGACTCCGGGATGCTGGTCTTCTCAGCAGAGTTCCTCTGTCCAGTGTCAACGTCAACAGTGAAGCGGCGACTCTGGGATGCTGGTCTTCTCAGCAGAGTTCCTCTGTCCAGTGTCTGTGTTCTTTTGCCCATATTCATCTTTTATTTTTATTGGCCAGTCTGAGATATGGTTGCTAATAATAGGCCTCTGTACGCCTATGTAGTTATTCCTTTTCCAGCCACAATAGTCATTTACAACATTGACAATGTCTACACTGTATCAATTTGATGTTATTTTAATGGACAAAAAATTTGCTTTTCTTTCAAAAACAAGGACATTTCTAAGTGACCCAAAACTTTTGAACGGTAGTGTATATATGAGTGGGGATGTGTTGACTCTAAGTCAAAGTCAAAGTTCATTCCTCTGTTCAGGTGTTGATGAAGAGAGCGAGAGAGAGTGGGTCAAAATGGAGATGCTTTCCCTACATCATTTCATTAATCAATGAGATTACAACATATTTTCACCGACTAAAAAGACAGCCAAAAGTTTTCTGAATTCCCAATGTGTTATTACTATGATATCAACAATCTAAAAGCACAACCAAATTCCAACGGAAAATCAATGTGAGATTTTTGGTTTAGTTGTCACCTAAATGTGTTATCCCTGTGCATTCAACCATTTAAAAGCACAACAAAGTTCAAATTTGAATACAATGTCAGATATTTTATACAGCAACTTAAAGGTGATACACATAGGATTTTCTATTTAAGTTTTGCATTGTAATTTCAGAAAATGTTCATAACATATCTGCAGTAATAGTGGAATAATAATGTTTCAAAGGGAGATTTGCTTTGAATGCAGCATAGTGCTAGATGAATTGCTACATTCAAAACAAATCCCCCTTCATCCCATGGCGGAGACCTGCGCTTGAGCCTTTTACTTTCAGTTTTGGTCCACCAGCTTCAAACAGCTGTAAAAAAATATTTTTTTGTTATTGAAAATATATTTCACAAGTGTCTGTTACTTGAACTCTATGAAGCATTTATTTGGGCTGCAATTTCTGAGGCTGATAACTCTAATGAACGTATTCTCTGCAGCAGAGGTAACTCTGGGTCTTCCTTTCCTGTGACGGTCCTCATGAGAGCCAGTTTCATCATAGTGCTTGATGGTTTTTGCGACTGAACTTGAGGAAAATTTCAAAATTATTGTCTTAAAGTAATGATGGACTGTAATTTCTTTTTCCTTATTTAATTTTTTCTAGCCGTAATATGGACTTAAAAAAAAAAAAAAAAAATAGGGGTATCTTCTGTATACCACCCCTACCTTATTTGTTTTACCTTTATTTAACTAGGCAAGTCAGTTAAGAACAAATTCTTATTTTCAATGACAGCCTAGGAACAGTGGGTTAACTGCCTTGTTCAGGGGCAGAACGACAGATTTTTACCTCTCCTTCAAGTTGGATGGGTTACACTGGTGTAGAGCAATCTTTAAGTCATACCACAGATTCTGAATTGGGTTGAGGTCTGGGCTTTGACTAGGCCATTCCAAGACATTTAAATGTTTCCCCTTAAACCACTGTTGCTTTAGCTGTATGCTTAGGGTCATTGTCCTGCTGGAAGGTGAACCTCCGTCCCAGTCTCAAATCTCTGGAGACCGAAACAGGTTTCCCTCAAGAATTTCCCTGTATTTAGCACCATCCATCATTCCTTCAATTCTGACCAGTTTCCCAGTCCCTGACAATGAAAAATATCCCCACACCATTATGCTGCCCACACCAGGCTCCACCACCATGCTATGACTGTTTGGCAGTTCTTCGGTTTCAGGCCTAATTATTAAGGTGATCCAGCAGACCTGACCGGTCACTTGCAGAATATGCAAAAAGATAATCAGGGCAAAGTATGGACAAACCTCTGTCAACATTTACAAGTCCATCATCTTGCTGAGTTCGCTGTTCTGGGTGAACATAATGGTGTTAAACCTAATTCCACTTTTGACATTATGGGGTTTTGTGTTTATCTACATTGGTCTCTTGCATTATGTTAATAGTCCAACTATCGCATATGTATTGACATGTATTTTGCTATGGCAAATAGGGAATGGGCCATTTGGCATGTCACCCTGCTGTGTGCTCACTCCACTGCTCTGTTGTCAGCTGCCGGACTCTGGAGGTGCAGTCAAATTTACATATGCTAATCGTTTGTGACATTACGATGTCGTCACCATCAATGTTTGTCAAATATCGTCGATAGAAGATGCAATCTTAAAATCACCCAACCCTACTGTCAGTGTGGATCACACATTGGCACACAAGTCTCTGGTAAGCATGGTAGTGGTGGTAAACTGAGGGAACATTTGTAAATCACTTTGACATTAAAAAAAATGTTTTTACAAAAGTCTCAAAGTATATAGTATACAGTATGTTAGTATAAGTATTCTCATCTGTCCTGTTCTCCTCTGTTCTGTCATGTTCTGTCCTGTTCTCATCTGTCCTGTTCACATCTGTCCTGTTCACATCTGTCCTGTTCTCCTCTGTTCTGTCATGTTCTGTCCTGTTCACATCTGTCCTGTTCTCCTCTGTTCTGTCATGTTCTGTCCTGTTCTCATCTGTCCTGTTCACATCTGTCCTGTTCTCCTCTGTTCTGTCATGTTCTGTCCTGTTCTCCTCTGTCCTGTTCACATCTGTCCTGTTCACATCTGTCCTGTCCTGTTTTCATCTGTCCTGTTCACATCTGTTCTGTCCTGTTCTCCTCTGTTCTGACCTGTTCTCATCTATCCTGTTCTCCTCTGTTCTGTCATGTTCTGTCCTGTTCTCCTCTGTCCTGTTCACATCTGTCCTGTTCACATCTGTCCTGTCCTGTTTTCATCTGTCCTGTTCACATCTGTTCTGTCCTGTTCTCCTCTGTCCTGTTCTCATCTGTTCTGTCCTGTTCTCATCTGTCCTGTTCTCATCTGTCCTGTTCTCCTCTGTTCTGTCATGTTCTGTCCTGTTTTCATCTGTAATGTTCTCATCTGTCCTGTTCTCCTCTGCTCTGTCATGTTGACATCTGTCCTGTTCTCGTCTGTCCTGTTCTCATCTGTTCTGTCATGTTGACATCTGTCCTGTTCTCGTCTGTCCTGTTCTCAACTGTCCTGTTCTCATCTGTCCTGTTTTCCTCTGTTCTGTCATGTTCTGTCCTGTTCTCTTCTGTCCTGTCATGTTCTGTCCTGTTCTCATATGTCCTGTTCTCCTCTATTCTGTCATGTTCTGTCCTGTTCACATCTGTCCTGTCATGTTCTGTCCTGTTCTCATATGTCCTGTTCTCATCTGTCCTGTTCTCCTCTGTTCTGTCATGTTCTGTCCTGTTCTCTTCTGTCCTGTCATGTTCTGTCCTGTTCTCATATGTCCTGTTCTCATCTATTCTGTCATGTTCTGTCCTGTTCTCATATGTCCTGTTCTCATCTGTCCTGTTCTCTTCTGTCCTGTCATGTTCTGTCCTGTTCTCATATGTCCTGTTCTCATCTATTCTGTCATGTTCTGTCCTGTTCTCATCTGTTCTATCATGTTGACATCTGTCCTGTTCTCGTCTGTCCTGTTCTCAACTGTCCTGTTCTCATCTGTCCTGTTTTCCTCTGTTCTGTCATGTTCTGTCCTGTTCTCTTCTGTCCTGTCATGTTCTGTCCTGTTCTCATATGTCCTGTTCTCCTCTATTCTGTCATGTTCTGTCCTGTTCACATCTGTCCTGTCATGTTCTGTCCTGTTCTCATATGTCCTGTTCTCATCTGTCCTGTTCTCCTCTGTTCTGTCATGTTCTGTCCTGTTCTCTTCTGTCCTGTCATGTTCTGTCCTGTTCTCATATGTCCTGTTCTCCTCTATTCTGTCATGTTCTGTCCTGTTCACATCTGTCCTGTCATGTTCTGTCCTGTTCACATCTGTACTGTCATGTTCTGTCCTATTCTCATATGTCCTGTTTTCATATGTCTTGTTCGCATCTGTCCTGTTCTTATCTGTCCTGTCATGTTCTGTCCTGTTCTGATATATCCTGTTCTCCTCTGTTCTGTCATGTTCTGTCCTGTTCACATCTGTCCTTTTCTCATCTGTCCTGTTCTCCTCTGTTCTGCCATGTTCTGTCCTGTTCTCCTCTGTTCTGTCATGTTATGTCCTTTTCTCATCTGTCCTGTTCTCATCTGTTCTGTCATGTTCTGTCCTGTTCTCATCTGTTCTGTCCTGTTCTGTCCTGTTGACATCTGTCCTGTTCTCATCTATTCTGTCATGTTCTGTCCTGTTCTCATATGTCCTGTTCTCATCTGTCCTGTTCTCTTCTGTCCTGTCATGTTCTGTCCTGTTCTCATATGTCCTGTTCTCATCTATTCTGTCATGTTCTGTCCTGTTCTCATCTGTTCTATCATGTTGACATCTGTCCTGTTCTCGTCTGTCCTGTTCTCAACTGTCCTGTTCTCATCTGTCCTGTTTTCCTCTGTTCTGTCATGTTCTGTCCTGTTCTCTTCTGTCCTGTCATGTTCTGTCCTGTTCTCATATGTCCTGTTCTCCTCTATTCTGTCATGTTCTGTCCTGTTCACATCTGTCCTGTCATGTTCTGTCCTGTTCTCATATGTCCTGTTCTCATCTGTCCTGTTCTCCTCTGTTTTGTCATGTTCTGTCCTGTTCTCTTCTGTCCTGTCATGTTCTGTCCTGTTCTCATATGTCCTGTTCTCCTCTATTCTGTCATGTTCTGTCCTGTTCACATCTGTCCTGTTATGTTCTGTCCTGTTCACATCTGTACTGTCATGTTCTGTCCTATTCTCATCTGTCCTGTTTTCATATGTCCTGTTCGCATCTGTCCTGTTCTCATCTGTCCTGTCATGTTCTGTCCTGTTCTGATATATCCTGTTCTCCTCTGTTCTGTCATGTTCTGTCCTGTTCACATCTGTCCTTTTCTCATCTGTCCTGTTCTCCTCTGTTCTGCCATGTTCTGTCCTGTTCTCCTCTGTTCTGTCATGTTATGTCCTTTTCTCATCTGTCCTGTTCTCATCTGTTCTGTCATGTTCTGTCCTGTTCTCATCTGTTCTGTCCTGTTCTGTCCTGTTGACATCTGTCCTGTTCTCATCTGTCCTGTTCTCATCTGTTCTGTCATGTTCTGTTCTGTCCTCATGTGTTCTGTCATGTTCTGTCCTGTTCTCATCTGTTCTGTCATGTTCTGTCCTGTTCTCATCTGTTCTGTCATGTTCTGTCCTATTCTCATCTGTTCTGGCCTGTACTGTTCTGTTCTGCTCTCCTCTGTTCTGTCCTGTTCTCTTCTCAATAAAAACAAATGACGGGCTACAGTTTTGTTGTGTGTTTTTAAAATCTCAAAATGCAGCTTTAACCACTTGGTACCAAATGGTGCTTGTTTTAATGAATTCCAAAGAAACATGTGTTTTTATAGGTTGTTATTGTGTATTTACTATGTTACCATGTAAATAATTAATAATAATAATAAGTACATCATTTCTTTGACCTAAAATAAAGCGCTATCCATAACTTCTTAATAATTAAACAATTAAGCAGTTTGATCAACATTTCTCACTTGTGGTATTTAAAGAAAAATCTGGTTCATGATATTATTATTCATATGGATGAGTAATAATGTTTCTGCACCATTATCCCTAATTTAACATGATGCACAAGTATCAGTCGAGAGTTTCAACTTTCAGATCTTTATTGAACACAAACACAAACACACACACACACACTCCTGTTAGAGTATCAAACACGTAGTTATATACATGCAAAATGTTGAACGAATGTTAAAGCTCTTGCGAGATGTCAATCTTCCTATCTAGCATGCTTTGACCTTTGTTTCCCTTGAACAGTCATGTCTAGGAAAGTGTTGACATAGAAACCGGGAGGGGATGTGTTTTGCATTGTGCATTTCTCTTCTCAATCACCTCGAGGTATTTCCCCCCTCTAGCATTTAATACATGTATCAGAAGCACAGCTAAAGCGGAGCCAAGCCCTGTGTGGAAAGGTACAAGCGTGTGGGGCGGTCCGATGCGACGGAGGCTATCTAGGGCTCATTCCTCGGCGGGTAGGATTTTGTCGAGGTAAACCTTGATGGAGGTGATGGCCTCGTCCAGGTAGGTGCCGACATGGGGGCGCACATAGTGTCCGTACAGACCCAGGCCGGCCATACGGGCCTTGTCCACCAAGGGTGCTGCTTCCTGGGCCAGACCACTGGACAACACACACACAGAGACAGGAGGAGATGTGTCAGTGTGTCATAGGTTAACAGCCATCCTATGTGTCCCAGACTTGGGTTCAAATACATGTGTATTTTAGTATTTGTATTTTTATATCTGTGTATTTGAGTATTCTGAAATACACAGCCCAAAACAAGTACTTTTATTTGAGTATTTGAATGGTTCTTTGAGAACTAAAACAAATAGTCTTCTAATACCTGTATTTCAAATACCTGGGTTAAATGCATGGGAGTGTATCTGAGCCAGTGTATATCAGTAATTTCAAATACTTTCCAAGTGTATTTCCAACTACTTGTTTTTTTTTAAATAAAGATGATCTGAATACTTGTTTTGAAATGTAGTGAAATGTAATTGAAACACCTTAAATTGTATTTTAAGTTCTGATGTGTCCCGTGGTTAACGTCTAATAAAGAATGGTCAAATATCTAGGTAACATGTTGATAGGCATGAAGGGCCAGCATCTAAGATCCTATAATCATTTCAAATCCTATTTCAAAGTTATGGACAGATAGACAGAAGAACTGCCAGTAAATCAGACAGACGGATAGACACACAAACAAGCAGGACAACAGAAGGACATTGACAGACTGACTCAATGCTGGGTCTGGATCGACGCGACAAGTTAACTTGGTTGTGTCGCGGTGGGGCACTCACGATCCGATCTTGACAGCGCTCAGGAATTTGGGGTTGCCCTGCAGCTCCTCGATGTAGTCTTTGGCAGCCTGGCCCTGGCCCTGGCCCAGGTTCTCAGTCATAGGCCCCACAGCAGCCTGCACCTTGCCGTAGGCGTTCATCAGCCTCTTGTAGAACACAGACTTCATGGCCTCATACTTCTCCACCAGCTCCTTGTCTGGCTCTGGTACTTGACACAGGCACACAGAGACTGGAGGGGAGACAGGGAAGAGATAGTATTTATTCATTAATTGCACTTGCTTGACTTGATTGACTGCTGTTAAAGATGATCTAAAACCACTGGACTAACTATAGCCACAAAATAGCCCCAATATAGTAAAATGCTTCGCATAACCAGGCAGTGTGTGTGAGTAAGGTTGATTTAGTGTCTGTGTAATGGAGATAGTTTGGTCACTTGGTTTGATCCCTCTCATGATGAGTAAACTCGGCTGAAATAATCAAAGGCCATTTCAACCTGACATCTGAGGTCTCTCTTATCCCTGCAGATTGTGTAGCAGTGGAGTCTGATGCCCATAGTGTCACTGCTCAACGTGGTCGGTCGATCACCTCCACAAGTCCATCACAGTTCAAAGCCTATCACCTCTCAGATAAACATACAACTAACTGTGCTATGCATTCCTGTTGGCTGACATATTCTCTCACTGTCACTGACATGTTCACAGCTGGAGGTCAAAGGTTGCTATTACCTTCTGTTGTATAAACGGCTGGAATGAACACTATATATCCATTTTCATAAATGTTGGTAAATTTGCCTTTATTGTTTCAAGACATTATGGAAGAGATCGTTTTTGTCTAATCGTGGCATGGGGTTGTTCAATGACAGCCATGTCTTTGTTTCAAATATCACGAGGGTTTCATTTCAGAGACAATTAATCACGGTTTTTAACTAAATGTTATATCATCTCTCCCACAGAAAGAAGTTGTATTACAGCCAGGTTTTACACAGTCAAATGTGACAAATAGATACATTTTATATAAAGAGCTGTACAAATTATACATTTGTGACATCAATATACGGTAATTATTTTTTTACAAAAAAAAATTCAGCACAGTAATATGAGATCTGTATGTAAAACCTTTATATTTGACATTTTTGGCATTTAGCAGATGCTCTAATCCATTTTAAGCTAACTAGGTGAGACAACCACATATCACAGTCAAGTATGCAGGATACGAACCTTCCATTCTAGCTAAACAATGGATAAACAGCGTTTCTGCCAAAAAACTAACATTTTAATACACATCTAAAATCTATGAGTTAATCATCTGAGAACAGTAAACACTATTTTACACGCACATGAAGCTAGCTACCTGTAAGAATTCATTTCGGATGAAAAAACACAAATCTGGTTTGAGTTCTGCAGGGTGTGTGTTGCAGGTTCTTGGTCTTACCTTGGAGTGCAAGCACTAAGGCTAATGCCAACTTTCCGTTCATTTCTGAAAGAAAAAGACAAACACAATGGGAATTTATATGAATTATTTAGATGAAGTTAAATGCAATGCCTATTTATTAGACTAGAAATCACACAGTTCTGATCAGGCATCAATGAAACTGTTGAGCTGTTTATAACTGATAGGAAAGGATGATGCATCTTAAAATGCATGAGAAAATAAATAAATTATACATTAATACATGTATATGTTTTTAGATTACTAGAGCATTGAAATAACATATCTATAAAAGTTGAGAAGAGAGAGAGAAAAAGATGACCTCCTGTTGTAGTGGATGTACAGATCCCAGTGAATTAAATGACAGTCTCCTTTGGTGGCTGAGTTGTCTGTAAAGCAATCTGAACAAGTAGACACCATGATATAGTGAGGAGAGTAAACAAACGTCATCTAATGAGTATGCACACACACACGCTCACGCACACACACCCACGCACCAGACACACCAGAACCCACTGTACCTATAGGACAAACATCCACACACTCGTTCGCCTACACAAAGTCCATTGCACTTGAGACAGGTGATGCAATGCATCCAGATTATCACTTGGATTGGTTTCTGAAATCTATTTATGCCGCAATGCCCTATTCTGCATACGAAGGAAAGCCTAAATTCTCCTCAAAAATGTTTGCATATCAGTGCATGAAGTAGATTTATTTTGAATGAAGGATCTTGTTAAGCATTATAACTGCGGCTGAAAGTTTTCCATAATTGATTTGTCAACATTTGTGTGGAACATAAACCAGTATGTTTGACTGCCTCTATGTAACTCATTGAAAATCTGTATTCTTGCACACATTCAGAATTCACGAACTCAACAACAAAACACTCTTCACAATGTCTAACAAAAATCATCTCAATGGCTTATTCAGGCTAAGGTCCATTCTCACTGTCTATTTGAATGTGTTTCATGTATCCCAGTTAGCCAGATTATGGTTTTGATTGAATGAAACAGAGCCCTGAGTGTGTTGACTGTGTTCCAGGATCGATGTCTGCAGTCCACACAGAGAGAGCTGAGAGAAACGTCCTGCAGGTCACACACATCTCCCCTCCAGCCAGGCACCCCTGCTGAACCTTGTACAGTGCCTTGCGAAAGTATTCGGCCCCCTTGAACTTTGCGACCTTTTGCCACATTTCAGGCTTCAAACATAAAGATATAAAACTGTATTTTTTTGTGAAGAATCAACAACAAGTGGGACACAATCATGAAGTGGAACGACATTTATTGGATATTTCAAACTTTTTTAACAAATCAAAAACTGAAAAATTGGGCGTGCAAAATTATTCAGCCCCTTTACTTTCAGTGCAGCAAAATCTCTGAATGATCCAATGTTGACCTAAATGACTAATGATGATAAATACAATCCACCTGTGTGTAATCAAGTCTCCGTATAAATGCACCTGCACTGTGATAGTCTCAGAGGTCCGTTAAAAGCGCAGAGAGCATCATGAAGAACAAGGAACACACCAGGCAGGCCCGAGATACTGTTGTGAAGAAGTTTAAAGCCGGATTTGGATACAAAAAGATTTCCCAAGCTTTAAACATCCCAAGGAGCACTGTGCAAGCGATAATATTGAAATGGAAGGAGTATCAGACCACTGCAAATCTACCAAGACCTGGCCGTCCCTCTAAACTTTCAGCTCATACAAGGAGAAGAATGATCAGAGATGCAGCCAAGAGGCCCATGATCACGCTGGATGAACTGCAGAGATCTACAGATGAGGTGGGAGACTCTGTCCATAGGACAACAATCAGTCATATATTGCACAAATCTGCCCTTTATGGAAGAGTGGCAAGAAGAAAGACATTTCTTAAAGATATCCATAAAAAGTGTCGTTTAAAGTTTGCCACAAGCCACCTGGGAGACACACCAAACATGTGGAAGAATGTGCTCTGGTCAGATGAAACCAAAATTGAACTTTTTGGCAACAATGCAAAACGTTATGTTTGGCGTAAAAGCAACACAGCTCATCACCCTGAACACACTGTCAAACATGGTGGTGGCAGCATCATGGTTTGGGCCTGCTTTTCTTCAGCAGGGACAGGGAAGATGGTTAAAATTGATGGGAAGATGGATGGAGCCAAATACAGGACCATTCTGGAAGAAAACCTGGTGGAGTCTGCAAAAGACCTGAGACTGGGACGGAGATTTGTCTTCCAACAAGACAATGATCCAAAACATAAAGCAAAATCTACAATGGAATGGTTCAAAAATAAACATATCCAGGTGTTAGAATGGCCAAGTCAAAGTCCAGACCTGAATCCAATCGAGAATCTGTGGAAAGAACTGAAAACTGCTGTTGACAAATGCTCTCCATCCAACCTCACTGAGCTCGAGCTGTTTTGCAAGGAGGAATGGGAAAAAATGTCAGTCTCTCGATGTGCAAAACTGATAGAGACATACCCCAAGCGACTTACAGCTGTAATCGCAGCAAAAGGTGGCGCTACAAAGTATTAACTTAAGGGGGGTGAATAATTTTGCACGCCCAATTTTTCAGTTTTTGATTTGTTAAAAAAGTTTGAAATATCCAATAAATGTTGTTCCACTTCATGATTGTGTCCCACTTGTTGTTGATTCTTCACAAAAAAATACAGTTTTATATCTTTATGTTTGAAGCCTGAAATGTGGCAAAAGGTCGCAAAGTTCAAGGGGGCCGAATACTTTCGCAAGGCACTGTATCTCAACTGTCAACTCTCACCGAGATAACACTCTGATTTCAGCACAGTCTGTAGATGTCCCTCCCATCTCTGTCTGTCTGTCTGTCTGTCTGTCTGTCTGTCTGTCTGTCTGTCTGTCTGTCTGTCTGTCTGTCTGTCGTCCACACAGAGACAGCTGAGAGAAACGTCCTGCAGGTCACACACATCTCCCGTCCAGTCAGACACCCCTGCTGAACCTTGTATCTCAACTGTCAACTCTCACCGAGATAACACTCCGATTTCAGCACAGTCTGTAGATGTCCCTCCCATCTCTGTCTGTCTGTCTGTCTGTCTGTCTGTCTGTCTGTCTGTCTGTCTGTCTGTCTGTCTGTCTGTCTGTCTGTCTGTCTGTCTGTCTGTCTGTCTGTCTGTCTGTCTGTCTGTCTGCAGTCCACACAGAGAGAGCTGAGAGAAACGTCCTGCAGGTCACACACATCTCCCATCCAGTCAGACACCCCTGCTGAACCTTGTATCTCAACTGTCAACTCTCACCGAGATAACACTCTGATTTCAGCACAGTCTGTAGATGTCCCTCCCATCACTGATGTCTCTGTCTATCTGTCCGTCTGTCTCTTTCTTTCTGTCTCATTCTTTATCTCCCTCTTTGTCATTCCCTGTTGCTTTCTCTCTGCCTTTCTAAAATCTATTCTCAGTCTCTCTCAGCTTTCTACTTCATTCAGTTCAGAGATTGATGAATGTGAGGAGTGTAGACCGTGTCAAGGGAAATTGAATGAAAAGGCACAACACTATAATGGTACAACTAAATGTTTTTTAAATTTTTTTATTTAGTTTGAATTCATTTTGGGGATTCACAATAGTTAATTGACTTACTCAGATGCAATATGTGAGCCAAAACGGTATGATTACTAATACACTCTATGGCAGTTTTAATACTATCACAACCCTTGTGCTGAGGTTAGTGAAACACCAGTAAATGTGTGTACTCATTCACCGGTCAAATCATACAGCATTGTTCACGCGCTCTTCTAGTTGTAATCCCTAGTGCATATGAACATAGAATCAGCCCTAGAATCACCTTGCATGAATACATGTGCTGGCAGTGAGCTGGGTGGGTGTTTGTCTGCCTTAGATTCAGGTGCCATTAGATGGGTCTGTACTGGTCGATCTTCTCCTTGACTCTGTCCCAGAAGGAACTGGTGGAGGCTGAGGCCCAGTCCATGTAGGGATCAGCCACTGGTTTGATGTGGTCCTCGTAGTACGCACCAGCAAAGGCCTGCACTGCCTCTCTTATTCTCTGGGCTTTAACTTTGGCTGCCCTGTAAGACACACACACAAGAATAAATCAGTTGGAAGCAGCATCCACTGAGCGCACGCCTTTTACCCGTATCCTTAAAACGGCATGGTCGGCCATGGTGACTGTGTGTCTGTTTGTACCTGTATGTCTCTGTTGCCCTCTGCAGAACCCCCTCAGAGTCAGAGTCCTCTGGGGCTGGCATCTGGGCCACTATGGACACACATGCTATGGAGGAGAGAAGTTACAGTAGGTTACAGTAGGTAACAGACTACCAGTCCATGTCAACAGTTCAATGGAGGATAGACTAGATAGAGAGTAAAAAAAAATGAAATGCACGGCCACACCTTGAATGAGCAACACGAGAGCAACTAGCTTCAGTTTCCCTGGCATCTGTCAAAGAAACAGAATGAGACGGAAGACTTGGCTAAAATACACATCTCACTTAGAAAATTGATATTACATATAATTAAATTATTCAATAAACAGTACATTACATTTTTCATCACCCCAAACAAAACTAATCATACATTCAAATGATATATCACTGATATGTATATATATTTCTGTAATCAACGGTATCACTCATAACAGCTGGCCTCCAGTATAAAAACAGCTGGTCAATACACAATTCAAAGTAAGTGAAAGAGCATTTTAGGGAGCGTTTTACCTTAGTGTTTGTTCTCAGTATTGTCAATCTGTTTGGTGGAATCAAGTCACTTCATTTGAATTAGAGGACTTCTCACAGCGCTTTGTCTTGGTTGCATGTGTACTTTGTTCTTGTTTTGGTGACCACTGACCGATGGTCTGTTTTTGGGTGGGAAGTGGTGGACTGATTGGATTGGCTTAGATGATCAGTGAGTCAGTCGTAAGTAGTCCAGTGTTTCGATGCTCTTTATTTATTTAAGTTCTGAGAAAAGATTTTTCAGCGTATTCTGCAAAAACCGAAACGTGATAATTCCCTTTAGATTATATATATATATATATATATTATTTTTTTTGCCTAGCTAAATTATCTTACGTCATTGGCAAATAATTTATTTTTACCTAAAAAAAATGGTTAACACAAAATATCTTGACAAATATTGTGAAATAAGATACATGACTTGTGTCTGCTGCTGCAGTATCAACTTTTGCCCAAAAGAAACACTAACTCTTAGCAACACATTTAAAAAAGCCTCTCATGTTAAACCTTCATCCTTGCATTTGCCAAAAGGTTACATTAATCTCTCATAATCTTTTCAATTTGAAGATTGTCTGGATAGCTGCCCAAAGTTCCTTTAATAAAGACGAGTGGACATGTTGGCTTGTAAGTATTCAGACCAGGTCTTTATATCTCTGTGCTCCATTAAGAAGACAGCAGGTCAATGAAATAGAGTACTGTTTTGAACTAGACCCAATGTCTCAGTCAGCAGAACTCAAGAGAGGAGTCCACTTCAAAATACCTCTCTCTCTCCCTCTCTCTCTCTTCTCTCTCTCTCTCTTCTCTCTCTCTCTCCCTTCTCTCTCTCTCTCTCTCTCTCTCTCTCTCTCTCTCTCTCTCTCTCTCTCTCTCTCTCTCTCTCTCTGTCTCTCTGCAACACATCCGTTTCAGGCATAATGCTGAATGTCACACTGATACATGACCAACTGTGGATGTCATTTTCAAATCTTGTTTTCCTGCTATTGCTTTTCCATTGATGCCCTTTGTCCATTCGCCTCTTCACCTCTGGTCCTGTTGACAGACACAGGACAATAGTTGGTTGTTGTGAGAAGAGGGTACAGAGAGCAGATTAAAGCTGCCCACTATCATGACACTCCACCAGAAAATAGGGTGAAAATATGAGTATTCCCTGGTGGGGTGCACGACCATCTTGCCCCTTGGACCCCTCTAACCCCCCTACGTCTGACCCTTGACCTCTGGTCAAACACAGGAGCAGACACAGGAGCAGATTCCAGTAAACAGGGACAGCATAGTAATCATTAACTGCCTTTAGCCCGGGCCTTGTGAAATTTGACCTGGTTAGTGTCTCTCAGTAAAGCTATTGACGTGTGGATATCCAGAGTGATCCAAGATATCCAGAGCATCAAAGTGTGTCGGTTGTGTTGCATTACAGAGTGTTCATTGTTAAGGAGAGCTCAATAACAGCATCAATCCAGAGTCCATTTGTGATTGTGACACAAGTTTGTATCTTTTTTAAGGGGAAGCATATCTTAGCACAAGAACATGAGGTTTCAAGAGATTGAACATTGTTCACAGAGATACTTTTCAAGGCTGCACACAACCAACATGTTGAATGGAAGAAAGGGTCTATTGACAGACACTTGTCTTACTGCTGAATCTCAGTTAGAGAAGTGTCTGGGCAAAATGTGAAATTACATGTGTTGCAGACTGCTTTTAAGTATAGTATCTTTCAGTCAGAATGCACTGATTCTTTCTCTGGCCATGGTGTTTTTAACCCCTGTGTCATACTGGGCAGCTGACCATTCACTTTGACCACATTAACATCCCATACCTATCCCACAATGCATCATAAACAGAGACGATACAGTATACATGTTATGCATACTGTCTGTATTATGTGTACAGGTCTTCATGTCTTTCATATCCTTATAAAGTCGTGCTTCTACATCTGCGTTGCTTGCTGTTTGGGGTTTTAGGCTGGGTATCTGTAAAGCACTTTGTGACATCAGCTGATGTAAAAAGGGCTTTATAAATACATTTGATTGATTGATGTGCCCCCCCATTTATTAGTTGAAGAGACACTTGTCAAATAAAAATCCTTGCCAATCAAACTCATTGTCCAGAATAACTTCTAACTTGTCATTGCATGGATTTATTGACCTCTTTAAAAATGAGCAGGTTGACTTCTTACTGTAGCAAATCAAATGCAGAATATAACAACCCACAAATATAGTTTTATCACAAAGGTATCTTTATTTTTCAGGTTATTAAAGCAAGCCATGTTTTTTAAAGCAAGCCATAACAAGTACACAGAGATGACATCAGTCTCTTGAGAGAGGTGAAATATAACCTTTGTGTCTGTCGGCACAACGCACATGTCAGCGTCACAGCAACCGCGTCACCAGGCAAGACAGAGCAAGAAGAGTGATGGGGGCGTGGGGGGTCTTAGACAGGCAGGGTCAAAGGTGTACAGGCTTACTACTGCTTGGGGAAGGTCTCGTCAACCTTGGCCTTCATCTTGTCAAACTGCTCAGTGAACCAGGTCCTGGAGACGGGGAGACAGACACACAGTGAGTCATTTCAGTCTTTAATTATTTCACTTCATACTAATGTAGATCTCCAATTAATTTAATGTTGGGTTATGTTTTGGGGTGTGTGTGTGTGGGCATGTACTTGGTCTTGGTGGCGAACTCGCTGTCCCCAATCTTTTCAAACATGTCCTTGGTCTTGACGGTCAGGTCATCAGTTAGTTCCTTCATCTGATTGCCGAAGGTGGTGAAACGCTCCTCAATTGTCTTCTCAGCCTCCTGAGCCTCTGTAGAGAGAGAGAAAGGAGGCAGGGTTAGAACTATGAACAGAAGGACAGAGTCTTAGATCTATGAACAGAAGAACAGAGTGTTAGAACTATGAACAGAAGGACAGAGTGTTAGAACTATGAACAGAAGGACAGTGTTAGATCTATGAACAGAAGGACAGTGTTAGAACTATGAACAGAAGGACAGAGTGTTAGAACTATGAACAGAAGGACAGAGTGTTAGAACTATGAACAGAAGGACAGAGTGTTAGAACTATGAACAGAAGGGGAGAGTGTTAGAACTATGAACACAAGGACATTGTGTTAGAACTATGAACAGAAGGGGAGAGTGTTAGAACTATGAACAGAAGGACAGAGTGTTAGAACTATGAACAGAACGGGAGAGTGTAGAACTATGAACAGAAGGACAGTGTTAGAACTATGAACAGAAGGGGAGAGTGTAGAACTATGAACAGAAGGGGAGAGTGTAGAACTATGAACAGAAGGACAGAGTGTTAGAACTATGAACAGAAGGGGAGAGTGTAGAACTATGAACAGAAGGACAGAGTGTTAGAACTATGAACAGAAGGGGAGAGTGTAGAACTATGAACAGAAGGGGAGAGTGTAGAACTATGAACAGAAGGACAGTGTTAGAACTATGAACAGAAGGGGAGAGTGTAGAACTATGAACAGAAGGGGAGAGTGTAGAACTATGAACAGAAGGACAGAGTGTTAGAACTATGAACAGAAGGGGAGAGTGTAGAACTATGAACAGAAGGACAGAGTGTTAGAACTATGAACAGAAGGGGAGAGTGTAGAACTATGAACAGAAGGGGAGAGTGTAGAACTATGAACAGAAGGACAGTGTTAGAACTATGAACAGAAGGACAGAGTGTTAGAACTATGAACAGAAGGACAGAGTGTTAGAACTATGAACAGAAGGACAGAGTGTTAGAACTATGAACAGAAGGACAGAGTGTTAGAACTATGAACAGAAGGGGAGAGTGTTAGAACTATGAACAGAACGGGAGAGTGTAGAACTATGAACAGAAGGGGAGAGTGTAGAACTATGAACAGAAGGGGGGAGTGTAGAACTATGAACAGAAGGACAGTGTTAGAACTATGAACAGAAGGGGAGAGTGTTAGAACTATGAACAGAAGGACAGAGTGTTAGAACTATGAACAGAAGGGGAGAGTGTTAGATCTATGAACAGAAGGACAGAGTGTTAGAACTATGAACAGAAGGACAGAGTGTTAGAACTATGAACAGAAGGACAGAGTGTTAGAACTATGAACAGAAGGGGAGAGTGTTAGAACTATGAACAGAAGGACAGAGTGTTAGAACTATGAACAGAAGGGGAGAGTGTTAGAACTATGAACAGAAGGACAGAGTGTTAGAACTATGAACAGAAGGGGAGAGTGTTAGAACTATGAACAGAAGGGGAGAGTGTAGAACTATGAACAGAAGGACAGAGTGTTAGAACTATGAACAGAAGGACAGAGTGTTAGAACTATGAACAGAAGGGGAGAGTGTTAGAACTATGAACAGAAGGACAGAGTGTTAGAACTATGAACAGAAGGGGAGAGTGTTAGAACTATGAACAGAAGGACAGAGTGTTAGAACTATGAACAGAAGGACAGAGTGTTAGAACTATGAACAGAAGGACAGAGTGTTAGAACTATGAACAGAAGGACAGAGTGTTAGAACTATGAACAGAAGGGGAGAGTGTAGAACTATGAACAGAAGGACAGAGTGTTAGAACTATGAACAGAAGGACAGAGTGTTAGAACTATGAACAGAAGGGGAGAGTGTTAGAACTATGAACAGAAGGACAGAGTGTTAGAACTATGAACAGAAGGACAGAGTGTTAGAACTATGAACAGAAGGACAGAGTGTTAGAACTATGAACAGAAGGGGAGAGTGCTAGAACTATGAACAGAAGGGGAGAGTGTAGAACTATGAACAGAAGGACAGAGTGTTAGAACTATGAACAGAAGGGGAGAGTGTTAGAACTATGAACAGAAGGACAGTGTTAGATCTATGAACAGAAGGACAGTGTTAGAACTATGAACAGAAGGACAGAGTGTTAGAACTATGAACAGAAGGGGAGAGTGTAGAACTATGAACAGAAGGACAGAGTGTTAGAACTATGAACAGAAGGACAGAGTGTTAGAACTATGAACAGAAGGACAGAGTGTTAGAACTATGAACAGAAGGGGAGAGTGTTAGAACTATGAACAGAAGGACAGAGTGTTAGAACTATGAACAGAAGGACAGAGTGTTAGAACTATGAACAGAAGGGGAGAGTGTAGAACTATGAACAGAAGGGGAGAGTGTAGAACTATGAACAGAAGGGGAGAGTGTAGAACTATGAACAGAAGGACAGAGTGTTAGAACTATGAACAGAAGGACAGAGTGTTAGAACTATGAACAGAAGGACAGAGTGTTAGAACTATGAACAGAAGGACAGAGTGTTAGAACTATGAACAGAAGGGGAGAGTGTAGAACTATGAACAGAAGGACAGAGTGTTAGAACTATGAACAGAAGGGGAGAGTGTAGAACTATGAACAGAAGGGGAGAGTGTAGAACTATGAACAGAAGGACAGAGTGTTAGAACTATGAACAGAAGGGGAGAGTGTTAGAACTATGAACAGAAGGACAGAGTGTTAGAACTATGAACAGAAGGACAGAGTGTTAGAACTATGAACAGAAGGACAGAGTGTTAGAACTATGAAGAGAAGGGGAGAGTGTTAGAACTATGAACAGAAGGACAGAGTGTTAGAACTATGAACAGAAGGGGAGAGTGTAGAACTATGAACAGAAGGGGAGAGTGTTAGAACTATGAACAGAAGGGGAGAGTGTTAGAACTATGAACAGAAGGGGAGAGTGTTAGAACTATGAACAGAAGGACAGAGTGTTAGAACTATGAACAGAAGGGGAGAGTGTTAGAACTATGAACAGAAGGGGAGAGTGTTAGAACTATGAACAGAAGGGGAGAGTGTTAGAACTATGAACAGAAGGGGAGAGTGTTAGAACTATGAACAGAAGGACAGAGTGTAGAACTATGAACAGAAGGGGAGAGTGTTAGAACTATGAACAGAAGGACAGAGTGTTAGAACTATGAACAGAAGGGGAGAGTGTTAGAACTATGAACAGAAGGGGAGAGTGTTAGAATTATGAATAGAGAAGGGAAAATCGTCAGGAAAATGAGTAGACTGAGGGTTTCATCATGAAGAGAGAGGTAGAGAGAGAGAGAGAGAGAGAGAGAGAGAGAGACAGACATAGAGAGAGAGAGAGAGAGAGAGAGAGAGAGAGAGAGAGAGACAGATAGATGGTACATGTGTGTTCATAATAATAAATTTGTATTGATGTGTATTTGAGGCCAGACTTATGCATTCAGTAGTAATGGATTTGTATAGACTAGTATCAAGTGTATTTGTGTGTGTGTGAGGCTGTGTGTTTGTGTACATGCATGTACATGTGCATGTGTGTATGCATGCATCTGTGTGTTTGTGTGAGAGAGAAACATCACACACGTGTCACCAGTGAAAATGCGTTAGTATTGACGCCAGTATTGAGGGAGATGAATGAGCAATAAAATGATTAGATAGAGTGAAAGTGTAATGGCTGCCTAATAGGGTAGGGCTTCAAACCTGTGTGTGCAGCGAACACAAGCATCAACACGGCAATGGCAATGGACAGTTTCATCTTGACTGTTGGCTGCAAGGGAAGGAAATTTAGCAACAAAACACCCTGCCTTTAATATGCTCCATCATAAAAAGGTTTGCATGATGAGTTAGTTATGAGTTCAAACAAAATCCTAGCATTATGCCGTCAGGGTTTCATCAGGAGCTGTGCTAAACAAGTGAAATGTAAGCCATCCTAAACAATTATTATTGTTGTAATAAATGATCAACAGCTGTTTTGTTAGTGCGGTCAGAACAGTGGACAGCTCCCTCTGCGTTCTCTAGCCTACACACAACTTCAATAAGTGACTTTACATCAGCAAGAAAAAAAGACTTTGATAGCCTTACATTTTAGATTAAACTCGACCTGCATTTGATTAAATTAGTAAACTAACATAACAATTGTTTCTATTAATATCTGTCCTGAGCATTGGATGGGGTTCAGAAACAGAAGATAGGCTGGATGTCTTTCCCGCTTGTATAAACTACACCTAGATGTCGCCACAATACCGCAAACAGATTTTGAGAGACTGGTATAGATTTATAGAAAGTTTGGGGTATAAAATAAACAAATACATTGGCGACATTCTCGTGCATTTATTTGGAGTAAATAAACTGATGAACAAAAGTCTCAGATATACCGACCTATGTGTTTGCTCAGATAAGAACAAAAACATACAAAGATAGACATTTGAAGTAATAACAATGAAAGGAAGACTCTAGAAATGCCAGTGAAAAGTAGGTTAATCTTACCTGTTTTCCGTCTCAGAGAGAAAATAACCCCAGTGTGTCTGACAGACTGACTGGAGTCCCTCTATATATCCCAGGACGCTGACGTAATCAGTAGTCACCAATTCTGACCTATGGTGACCCCGCATCGCACAATGAAGAGCACGCCAAGAGTGGCCTACTCCCACCTTCTCCTCCAGATTAACCAACCCTCCCCCATCTCCCTTTTTCGGAGAGCCCAGCTGAGGTATGGTCCATGTCCTGTCTTGTTTCAAACCATACATGATCACATATTTAATCAGATTTTGTGGGAATGTATTTATTTGACTAGATCTGTAATTCACAGTCTGATCTGGGGGGGGGGGGGGGGGGGGGGGGGTTCATCCTGCCTTAGGTTTTATAATGTGATATTCATTTGTCATAAAATATCCATTGTAAATCATCAGACTGTGAGTGCACAGAGATACAGACCTAAAGTGGACTATGTCCATTAAACTAGGTCACAAGATACTTCTACTACTACTTAGATATTGATACAGTTCTGCAGTGGCATCACTAAACAGCACGGCATTGACAGTGCAGATCTGTCTCTGAGTCCACCAGACCAGTCTGTTTAGGGCTGTATTCAATCCATAGCACTGAAGATCTGCGACAGATAATGAAAGGTAGTGTTCCCATCGTTGCGTTGACTGCATTCAATGACCTTTGCATTTTAAAGCAGATCTTCTGGCAATACGGATTGAATCCAGCCCTTAGTCTTTTTGGCAAACAAGTATTTGGGCCCCATTCCATCCTTCCCTCCTCCCTTCCTTGAAGTCATCCCTGTTCTGACTTCTCTGAATAGATGAACGCTGTGTGATGAAATCCTTGTTGACACCTTTCAATTTCACAATATAAAATATAACATGTGCACTTCTTCCCCTCTGATCTACTTTCAGTGCCATTACCCTTCACTGACCTCACACACAGATCTGTGTGATCAGTGTTATCATGTGATACAGAATGCACAGCATCCTATTTGTCCACTGTTATGTAAATCTGATAGAAGTCCATTATATTAGTGCTCCGCCATGCTGTCTCCAAGAGAGAGAAGCTGGGGTCAACAAGCCTCTACTGTACTGGAATAGCCAGTACGTAACTCCAAGTCCAAGAACTACAAAGTCTGGCAAAGTCTTATGGCTTTATTTGCACTATTCTTAAAATAGTAAGTCTAGAAGGTCCTTCTCTGTGTTGGAGCATACAGGGGTAGTGGACTACAGTTTGTTGAACTATAGTAACCTCTCCTTAGTGCTGGAGGGGTATGTATATTTTCCTCATTGCAGCACTTCCCTCTTTACACCCAGCCCCTTGCTGCCCACGGCAGGGTGCCCATTCGGTGCTGATGGCTTTAGCCATATGAAACCCTGTTATGATGCACAGATGACCATTGTCTTGCACCTCTTAATCACACAGTACCCATTCCTCACCTGTGGTAGAGTGTCTTTGTGTGATGCATGAGGCGTGAACGTGCATGTCTCGCTCGCTCATGAATTGAAATAACAAGCCGTCTGATAAAAGACTGTTTTTCCCCCTTCTTTTGCCAAAGGGCTCCTGTGGTGAATGGTTTGTGTTCCAGCACCAAGATGGGGGAAGAGGGAGGAGGAAGGGTAGTAAGAGGTAAAATCTCTGTGGGGGAGTTGTCGGGGGTTACTGTCGGTTTTGCTCTGCCAACACCTGCTAGTTGGAGCCCTTTGTTGCTTCAGCCGGAGCCAGAGACACCCAGGAGCAGTATAGTATGTGAGAAAAAGTGCTGACTGGCAGAATGCTTGTGGTTTTGCTGTTTTCTCCTTGGCCAGACCGTTACAAATACATACAGGGTTTACTATAGTGTAGGACACTTCACCCAAACACGACCTTCCAGTATAGGAGGAACAGAAACAAACTGGGACTCAATAACAGTTCACTTCAACACAGAGGTTGTTATTAGGAGTGTGACCTGATTTAGGGGAGAGGTCATTGTAGTCATTGTTGCTCTTCTTGACTTCTCATTGAAAACAAGGTCACATACTTGAAATGGTATGCTACTTTTTAAGGTTAGGGTTGAGTAGAGGTGGTTTACTAGACACAGTTATTGCTTGCATGGATCATTTTTTCGACCGTTTTTTTTCCTGGTTAAAAGGGAGCACATTTTAATGTAGATCATTAAGAAGCTTGTGTTCATATTTATAGACTTAATCACGAAACGGTGCTTCAACTTCGAGAATAAAGATGCCCATAGTGCTATTGTATACAGTGAAAATGAACTTGGTTTAGTTTATTAAAACTACCATGAACAACAACACTAAAGTACTGTAGGTGTACAGTTGACTGTCGGAAGTTTAAATACACTTAGGTTGGAGTCATTAAAATTCATTTTTCAACCACTCCACAAATTTCTTGTTAACAAACTATAGTTTTTGCAAGGCAGGTTGGGACATCTACTTTGTGCATGACACAAGTCATTTTTCCAACAAATCTTTACAGACAGATTATTTAACTTACAATTCACTGTATCACAATTCCAGTGGGTCAGAAGTTTACATACACTAAGTTGACTGTGCCTTTAAACAACTTGGAAAATTCCAGAAAGTTATGTCATGGCTTTAGAAGCTTCTAATTGACATCATTTGAGTCAATTGGAGGTGTACCTGTGGATGTATTTCAAGGCCTACCTTCAAACTCAGTGCATCTTTGCTTGACATCATGGGAAAATCAAAAGAAGAGCAATTTCTAAACTCCTGAAGGTACCACGTTCATCTGTACAAACAATAGTACGCAAGTATAAACACCATGGGACCACGCAGCCGTCATACCGCTCAGGAAGGAGACACGTTCTGTCTCCTAGAGATTAACGTACTTTGGTTTGAAAAGTGCAAATCAATCCCAGAACAACAGCAAAGGACCATGTGAAGATGCTGAAGAAAACAGGTACAAAAGTATCTATATCCACAGTAAAACAAGTCCTATATCGACATAACCTGAAAGGCCGCTCAGCAAGGAAGATGCCACTGCTCCAAAACCGCTATTAAAAAGACAGACTAAGGTTTGCAACTGCACATGTGGACAAAGATCATACTTTTTGGAGAAATGTCCTCTGGTCGGATGAAACAAAAATAGAACTGTTTGGCCATAATGACCATCATTATGTTTGGAGGAAAAAGGGGGAGACTTGGAAGCCGAAGAACACCATCCCAATTGTGAAGCACTGGGGTGGCAACATCATGTTGTGGGGGTGCTTTGCTGCAGGAGGGACTGGTGCACTTCACAAAATAGATGGCATCATGAGGAGGGACAATTATGTGGATAAATTGAAGCAACATCTCAAGACATCAGTCAGGAAGTTAAAGCTTGGTCGCAAATGGATCTTCCAAATGGACAATGACTCCAAGCATATTTCCAAAGTTGTGGCGAAATGGCTTAAGGACAACAAAGTCAAGATATTTGAGTGGCCATCACAACACCCTGACGTCCATCCCATAGAAAATATGTGGTCAGAACTGAAAAAGCATGTGTGAGCAAGGAGGCCTACAAACCTGACTTACACCAGCTCTGTCCGGAGGAACGGGCCAAAATTCACCCAACTTACTGTGTGGGAAGCTTGTGGAAGGCTACCCGAAACATTTGACCCAAGTTAAACAATTTAAAGGCAATGTTACCAAATACTAATGGAGTGTATGTAAACTTCTGACCCACTGGGAATGTGATACAATAAATTAAAGCTGAGATAAATCATTCTCTTTACTATTATTCTGACATTTCACATTCTTAAAATAAAGTGGTGATCCTAACTGACCTAAGACATGGAATCTTTACTGGGATTAAATGTCAGGAATTGTGAAAAACTGAGCTGAAATGTATTTGGATAAGGTGTATGTAAACTTCCGACTTCGACTGTAAGTGCTTTTTTCAGTAGGGGATTGGTGGAACAGAGAAGAGAGATAAGTGGTTGCCTCCACTGCCTGGCTTCCAGCCTAAATGTTTACTTGCTGGCCACTATCCTACACTTCAGAGGCAAACTTCAGAGGCAAAACTCCATGTTTTGTTTGGTCTGCCAGAATGCCTTACTATTACTGTGTGTTTCTGGTGTTTACATGCTCTTTTAAACCTGATTTATCAAGGTCAAACCTAAAATCTCTTGGTTAAAATCTATTTTGCAACACAGACTGGGTCCAAGATAGCAGCAGGGTCAGCGATATTACAAGTCAAATTGCAAAATTGAAAAACTAACTGTAGAGCCATCAAAAGCAATTATCATAGGATTTGTGTATCTATATGTGTGTGTGTGTGTGTGTGTGTGTGTATGTGTGTGTGTGTGTGTGTGTGTGTGTGTGTGTGTGTGTGTGTGTGTGTGTGTGTGTGTGTGTGTGTGTGTGTACCTTCGTGCAGATCTGTGTATCTTAGACAGGAGAGGAGGGTGGAATAACTATTAACATAGTAGATGAAAACACAAACATGGTTCCTGAAACCTGCTGGGATAATGAGAAAGGAATGTGAGAGCAGATCCCGACAAGCCAGGACCCGGGAAGCAGGGAGAGAGGGAGGGAGGTACGGAAGGAGGGCGGAAAGGGGACAAAAGAGAAAGAAAGACCTGCAGGAGGGGGTGGAAGGCCCTTTAGTGTTTGGTCAATCAAGCACCATCTGTACAGATTAGGAGAGGAATTGACAGTGTGTGATGAGAGGGGTGTATGGGTGGTGCGGGAGGGTCCTAAAAGAAAAGGTGAAAGAGGGATGTGGGTTAGGGAGAAGGATAGGTACCCTGAAAAAGGCCTTACTGAAAATCATCAGACATATCCCTTGTGTTGTCCCTATAAACGTACATAACAACAGCCTGAAGAAAGTGTATTATAAAGAACCTGTGTGTGTTTATGAGTGTACAGGTAGTAGAGAACTGCCTACAGGGGGTTTAGGGTTGGTATTTCGGGGTTAAAGACATGGGATCTGGGGATGGGAAAAGAAGAAGGAGCATGACATGATGAGGACATTCTGTCCAACCTATTCCTGGAGCCTCCAGATGTGATGTTACATGACATTATAACCTAACGTAGATCTCAATTCAACTTACGCTGTTTGTGGTTTATAAAGACTAACACTGAATTACTGTATGTCAGGGGTCAGAAAAAAAAACCAACCCTGTTCCCGGAGAGCTACCCTCCTCTATGTTTTCTCTCCAACCCTGTTCCCGGAGAGCTACCCTCCTCTATGTTCTCTCCAACCCTGTTCCCGGAGAGCTACCCTCCTCTATGTTTTCTCTCCAACCCTGTTCCCGGAGAGCTACCCTCCTCTATGTTTTCTCTCCAACCCTGTTCCCGGAGAGCTACCCTCCTCTATGTTTTCTCTCCAACCCTGTTCCCGGAGAGCTACCCTCCTGTAGGTTCTCGCTCCAACCCTGTTCCCGGAGAGCTACCCTCATGTAGGTTCTCGCTCCAACCCTGTTCCCGGAGAGCTTACCCTCCTCTATGTTCTCTCCAACCCTGTTCCCGGAGAGCTACCCTCCTCTATGTTTTCTCTCCAACCCTGTTCCCGGAGAGCTACCATCCTCTATGTTTTCTCTCCAACCCCAGCTGTAACTGACCTGGTCCAGCTTATCATTGTTATCAGAACATGATGCATGATAGAGGGAATTTATAAGCATAGGAATGTCTTGATTTTGTGTGTTCATCAACCATAGATTGTAAGATGAAGATCCATCTATATTACTGTAACTACCTCAGTTGTCATTGTAACTAACAATAAAGAAATTTCAAAGTTGAAAAAAGTTGATAAAGATTTGACAAGAAAAGAACACACTGACAATTGAGCAACTCTTTACATATTTTATTTCCGCAGCGCTGGGTAGCACACTGCAGTCAGCCAGACAGCCAGTCAGCCAGACGAACAGTGTGCTATGGTGAGCAGCAGGGCGTGTTACATTGTGAAGTGGCAGAGACACTCTGGCCAAACTGAATTAATACAGACAGGTAATATATGGACCCTGTGAAGTATACCTTTTAGTTTCATTGTCATATTCACGTCATATCACAGTCATAGTAAATACACTCCTATATGAATCACAACAAATACAGAGCCTACAAAGCAGGTGTAGATACAGAATCATAGACAAGCAAGGAACGGAGTGGTTCTTTCTTTGGTTCTGGACAGACTGATGCTAGTGCTGGAGAAAAGCCCAGTCTTAATTCAGTGCAGTTATTGAAATGAAGGACAGGGACAGCGCTGGAATGGGCCGGAGACAATTTGGCTCACGATTGTTAGATACTGTTTCAACCCCACTTGTATCCCGTACAGCAGCCTTAGAAACCTGATGCAAATTAGTAGAACAATTTGGAGGAGACATCTAGAGGACGTATAATGAGGAAGACAAGCAAAGCAGGTTAAAAACAATGGCCTCTTGTGTGTTTAAGAAAGGCAGTATTGAGTGTGGCTCTTGTGTTCTGAGATGAGGAGATAATACAGCGAGAGAGTGATTGAAGTGATTTAAACAGTAAATGCCTTTCTGAGGCCTGAACAGACATAAAGGACTGTGTTTGTCTGCTCAAGACCCCTTCAAAGCTCTGCCATCCTCACCCCTCTCTCTCTATCAACCCCCCTCAACCAAAACACAGTGCCAACAGTGAGAACAGCATCAGTTTCATTTAACTCCCTCCTCCTCTCTGTGGTAGCTAGGTGAATGGTGGCACAGTGCTTCCAAACCCCTCCCTCCCCTGGGTCCATTTAGACAGCGGTCTCCTTGACCTTGTCCATGGCGGTCTGGAGCTGCTCACGGATCTTGGCGGCGTAGGGGGCGATCAGGCTGCTGAGCTCATCGATCTTGCCTTCCAGGGTGGTGCGCAGGTCCTCGGCGGTGGCCTCCAGCTGCTCGCGCATGCCTTCAGCCTGGGTGGAGACCTGCTGGCTCAGGTCCTGGGCCTGGTTCTTCAGTAGGTCAGTGAAGCTGCTCAGCCTCTGGCCGGCGGTGTCGTGGGCCTGACTCACGAAGGGCTCCACACGCTCCTTCACGAGATCCATGTTCTGGGAGGTACGGGACTGGATCTCACCCAGGTAGGTGGCCACGGTCCTGGGGGAGGGAGAGGCAGAGGGGGTTTGCATCACTTGGAAGACATTAAAACTGAATTTTGAAATTCTATGTTGGAAAGCAAGCTGTTACAGTACATTGGCTGTTGCCATCTATACTTACTTGCGGATCTCCTCGGTGTCCTTGTTAAGGCGTTTCTTCAGTTTGCGGGTGTAGGTGTTGGCGCGGTTGTGGACATCATCAGCATTCTGCTCCATCATAGTCTTGAGCTCTCCCAGGTACTGTGTGCTGCGCTCCTTGGCATCAACCATGTCGGTCTGGAGCTTGGTGGTCAGAAGCTGCAGGTCCTGGCCCAGCAGGGCGGCTGTGTCCTGGGAGTAGGGCCCCAACTTGGTCTGGATGTCCTCCCTGTACACGGTCAGCTCAGCCACGGTGTCAGTGATCAGGGTGCTGCGGAGAGGGAGGCATATTTAGAGATGGTCACAAAGTAGGTAGAGGGAGACATTGCCAGTGACGTAAGGGGACACAGGGGTACAGGGGGGAGGAAAGGGGAGGCATGGTCAGGGACACAGGGGTACAGGGGGGAGGATGGGGGAGACATCGTCTGGGAAATCGGGAGACACAGGGGTACAGGGGAGACATCGTCTGGGAAATAGGGAGACACAGGGGAGAGGATGAGGGAGAGAGGAGAAAGAGGGGAGGCATGGTCAGGGACACAGCAGGGAGGATGGGGGAGAGAGGGGAAAGCAGGGAGGCATGGTCAGAGACAGTCACACAGCACAAGGCTAGAATGGAGAGTGATGAAGTAAAGCATATGAGCCTATATCACTTCAGAATGAAATTGTGTTACAATGTGCCACTCACTCAAGTTCTCTGCTGAGCTGGGAGGCCTTGAGGTTTTCCACCAATCCGTCGGCTCTGCTGTTGATCTCAGACACATAGGTCCAGAAGCGCTCAACGTTCTCCTCCCAGAGGTTCGGGAGGGCCTCTGCCTGGCGCACAGCGCGGGCATGGCAGCCTGCAGGGGGAGATAGAGAGCTCTGAGGTGAGGTGTCAATAATATACACCATCAGGGGGGTTAAATCCAGTCTGGTAATGAGAGAGTGTGGAGCCTTGGTACAGTATGAAGCCTAATTATAGAAGTGTTACAGTATTGGAAGAGTTGATCTTAAAGACTGATTTCAGCAAGGAGTCAGTAAATGCATTCATGTACATACAGTTGACTAATACTAAATATATATACTGCATATACAGTTGACTAATACTAAATATATATACTGCATATACAGTTGACTAATACTAAATATATATACTGTATATACAGTTGACTAATACTAAATATATATATACTGTATATACAGTTGACTAATACTAAATATATATATATATATATACTGTATATACGTTGACAAATACTAAATATATATACTGTATATACAGTTGACTAATACTAAATATATATACTGTATATACAGTTGACTAATACTAAATATATATATACTGTATATACAGTTGACTAATACTAAATATATATATATATATATACTGTATATACGTTGACAAATACTAAATATATATACTGTATATACAGTTGACTAATACTAAATATATATACTGCATATACAGTTGACTAATATTAAATATATATATATACGTTGACTAATACTAAATATATACTGTATATACAGTTGACTAATACTAAATATATATATACTGTATATACAGTTGACTAATACTAAATATATATATATATACTGCATATACAGTTGACTAATATTAAATATATATACTGTATATACAGTTGACTAATACTATATATATATATACTGTATATACAGTTGACTAATACTAAATATATATACTGTATATACAGTGCCTTGCACTGGATTTCTTCACATTTTATTGTGTTACAATGTGGGATTAAAATTTATTTAATTTTCATTTTTTGTCAACAATCTACTCAAAATACTCTGTAATGTCAAAGTGGAAGAAAAATTCTAACATTTTTTAAAAGATGAATAAAACATTTATAACTAAAATATAGTCGTTAATTGTAATGAATTACAATTAAATCCATTTAAGTCCCACTTTCTAACACAATAAAATTTGAAGAAATCCAAGGGGTATGAATACTTTTGCAAGGCACTGTATATATTGATAACAGTGTCAAAAGGGAACAGTGTAAACCCAGGTTTACCAGAGATGACTGCCAGAGCAAGGATTATTGCCACAGCCTTCATGATTGATTGACAAACAGATACACCTATGAAAACAGACATAGACGAAGTCAGACAGTGGTTGTGTATCAAAGCTATAGAAAACAAATACAACAATATACAAAAATACAATGTTAAATCATTGGGATATTGGCTGAATTTTTTTGTTGTTGAATGAAGTAGAATACTACTGTGAAAAATAACATTTCATAGACGCTAAATGTCCATAACTGTACTCACTGAGCTCTTTAAGAATAGAAACTAAACTAGTTCATTGCAATTAAACGTTTTAGATTCAACTTTAAATCCAGTCATTGTGCTATAAACTAATACGGTATTGTAGTTTCCACTACAACACATCTCTTCTTAACAGTTTTACCATACATTTGGTCTGATTAATCTGCACACTGCAGTAAAAATATGAAAAGAAGCCTAATGTGTCGGCTACAGTAGTCTAACCTAATGCAATAATTTATAAGTAGTCTCTACCTCGGTATCAAATCTAGTCTACTTTAACATGATGCTTTATATTTCTACTAAAAATAAGGTATTTCACTCATGACGCGTTTGTAGTCTATATGGTGCCAATTAGTTGTCCCCATTCCTCACTCACCTAAGAAATCCAGTTCCTTCCGTGCTCTAGGGACAGTTCGCGGGGCTTTTTATACTGTCCTGGTGGCCGCGCGCCTGTAGCTGGGAGAGCGCGCGCATGTGAGGATGTGTGGCTCAGCTCATGGTTCGTTCCACGCGATGTGCCACTCTGCGTTCGAAGTTCTCATCTCTTTGCGTTGTTGTTGGCTATATGGTGATTGTGCAATATATAGTTTATGATGTACGTCAACGAAAATAGTTTGTGCTTCTATGAAAAAAACTGTAGGCTATTTGAAACAAGGAAACCCCTTTAAAGAACTCTTAGATGTGATTGTGGCTCATTCAGTTTGTTTATACATTTCCTTCTTGGTCTTTGACTTTTCCAGGTGTGTTTTATGTAATCCGTTTTGGAAATACAATTAAATGTTAAATGTCTCAGAGAACAATTCTTTGGCCAACTATAATCTACTGCTGGCGCCAAGAATCTGTAAATATGCTATCCTTGTCAGGCAGCTCCGTTGATCTTCAATGTATTTGAATCAGTTTATTTTTTAAATCATGGAATTACAGTATCAACAGACTACCCCTTGCCACTGTATGGACCCTCTCCACACACCATCAGTCTTCATTCATTTACACTGGGCTATTTCAATGCATGATGGTCACCAATGAAATGCATTTGAAAGGCACTGTCTCCAAGTCGTCTACATGAATGATGTTGAACCCATGACCCATGGAACATCTTCTATCAGAATCACGTGAATAATACTGTTCACTATTCACAATCCAACTAGGATCCGTCATTTACCTTCAGAAAGTATTCACATCCCTTTTCTTTTTACACATTTTGTTGTGTTACAGCCTTACATTTAGATTTTTGGCATACACTCAATACCCCATAATGTAAAAGTGTAATAATGATTTTCAAAATGTGTACAAATTAATTAACAATTAAAAACTGAAATATCTTGAGTCAGTAAGTATTCAACCCCTTTGTTATGGCAAGCCTAAATAGGTTCAGGAGTAAAAAGGTGCTTCACAAGTCACATAATAAGTTGCATGGACTCACTCAGCGTGCAATAATAGTGTTTAACGTGACTTTTAAATGACGTTAAACACATCTATGTTCCCCACACTTAAAATGATCTGTAAAGTACCTCAGTCGATGTGGAATAAATCAAGGGGTATGAATACTTTCTGAAGGCACTGTAACTGTTAACATCTGTTATTTCCTCAAAACAATAACTCCCCAGGGTAAGAGGGATCAGTGCAAAACAAGACAGGAGATACTGCTGTTCCCAGGGACATGTCAGGGCTTGGGGATAGAGCTGGGGTGCAGTAGGAAGGATTATGAGTGGGCGGTAGAGAGAGTGGCGTGAGGGGCAACAAAGACAGTTCATACATCACATAAATATACTTTTTGAGGTAAAAGGAGATACTGTAGAAAATGTAACCTCAATAGAACTCTCAAAATAAGGATTTGACAGAGCTAGCTTTATTGTTCACAGCCTGTAAGGAACTGAGACGATGACAAACAAACAAAAGAGAAAGTGCTGACTCCAACTGAGCCATATGAGTTAAACTCACACACCCAAATGTAGCTCTAATTCTCCTTTTTGTTAGGTCTAGTCACAGTTGATGTATTGTTGGACATCAAGGTTAGAGCTTTGGGCAGTAACCGAAAAGTCGCTAGTTCGAATACCAGAACCAACAAGGTGACACATCTCGCTGTGCCCTTGAGCAAGGCACTTAACCCTAATTGCTCCAGAGGCGCTGTAAAATGGAGTGCAGGGAGTGTGGCCGTGACCAGTAGTACTTTAAAGTATTTTTACTTAAGTACTTTACACAACTGATGAATACAATTGAAGTACATCAAGGCCACATCCTGATCAACAACAATGTCCTTATGGTGTTGCTTGTTTATCACATCAGATTTGTTCTGAACATGTTCTGCCTAGGAATTTGGTCAGGCATAGTAAGATCTAGTTAAGGCTTGGTTAAAGATGGTGTTGTATGGGGAAAGTTAACATCTTGGGTCTTGTAATGGGTTCTGGAAAGCCCCAGTGATAAAACAACAGAGCTTTCATAATGATGAATCTTCTGTTGAGTCATTGTTATACTCAGGTAATGAAAGTCTATATATGTGCAATGCTGGCCATATATAGGCCTTGTTATCAGCGCCACTACTGATTCCAGCAGTACCGATGACCTTTACCGAGAATGGTCCAGCAGGTACGCTACTTCTGCTGTCAATACTAGACATTCCTCTCTGTGTGGTAATCAGAAGAAGCCTTCTCCCAAGAAACACAAACTGGAGTTGATTGGTGTGTTCAGAGCCTGATAGTATGAGATAAACTCCAGGAGTCAACTTCTACCTCTTCACTGATTGGTCGGAATGGATATGTACACTACTGTTCAAAAGTTTGGGGTCACTTAGAAATGTCCCTGTTTTTGAAAGAAAAGCAATTTTCCATTAAAATAACATCAAATTGATCTGAAATACAGTGTAGACATTGTTAATGTTCTAAATGACTATTGTAGCTGGAAACGGCATTTTTTTTAAATGGAATATATACATAGGCGTACAGAGGCCCATTAACAGCAACCATCACTCCTGTGTTCCAATGGCACAGTGAGTTAGCTAATCCAAGTTGATCATTTTAAAAGGCTAATTGATCATTAGAAAACCCTTTTGCAATTATGTTAGCACTTCTGAAAACTGTTGTTCTGATTAAAGAAGCGATACAACTGGCCTTCTTTAGACTATTTGAGTGTCTGCAGCATCAGCATTTGTGGGTGCTTCGAGACAAGCAACGCTGAACCATGCATGAGAGCACCACCTGTTCTGGACGACTGTGTGATCTCGCTCTCGTAGCCAATGTGAGTAAGATCTTTTAACCTCTCTAGGGTATGTGGGACGCTAGCGTCCCATCTGGCCAACATCCAGTGAGGTTGTAGAGCGCCAAATTCAATTACAGAAATGCTCATTATAAAAATTCAGAAAACAAAACATATTTTAGATAGGTTTAAAGATGAACTTCTTGTTAAACCAACGACAGTGTCATATTTAGAAACATGTCAAACGATGTTTATATTCAATCCTCAGGTTGTTTTTTAGCCTAAATGATCTATAATATTTCAAACGGACAATAACGTCGTCAATATAAAAGGTAAACAAGAAATGCACATGCGCCTGAAAAAACTCTGCGTCACGTTAGGGTCCACTCGTTCAGACTGGTCTTATTCCCTCATTTATAAGAATACAAGCCTGAAACGATTTCAAATGGAGTCCTAAGTCAATGGATACTGTAATGGCATTGAATAGAAAACTACAAAACCAACAAAAAAAACGACTTCCTGAATGGATTTTTCTCAGGTTTTCGCCTGCTAAATCAGTTCTGTTATACTCACAGACACTATTTTAACAGTTTTGGAAACTTTAGAGTGTTTTCTATCCAAATCTAGGCCGTTTAATTTGGGCATGCTTTTCATCCAAAATTCCAAATGCTGCCCCCTACTCTAGAGAGGTTATAGTTTTTCTCAGTCGCTTTGGTGCATTTTTCACATCATCCCTAACATGTGCAAAATAATAAGTGCATTTCTCAGAACAATTTGTACAAACTGCAATATACAATAGATATGTTTCTGAAGCTAGTCAGTCACTAAAAATCCTTAGTACATCTCTCAAAAGTAAATATTCATGCCAATGATCATGTCAGTGTCATCAGAATGAGTCATTGTTCACGAACAAGGTCGTCTAAATGTTTAGGCATGTTGTCAATGTAACTGTGTACTTTGACAGTATTACCTGATGTAAACTTAGGCTACAGTTTGGATGACAGTTACCTTATTGAAAATGCACAAGACTGCACTTCTATGGCATATCAATTTTAACAGTACTATTTACATATTACTGTATGTGGGTTATTGATTGAAAGAGACTGGACAACCCAAGGGGCACAAAGGAAAAGAAAGAAAGAAAAGAAACACAGGAAACCACCCCTAAGGCACAACTCTGCCCGCAGCACTGTTGTGCTGTCTCTACACATCCAGACTTTCCTGTCTATTCTCATCCACATCACACCGGATATTTTCCCTTCCAATGCAACGTGGAAAGAATCTTTTGGAATGCCTTATCCATCCTCTGCAGGTGTCTACTGTGATGTCCTCACATGCTGCATCCATTGCAGCCAGCAGGGTAATCTGTGTGTGTGGCTGACGATCGTACACCTTCCACCTCCATGCTAAAAATAACTCCTCAATTGGGTTAAGGAATGGTGAATAAGGTGGGGGGAATTCTATGAGCATCCTCGGGTGGGTCACAAACCATTGCCTTATGATGTTTGATCGATGGAAACTCACATTATCACAAATGACCACATACTTTGGCAAATCCTCTCTAAACAGACCCCTCTCATCATCAGGGATGAGAGCCCTATAGAGAGTCTCTAAAAAGTTGAGTAGATGCTGGGTGTTGTATGGCCCTATAAGGGGGATATGGGTTAGGACACCATGCTCCGAAATAGCAGCACACATGGTGATATTTCCTCCCCGTTGGCCTGGCAAATCCACAGTAGCTCTGTGACCGATGGTATTCCGACCCCGCCTTCTGCATTTGGTCAGGTTGAAGCCAGCCTCATCCACATATACAAAGTTGTGAGAGGGTTCACTTGATTCCAACTTTAAACATCGCAAGGAGCACTGTGCAAGCGATAATATTGAAACGGAAGGAGTGTCAGACCACTGCAAATCTACCAAGACCTGGCCGTCCCTCTAAACTTTCAGCTCATACAAGGAGAAGACTGATCAGAGATGCAGCCAAGAGGCCCATGATCACTCTAGATGAACTGCAGAGATCTACAGCTGAGGTGGGAGAGTCTGTCCATAGGACAACAATCAGTCGTATATTGCACAAATCTGGCCTTTATGGAAGAGTGGCAAGAAGAAAGCCATTTCTTAAAGATATCCATAAAAAGTGTCGTTTAAAGTTTGCCACAAGCCACCTGGGAGACACACCAAACATGTGGAAGAAGGTGCTCTGGTCAGATGAAACCAAAATTGAACTTTTTGGCAACAATGCAAAACGCTATGTTTGGCGTAAAAGCAACACAGCTGAACACACCATCCCCACTGTCAAACATGGTGGTGGCAGCATCATGGTTTGGGCCTGCTTTTCTTCAGCAGGGACAGGGAAGATGGTTAAAATTGATGGGAAGATGGATGGAGCCAAATACAGGACCATTCTGGAAGAAAACCTGATGGAGTCTGCAAAAGACCTGAGACTGGGACGGAGATTTGTCTTCCAACAAGACAATGATCCAAAACATAAAGCAAAATCTACAATGGAATGGTTCAAAAATAAACATATCCAGGTGTTAGAATGATCAAAGTCCAGACCTGAATCCAATCGAGAATCTGTGGAAAGAACTGAAAACTGCTGTTCACAAATGCTCTCCATCCAACCTCACTGAGCTCGAGCTGTTTTGCAAGGAGGAATGGGAAAAAATGTCAGTCTCTCGATGTGCAAAACTGATAGAGACATACCCCAAGCGACTTACAGCTGTAATCGCAGCAAAAGGTGGCGCTACAAAGTATTAACTTAAGGGGGCTGAATAATTTTGTTTTGTAATTTTATTTTTCTATAATGTTTTCAAAAAATAATTCTCTCTGCATTGTTGGGAAAGGCCCATAAGCATTTCACTGTTAGACAACACCTGTTGTTTATGAAGCATGTCACAAATACAATTAGATTTTATTGTAATTTGGTTCACTCTTTGTATTTAAATGTCTCAGCCTGAGCTGAACTCAATACCCACTGCTGCTCTCCCTGCTGGGACAGACAGACATGTCCTATTAAAACTGGGACCACGAGGGACAGGGATAGCAGCACAGCTGTTATGAAGAGTAGTGCAGTAGAGCTTTTGTAATGGCTTTCAAGGCATGAACATTGGGGTCATATAAACAGGGAGAGAGAATGAGAGGGAAGTGAAAGAGAGAATAAGAAGAATGATGGTACGGCATAAGTAGCTGTAGACAGACAGACCGACAGACTTCTACAGAGTTCTGTAACAGAAGACACTTCCTCTTGTCCTAAAAATATATACTTCTTTGTTCCCTCTCATTGTAAGGATGGGTGATGTGGTAATATGCGTCTACCAGGGCAGTGTGTGAGAGGTTGTCGGTTAGCAGTGAACTCTCATAACCCCAGCCAGCTCATCTTGGAGTCAGGACTGATGTGACGGGAGCTGGAGGACTGTGGTCTGTGGTTAGTTGGTCACCTCTGGTCAGAGTGAGACCTCTCACCTCTAACTTCACATGAGTCTGTGATGTCACCACAACTGGCTGTGCCTGGGCCAAAGGGCGCTCAGCTGGGCCCAGTTTGGAACTAGGTTTGATTCCATTATCTGTGTGTGTGTGGTCAGTCATCTGCTTCTGACTCACTGATTTTGCTTACGTAGCTGACTGGTGGTAACTTGCACCGAACAATAGGTTTACCTCACCTCCAATGCCCTTTTTACATAGAAATACAGTGTCCGTTCACTAGCAAACAACAAGGACCATAAATCAAACACAGTTCACTATGTGAAAATGCTGCTCCAAGGAACATAAGGAACACCGTAAGGACCATTTCCGTACTTGTCTCTTGTCTCTTGTTCTTATCTATTGACCTTTTGCCAGTTCATTATAGGCTTAGATGTGGGCCATTTATTTAGTCTATCATTACAGAACCCCTGTGGCATAAGGCAGATCTCAGAGATTTGTTTTACAGTCTTACTACCAGGCAAAGATCTAACTCAACATCCACTTTTGGTTTATGTTGAGTTGTCATGTTCCCTGTTATCACAGAGTTGTTTTATGGACATACGTTCTGCTACCCAATGCAGGTAACAGTAAACAAATAATATGCTTGTCTAACAGTGTTTGGAGCATTAACAGTTTGGCCAGTAGAAAGCGTTTTACTGGTAATTCATATTAGGTTGATAGTGTAATGATGTTGAACAAAGGAAGTTCATGGCTAACCCAGCAGGGTTAACGGTTACTGGTGCCAGTGGCAGTTTGGGGCAGAGCCAAGGAATTTTGTTTACCTCTGGGTGAGGCAGCATGGGAGAGCCCTGGCAGAGCCGGAGGGTGAGAGGGGGAGGATGGGTGATACAGGTACATCATCAGACATGCAGAGACAGCTCTGAACATGCTCCATACCCACCTCTGGAGGGGGTTTGGGATTGTGGGGTGTGATAGGATTTCAGATAGTGTTACAGGACTGTGCTGTTTTTACAAGTAATTCAGAGAGAGAGAGGGAGGGGGGGGGGGGGGTAGAGAGAGCTGTACATGACTGTTTGTCAGGTCATTGTATATATGGTTATTTTCTGATTTCCGTGAAGAGGTCAGTGAATCACCATCATTGCACAGGGCTTTATAATTCCCTGAATTGACAATGAACTGCCACTAGATGGCATTCATTCTAAAACTATGTTGAAGGAAAAAGCAAGCCAGTGGTGTGTATTCATGGATGCCAAGGGAAGCCAGGCTTCCCCCCAAAATGTACCAATAAAACATATACAATCATTTATATATTTTGAGCTAAACTGAGTGAACTCAACTGTGAATGGTCCTGGTGCACCAAAAAAAGTGTTTATTGAAGCCAGTTTGGATTTGGATTCACACCAACCACATCACATCAAAATAAACAAAAAACTTGAATTGTTGCATCTCATTGTGTTGTTGTCCTCCGGTGTCCTTATCCAAAATTAGCCATGGATGGAGATAGGGATTTGGATCCAAATGTTAATTTATACATTGTGCCCCTGGCCTCAGAGGGGGGAAGTTCAATATGTAGCTACAGTAGACGTTTTAATAAAAAATAAAAAGTTGAACCTTAATTTAACGAGTCAAGTCAGTTAAGAACAAATTCTTATTTACAATGACGGCTTGTGCACCGCCCTATTGGACTCCCAGTCACAGCCAGATGTGATACAGCCTGGAATCGAACCAGGGACTGTCGTGACATCTCACATTGAGATGCAGTGCCTTAGGCCACTGCGCCACTCAGGAGATGACAGCTGCACCACTCAAGAGATGTAGTAGGCTAATGTTAACTAACTGGCTAATCGTTGCCCATGAAAGGAAGTTAGGCTAGCGAGCAAGCATTTTAGCCCAGTAGCCTAGGACAACAACAACTAAAAGCGTGTACTGTATGACAGTCGTAGACCGTTTCATCAACATGAAAGAGAGGAGGATGACATTGGTGTTTCTCATCATGTAGGGTGTCAACATGTTTTTTTCTACTTTTTCCACACCTTCCACACACACACACACACACACACACACACACACACACACACACACACACACACACACACACACACACACACACACACACACACACACAGGTGATTTGATGATGTTGAAATGGTGCTGGAATAGTGGAGGCTCCTGTTTTCTTTGGGACCTGCAGTAACTCTCCGGTGTTCTAAATCAATAGTTGTTCAGTAGTTTGAAAATGTCAGAAATATTAACTTAATTGACCCTGTTGTAGGTCATGCAACTGTTTGTTTAAGGTAATATGTTTTGTGGACTACACCGGACATATGTTGCTCTCCGGTTTTGTGATGAGACAAAGGTGTGGTTGAATTTATTCTGCCATTGTGTGTTCTATTGTCTCGGCCTTGGGCCTATATTGTATATCACGGTGTCAAAGCACATGAACTCACGGGTTATAGAGCAAACAACACCATTTTCACAACACAGAGGTTGTAATTATGGCTCCCACTTTGAAGACAAACACTGCAGGCTATAATCCTAATAGCTTTAACTCTCCCTTTGAATAAGATATTTAGCTACTTTAATGAGAAGAAATGTACTTACTATGACAGAGATATGTGGTTGTCTCACCTAGCTGTTTTAAGATGAATGCACTGATTGCAAATCGCTCTGGATAAGAGCGTCTGCTAAATGACTAAAACGTAAATGTAATCTTTAAACATCTTCAAGATTTGTTTATGCTGTGATACACACTTCTTTCTGATGGTATATGAAGCTATACTTGTACCTCTTTTTAACTAGCAGGGGCATATGCGTATTTTAAGGAGAGATGACTGGATCAGCGGCGTACAGTAGTCCTACATGCAACCAGTCTTATTGGACAATGTTTGTGTGCTATTTGTATGTCCCAATATGACTTTCCACCTCATACTCTTGTCACCACATAATCATTTGGGGAAGCAGCTTAAAACATTTAAATTAGCATCATAGACACGGTACATCAGACACAATACATTTAAGTTATGTTTAGTTTAGCTTTTTATTTCTATAAATTAAGAATACAACACCAATATGGCACAGTCACTGACCAACCTTCAGATAACAAACAAACAAAATACAAAGATGTCATTGACTCATCAGAGCCAATTCAGTTCATACAAAATACAGAATGGGCCTGTTCTGCATTACCAAGTTCATCTTTGTAAACTCTCCCTCATTCTATTGACAACGGTGGTATGTTCTAAGACTTTGAAGGGAGAATACAGTCTTCAAAAGGGCAAGAGCAGTCAGATGGAGGAAAGTGTTTGTGATTTAGTTGGTGTTGGTGAAGGCCTGGTAGAGGGCGGTGAGCTGGGCCTTCAGGTCCTGGGCGTAGGGGTCCAGCTTGACCTTCAGGTCCTCAGCATAGGGGGCTAGGCTCTTCTGCACCATCTGAGCTCTGGTGGTCAGCTGGCTCTGGAGGTTCTCGGTCAGGGGGGCCACACTCTTCTGGAAGTCCTGCAGGCGCAGGTCCACTTTCTGCTTCAGCTCATCTGTGTAGGGACCCAGCTGGGACTGCATCTCCTTCACACTCTGCTCCAGACTCCCCTTCAGCTCCTCACTCTTCTGAAGCAGGGTGGCCCTCAGGGCCTCAGAGTCTAGGGACTCTGCATAGGGGGCCAGATCCTGTTTCAGCTGCTCAACTCTCTGCTGGACTTGTGTCTTGATCTCCTCTGCGTAGGGCTCCAGTTTCCCCTTGACGCTGCCCAGGTCCTGCTCCAGACGCTCTCTCAGCACCTCAGCCTCCTGGGTAATCTTGGTCATCAGGTCCTTGGCTGCAGGAGGAAGCTGCTCCTGCAGGGAGACTGCGTATTGGCTGGCCACGTCAGCGCTCTCTGTGATGCGGTCACTACAGGAGATGAGAGGAGAGGGGGTCAGTTCAGGTCCCCATTCTAGTAATCTGAGCGATTCGACTATAGACACATTATAACAACTACATCACAGATCACATAACTTACTTGACATCCTGTCCCAGCTGAGACTTCCTGATCATCTGGACGGTGTCATCTGCCGTTTGCGTTGCCTTGGCAACGTAGTCCCAGAAGGCATCTGTCAGCTGCTCCAGCTGTGGCTTGGGCTCATCAGCGTAGAGCAGGTTAGCGTGGCAGCCTGTTGGGGCGTAGCAGAAGAGTTAGTTGTTGTGAAACAACTGGTTAGGCATGGCAGCCTGTTGGGGGCATTAAGGTAACTTGAAAATTATACTCCCTCTGCTATGGTTGTTATTATTGTCTATTGACTCAAAATTAATTTGATAGATTGATGGAATGTATTATGTTGCAATACTTCAGCTCTATAAATTTCACTTATAATCTGAAATATTCTTGTATCCCACTCACCAGTGAATACAGCCAGAGCGAGCACCACAAGGACCTTCATGACTCTCAATCAGATTCTGTGAAATAAAGCAACAATCACTTAAAGCGTTGTAATCCACCAGAAAAAAACCATAATGGAATGCTATCAAATAATACCATGGACTTGTAGAATCCAGCTTACCGTCTTTGTGTATGAGTGTGTTGGTGTATCTCTGAGTCCAGTCTGCAGTGACTAGTTTCAGCCGTGTCCTGGCCTGTATATATAGTGAGCAGGACAGTAAGGAACACAAAGTCCAGGAGCCAGTGCCTCGCTGTCAGCAGTGCTCCAAATCATAAACCCTCAGACCGCAGTGCACCACTCAGCACCTGTCTACCTGACCCAGCCCAGTTCTGTCCTGACAACTCACCCTGGACCTGTCCCAATGAACCCCTGGACCCAGAATGCACAGGAGAGCACTGCGTTATCATCACCTCTGGGTAAAGTGTCACAAACAGAGTTTGGGACATAAAACAGTGGTCAGAGATACTCAGTGAAGACCAATCTCCTGGGACTGCATGCTGATAAACACATCTCCATTCAATCCCCTTGTCAATAGTTTTTCAATGACATGCAGTAGTGGTACATGTGCAGCAGGACACTTGTTGCCTTGCAGCTATACAGGTCTGTTACTGTTAATATCATCTGAGGGTAGATGTATTGTGTTGAATTGAGGCTTAGGCACTTTTACATACACTAGCATATTCCTTTCTCTCAACCATAATGTATCTTGGTCATTATATATGATGCTACAACTCTACAATGCTGATAGTGAGTATCTGGTTCACAACAGGTCCGTTTCATGGATTTTTCCTTGATGACACAGAAAGTCTCAGATCGAATCAGCCATTCTCTGAGCCAATCACAGCCATTTCTCAGACATAAATAGCACTTTGTCCAGACAACACCTTCCTTCCAAACTTCATGAGATATCACAGTCTGATCAGATATGGTATTGATTTATAGTCCGTTGAAGTTTGATGTCCAGCCAGCTGGCATTGACTCTCAGAATATATTCTATGATATAGTTTTCAGTTTCACTGTGAGGTCATGTGTTCAAGCACCTCCATGTGTCAGTTGTCTGACCAAAGTTCATTTGACCCCGGCCCAGTCCATTCATTAGATGTGATTTCACAATAGCTAGTAGATAATGTATGGTGTCTAGGAACTTATTTGGAATCAATTAAATGTTACAGTAGACTTCCATTTTTCAAAGTAAAGCTCCCCCTTTGTCTTACTGTAGTTATTTTGTTTAAATGGATAGTGGGTTACTGTGCTATACTGGTAGTGTCATGGCTTTCGTTTGAAGAAGCAGCGGGGTACGTGTTCATCTTTATTAGCTTAACTGACTGAACACGGAATACAAAATAACAACAAGAATAGCCGAAACAGTTCTGCAAGGTGCAACCAACACTAAACAGAAAATAACCACCCACAACTAACAGCGGGAAAACAGGCTACCTAAGTATGGTTCTCAATCAGAGACAACGAAAGACAGCTGTCCCTGATTGAGAACCATACCCGGCCAAAACATAGAAATACACAACCTAGACATACAAACATAGAATGCCCACCCACATCACACCCTGAACAAACAAAAAATAGAAACATACAAAGCAATCTACGGTCAGGGTGTGACAGGTAGTTTACCTTGTCATAACCTCGCCCCCAAGTTATTGCGCAAAGAAATGTCTGGGAACAACATTAACATGTCAAAAAGGTGGATCAGTCTACCCAGAGAATGGCCAGATTGAGAATGTTCCGAGCACTCATTCTACATCACTTGAGTTATTCATGATGTCACATCCTGGTAATCTGGAGCTGTGAAGTCAGGAGTTGAGTTCTAAACCTCATATCTGCCCACTGTGCCTTATTACAAACCATCACAGTGCCACTCTATAGAGAGTAGAATAAGGAGAGGCAGTTGCCTGGAATCTACTATTCCCTATGTAAACGTTCAACACCTCAAATAACCTCTGACCTCAGTGATGACTAAAATGTGTGAAGGTTGACACTGCGCTATAGGTTTGCGTTGGCAGTTGAGGTGACACAACCGTTGGGATGCTACCGTTGATGGCTGAACAAACGCCAGGATGTCTAGAATTTTTTTATTTAAATGTTTTATTTTTTATTTCACCTTTATTTAACCAGGTAAGCTAGTTGAGAACAAGTTCTTATTTACAACTGCGACCTGTCCAAGATAAAGCAAAGCAGTGCAACACAAACAACAACACAGAGTTACACATGGAATAAACAAGCGTACAGTCAATAACACAATAGAAAAAAATAAAGTTTATATACAGTGTGTGCAAATGGCGTGAGGATGTAAGGCAATAAATAGGCCATAGTAGCGAAGTAATTACAATTTAGCAGATTAACACTGAAGTGATAATTGAGCAGATGATTATGATATATACAGAGAAAATAGTCGGCCCAAGAATTGAACCCTGTGGTACACCCATAGAATGAAATCATATCCTTGTCGAAAAGCACTAAATTGAAAAGTCAAATGTACTAACGCCAGCATCCGTAGAATCTAGTTAGTATTATATGTGGTTGTGGTCTCATTGCTTGACCTGATTAGAAAGTGTCTTTGGTGTGGACATGTTTAAGGTTGCCGGCCGTCAGCAGTGAAATACCTTTACCCATTAGTATTACCATAAGCAGGGGCGCATCTTTGGTTTTAGAAGTGGGGGGGCCATATTTTGGAAAATTATTTATACATTTTTTATCCAGTTGGATAAACACTCCAAACAGACTACCCAACTGCTCGGAGACGTCCGCATGGTCCTAAAGCACGCAGTTGCCTCGTTATGTATCACATTCCAATTATAAAACTGTGGGCGACAAAAATGCAATTTCAGAATGAGGGGGGGATATGTCCCCAGTGAAAGTTGCATCCCTGACTGTAAGTTTTCTCTAGAATGAGGCTTTCAGTAGAAGGGTCAAGGTCCATGCACAGTTGTCTAATTAGAATATAACCAATAAAACAGACCATGGTGGTGGTGGGGGAGATTTCCAAAATAAACATATTGAAGTTCAATCAAAGCCAGGTTAATCAAGTCTGGTCTGTCTATGTTCAGTCTGTCAGGCTCAGATAAGGAATATGAACATAACAAAATAATGTATTGTCATTGTGATTTGTGTGTGCGTGTGCATGTGTGTGTGTGTATGTGCATGTCGATATAGTAAGCGAACAGTCATGTGATGACAGCCAGCAAGGAGTTGTAGTAGAAGCAGGAAGAGAGGTGACATGGCAGTGACTCCTGGACTTTGGGCTTTCAGCTACAGCTCTGGTTTCGACTATATATACAGCATGGCACTGGCCTGATAGACACACAGACAGACTGAATACACAGAGATACACCAGGAAAAAAACCGGTGAGGCCAATGCTGAGATTCAAAACAAGGTGTTGGGAAAATGTGATTTTAGGGTTCTAAGATTCAAATGTAATTGAAGTGTAATTGACTAATGATGTTTCTGTTTCAGTGAGAAACGCAAATATGAAGGTGTCTGTGGTGCTTGCAATTGCTATACTCTCTGGTAAGTAACATCTAATGTTACCACAACCATAACTACTCTGTAAAAACATTTTTTGAAACCTTTGAATGCAACAAGATTATTAGAATTATTATTATTTTAAACTTAGTCGAATTCAAGCTCCTTGAACAGTGTAAGGTCATAAAGTAGGTTAGGTTAAACGACCAGTTTCACAGGAACTAACTCTACTTCCACGCTCCAACAGGTTGCCATGCTAACCTGTTCTATGCTGATGAGCCCAAGCCACAGTTGGAGCAGCTGACAGATGCCTTCTGGGACTATGTCGCCAAGGCAACAAAAACTGCCGACGACACCGTCCAGATGATCAGGAAGTCTCAGCTGGGACAGGATGTCAAGTAAGTCATTTGACCTGTGATCTAGTTGTCATAACATGTTTGTAATGTCTGTAGTGGAAGCCCTCTCAGAGTACTAGTCACCTGAGTTGTGCAGCGGTCTAAGGCACTGCATTGCAGAATCCTGACTTGACCAGACCCCTCTCCTCTCCTGCAGTGACCGTATCACAGAGAGTGCTGACGTGGCCAGCCAATACGCAGTCTCCCTGCAGGAGCAGCTTCCTCCTGCAGCCAAGGACCTGATGACCAAGATTACCCAGGAGGCTGAGGTGCTGAGAGAGCGTCTGGAGCAGGACCTGGGCAGCGTCAAGGGGAAACTGGAGCCCTACGCAGAGGAGATCAAGACACAAGTCCAGCAGAGAGTTGAGCAGCTGAAACAGGATCTGGCCCCCTATGCAGAGTCCCTGGACTCTGAGGCCCTGAGGGCCACCCTGCTTCAGAAGAGTGAGGAACTGAAGGGGAGTCTGGAGCAGAGTGTGAAGGAGATGCAATCCCAGCTGGGTCCCTACACAGATGAGCTGAAGCAGAAAGTGGACCTGCGCCTGCAGGACTTCCAGAAGAGTGTGGCCCCCCTGGCCGAGAACCTCCAGAGCCAGCTGACCACCAGAGCTCAGATGGTGCAGAAGAGCCTAGCCCCCTATGCTGAGGACCTGAAGGACAAGCTGGACCCCTACGCCCAGGACCTGAAGGCCCAGCTTACAGCCCTCTACCAGGCCTTCACCAACACCAACTAAATGGCTCAAACCAACACCACTCCTTGATCCTCTGAAACTTTTTGAGTGATTCTGTCATACCCTGAACTGCACTGTAAAACATGGAAATTAAACTGGGCATATGCCCAGAACATCATATTTATTATTATTTAGTGCAGGGTGAGAAATACAACCAAACATTCACACTCAAATATTTATGTGTTTGTTTCTACCTTGTTAAATGTTGAATAATGTCAACTTTTTATAATTTCATTAATTTTTTAAGAAAAATAAAGCTATTGCAGTTATGAACATATGCAATATTGTTCCCTCATTCATTCAAATGCTAATAGTCAATTATATTATATTCCCTTTAAGTTCATTACACTCCAATTACACATGCAATATGTCACTCAAGGACACAGGAAAAGTCACAACTATGTCTGTCCCTGTCTCTTTCCAGTCTCTGAGTGTCTCTCTCTGTGTGTGTCTCTGTGTGTCTCTCTCTCTCTCTCTTTTTATTTATTTCACCTTTATTTAACCAGGTAGGCTAGTTGAGAACAAGTTCTCATTTGCAACTGCGACCTGGCCAAGATAAGGCATAGCAGTGTGAACAGACAACACAGAGTTACACATGGAGTAAACAATTAACAAGTCAATAACACAGTAGAAAAAAGGGGAGTCTATATATACATTGTGTGCAAAAGGCATGAGAAGGTAGGCAAATAATTACAATTATGCAGATTAACACTGGAGTGATAAATGATCAGATGGTTATGTACAGGTAGAGATATTGGTGTGCAAAAGAGCAGAAAAATAAATAAATAAAAACAGTATGGGGATGAGGTAGGTGAAAATGGGTGGGCTATTTACCAATAGACTATGTACAGCTGCAGCGATCGGTTAGCTGCTCAGATAGCAGATGTTTGAAGTTGGTGAGGGAGATAAAAGTCTCCAACTTCAGCGATTTTTGCAATTCGTTCCAGTCACAGGCAGCAGAGAACTGGAACGAAAGGCGGCCAAATGAGGTGTTGGCTTTAGGGATGATCAGTGAGATACACCTGCTGGAGCGCGTGCTACGGATGGGTGTTGCCATCGTAACCAGTGAACTGAGATAAGGCGGAGCTTTACCTAGCATGGACTTGTAGATGACCTGGAGCCAGTGGGTCTGGCGACGAATATGTAGCGAGGGCCAGCCGACTAGAGCATACAAGTCGCAGTGGTGGGTGGTATAAGGTGCTTTAGTGACAAAACGGATGGCACTGTGATAAACTGCATCCAGTTTGCTGAGTAGAGTGTTGGAAGCAATTTTGTGGATGACATCGCCGAAGTCGAGGATCGGTAGGATAGTCAGTTTTACTAGGGTAAGTTTGGCGGCGTGAGTGAAGGAGGCTTTGTTGCGGAATAGAAAGCCGACTCTTGATTTGATTTTCGATTGGAGATGTTTGATATGGGTCTGGAAGGAGAGTTTAGAGTCTAGCCAGACACCTAGGTACTTATAGATGTCCACATATTCAAGGTCGGAACCATCCAGGGTGGTGATGCTGGTCAGGCGTGCGGGTGCAGGCAGCGAACGGTTGAAAAGCATGCATTTGGTTTTACTAGCGTTTAAGAGCAGTTGGAGGCCACGGAAGGAGTGCTGTATGGCATTGAAGCTCGTTTGGAGGTTAGATAGCACAGTGTCCAAGGACGGGCCGGAAGTATATAGAATGGTGTCGTCTGCGTAGAGGTGGATCAGGGAATCGCCCGCAGCATGAGAAACATCATTGATATATACAGAGAAAAGAGTCGGCCCGAGAATTGAACCCTGTGGCACCCCCATAGAGACTGCCAGAGGACCGGACAGCATGCCCTCCGATTTGACACACTGAACTCTGTCTGCAAAGTAATTGGTGAACCAGGCAAGGCAGTCATCCGAAAAACCGAGGCTACTGAGTCTGCCGATAAGAATACGGTGATTGACAGAGTCGAAAGCCTTGGCAAGGTCTATGAAGACGGCTGCACAGTACTGTCTTTTATCGATGGCGGTTATGATATCGTTTAGTACCTTGAGCGTGGCTGAGGTACACCCGTGACCGGCTCGGAAACCAGATTGCACAGCGGAGAAGGTACGGTGGGATTCAAGATGGTCAGTGACCTGTTTGTTGACTTGGCTTTCGAAGACCTTAGATAGGCAGGGCAGGATGGATAGGTCTGTAACAGTTTGGGTCCAGGGTGTCGCCCCCTTTGAAGAGGGGGATGACTGCGGCAGCTTTCCAATCCTTGGGGATCTCAGACGATATGAAAGAGAGGTTGAACAGGCTGGTAATAGGGGTTGCGACAATGGCGGCGGATAGTTTCAGGAATAGAGGGTCCAGATTGTCAAGCCCAGCTGATTTGTACGGGTCCAGGTTTTGCAGCTCTTTCAGAACATCTGCTATCTGGATTTGGGTAAAGGAGAACCTGGAGAGGCTTGGGCGAGTAGCTGCGGGGGGGGGGAGCTGTTGGCCGAGGTTGGAGTAGCCAGGCGGAAGGCATGGCCAGCCGTTGAGAAATGCTTATTGAAGTTTTCGATAATCATGGATTTATCGGTGGTGACCGTGTTACCTAGCCTCAGTGCAGTGGGCAGCTGGGAGGAGGTGCTCTTGTTCTCCATGGACTTCACAGTGTCCCAGAACTTTTTGGAGTTGGAGCTACAGGATGCAAACTTCTGCCTGAAGAAGTTGGCTTTAGCTTTCCTGACTGACTGTGTGTATTGGTTCCTGACTTCCCTGAACAGTTGCATATCGCGGGGACTATTCGATGTTAGTGCAGTCCGCCACAGGATGTTTTTGTGCTGGTCGAGGGCAGTCAGGTCTGGAGTGAACCAGGGGCTATATCTGTTCTTAGTTCTGCATTTTTTGAACGGAGCATGCTTATCTCTCTCTGTGTGTCTCTATGTGTGTCTCTGAGTGTCTCTCTCTGTGTGTCTCTATGTGTGTCTCTGAGTGTCTCTATATGTCTCTGTGTGTGTCTCTCTCTCTCTCTCTCTCTCTGTATGTCTCTGTGTGTCTCTCTCTCGACTCTCTCTCTGTGTCTCTCTCTCTCTGTATGTCTCTGTGTGTGTCTCTCTCTCTCTCTCTTTGTGTGTGTCTCTGAGTGTCTCTCTCTCTGTGTCTCTCTCTCTCTGTATGTCTCTGTGTGTCTCTCTCTCGACTCTCTCTCTGTGTCTCTTTCGCTCTATGTCTCTCTCTGTGTGTGTGTGTGTGTGTGTGTGTGTGTCTCTCTCTCTCTCTCTCTCTCTCTCTCTGTGTCTCACTGGGTGTGTCTCTCTCTGTGTGTGTCGCTCTCTCTCTTTTAGCAACACAAATACTTGTGTTGAGTGTGTGAGATCAAATCAAAGTTTATTTGTCACGTGTGCCGAATACAACAGGTGTAGTAGACCTTACAGTGAAATGCTTACTTACAGGCTCTAACCAATAGTGCAAAAAAGGTATTAGGTGAACAATAGGTAGGTAAAGAAATAAAACAACAGTAAAAAGACAGGCTATATACAGTAGCGAGGCTACATACAGACACCGGTTAGTCAGGCTGATTGAGGTAGTATGTACATGTAGATATGGTTAAAGTGACTATGCATATATGATAAACAGAGTTGCAGCAGCGTAAAAGGAGGGGTTGGGGTGGGGGGGGCACACAATGCAAATAGTTCGGGTAGACATTTGATTACCTGTTCAGGAACCTTATGGCTTTGGGGTAAAAACTGTTGAGAGCCTTTTTGTCCAAGACTTGGCACTCCGGTACTGCTTGCCATGTGGTAGTAGAGAGAACAGTCTATGACTGGGGTCTTGGACAATTTTTAGGGCCTTCCTCTGACATCGCCTGGTGTAGAGGTCCTGGATGGCAGGCAGCTTAGCCCCAGTGATGTACTGGGCCGTACGCACTACCCTCTGTAGTGCCTTGCGGTCAGAGGCCGAGCAATTGCCGTACCAGGCAGTGATGCAACCAGTTAGAGAATGCTCTTGATGTAGCAGCTGTAAAACTTTTTGAGGATCTCATGACCCATGTCAAATCCTTTTAGTTTCCTGAGGGGGAATAGGCTTTTTCGTGCCCTCTTCACAACTGTCTTGGTGTGTTTGGACCATTCTAGTTTGTTGTTGATATGGACACCAAGGCACTTGAAGCTCTCAACATGCTCCACTACAGCCTTGTCGATGAGAATGGGGACATGCTCGGTCCTCCTTTTCCTGTAGTCCACAATCATCTCCTTAGTCTTAGTTATGTTGAGGGATAGGTTGTTATTCTGGCACCACCTGGCCAGGTCTCTGACCTTCTCCCTATAGGCTATCTCGTCGTTGTCGGTGATTAGGCCTACGACCGTTGTGTCGTCTGCAAACTTAATGATGGTGTTTGAGTAGTGCCGTGCCATGCAGTCGTGGGTGAACAGGGAGTACAGGAGGGGACTGAGCACGCACCCCTGGGGAGCTCCAGTGTTGAGGATCAGCGTGGCAGATGTATTGCTACCTACCCTCACCACCTGGGGGCGGCCTGTCAGGAAGTCCAGGATCCAGCTGCAGAGGGAGGTGTTTAGTCCCAGGATCCTTAGCTTAGTGATGAGCTTTGAGGGTACTATGGTGTTGATCGCTTTAGCTTTAGCTCAGTGTGAATGTTGCCTGTAATCCATGGCTTCTGGTTGGGGTATGTACGTACAGTCACTGTGGGGACGACGTCCCCAACGCACTTATTGATAAAGCCAGTGACTGATGTGGTGTACTCCTCAATGCCCTGGAAAAAAACAGTCCTGCAGTTCAGCATCTGCTTCATCTGACCACTTTTTTATAGACCGAGTCACTGGTGCTTCCTGCTTTAATTTTAGCTTGTAAGCTGAAATAAGGAGGATAGAGTTGTGGTCGGATTTACCAAGGGAGAGCTTTACCGAGGGAGAGCTTTGTACGTGTCTCCGTGTGTGGAGTACAGGTGATCTATATATTTTTTTTTCCCTCTGGTTGCACATTTAACATGTTGATAGAAATTTGGTAGAACTAATTTAAGTTCCCTGCATTAAAGTCTCTGGCCACTAGGAGCACCACCTCTGGGTGAGTGGTTTCCTGTTTGCTTATTTCCTTATACAGCTGACTGAGTGCGGTCTTAGTGCCAGCATCTGTCTGTGGTGGTAAATAAACAGCCATGAAAAGTATAGCTGAAAACTCTTTAGGCAAGTAGTGTGGCCTGCAGTTTATCACAATATAGCGACTTCCTTAGATTTCATGCACCAGCTGTTGTTTACAAATATGCACAGACCCCCCCCCCCCCCCCCCTCGTCTTACCGGAGTGTGCTGTTCTATCTTGCCGGTGTAGCGTATATCCCGCTAGCTGAATATAATATCCACGTCATCATTCAGCCACGATTCCGTGAAACATATGATATTACAGTTTTTGATGTCCCGTTGGTAGGATATTCGTGATCGTACCTAGTCTAGTTATTGTCCAATGATTGCACGTTGGCGAGTAATATTGATGGCAACGGCAGCTTTCCCACACGCCTTTTCTGGGTCCTGACCAGGCATCCGGCTCTTTGTCCTCTGTATCTGCATCGCTTCCTCTAACGGGAATGTTGGCCCTGTCGGGTGTTTGGAGAATGTCCTGTGCGTCTTGCTCATTCGAGGTGAGTGATTGCTGTCCTGATATCCAGAAGCTCTTTTTTGCCATAAGATATGGTTGCAGAAACATTATGTACAAAATAAGTTAGAAATACGGTGAAAAAAACACATAATAGCACAATTAGCGCCCATAAAACTGCTGCCATTTCTTCCGGCGCAAGTTTTGCATTGCTTAAATAGAGACTGTTATTTCCTGGGCCTCCTAAGTCCAGACATTTGTATCTCTAGCTCCTGTGTCAGCAACAGGTTTATCCAGTGATACGTCTCTGTCCTTTTACATGTCAATAGTTGTAATGGCATGTGACATTCATACCCAGAAAACATGACTCCCATGTGGGTATATGGTATATGGTATATATGGTATATGTGGGTATATGGCCCATGCCCAAAATGGGCATGGGCTAGCCCACACCATCCCAACAGGGGCTAGCCCACACCAGCCCAACAGGGGCCATCCCACACCAAGCCCAGCACGGGCTAGCCCACACCAAGCCCAGCACAGGCTAGCCCTCACCTAGCCCAGCACGGGCTAGCCCTCACCAAGCCCAGCAAGGGCTAGCCCTCACCAAGCACAGCACAGGCTAGTCCACACCAGCCCAACAGGGGCCATCCCACACCAAGCCCAGCACAGGCTAGCCCTCACCTAGCCCAGCACGGGCTAGCCCTCACCAAGCCCAGCAAGGGCTAGCCCTCACCAAGCACAGCACAGGCTAGCCCACACCAGCCCAACAGGGGCCATCCCACACCAAGCCCAGCACAGGCTAGCCCTCACCAAGCCCAGCACGAGCTAGCCCTCGCCAAGCCCAGCGCGGGCTAGCCCTCGCCAAGCCCAGCGCGGGCTAGCCCTCGCCAAGCCCAGCGCGGGCAAGCCCTCGCCAAGCCCAGCGCGGGCTAGCTCACAGCAAGCCCAGCGAGGGCTAGCCCTCACCAAGCCCAGCGCGGGCTAGCCCTCACCAAGCCCAGCGCGGGCTTGCCCTCACCAAGCCCAGCGCGGGCTAGCCCTCACCAAGCCCAGCGCGGGCTAGCCCTCACCAAGCCCAGCGCGGGCTAGTCCTCACCAAGCCCATCGCGGGCTAGCCCTCACCAAGCCCAACGCGGGCTAGCCCTCACCAAGCCCAGCGCGGGCTAGCCCTCACCAAGCCCAGCGCGGGCTAGCCCTCACCAAGCCCAGCACGGGCTAGCCCTCACCAAGCCCAGCACGGGCTAGCGCTCACCAAGCCCAGATAAAGGTGGGGGCTCATTAAAATATTTGGGGGCGTGGTTTGCACACAATGTTTTTTGTGCAACCGTTACTGCGCATGTAGTTCCAGTTTAAGTGTTCTGTTGTGTGATGCCGATTTATTTTAGATCTTGAATTTGAAGTATTTTTAAAAACACTTAAATATGTTCATGTGACATGAGAAATGTAACAGTTTCTCTTGTAGAACATGATGTATGATAGTAACAACAATGTATCATGTTTCCTAAATAGGCTTATAAAATATGCAATTCATGCAATGAATTAAATTGTTAGAATTAAATAAGTAAATAGATTCCTATTAAAGGCATTTCATGCCATGTGGGCATGTTTGCTGGGAGAATATGGGTTTACTTCAGGCCAAGTGAGGGCTGCCCGCACCAGAATGATGACAAATGCCTTGGGCGCCAACGTGGAGACGATGAGCAAAGGCACATCAGCCAATGTTTGCAGACTACTTGGGGCCAATATTTTAGCCAATGTGAGCAGCCTACTTGGGGCCAATATTTTAGCCAATGTGAGCAGCCTACACGGGGCCAATATTTTAGCCAATGTGAGCAGCCTACACGGGGACATTATTTTAGCCAACACGGGGACAATACGGGGACAATATTTTAGCCAATGTGAGCAGCCTACACGGGGACAATATTTTAGCCAATGTGAGCAGCCTACATGGGGACAATATTTTAGCCAATGTGAGCAGCCTACATGGGGACAATATTTTAGCCAATGTGAGCAGCCTACATGGGGACAATATTTTAGCCAATGTGAGCAGCCTACCCGGGGACAATATTTTAGCCAGTGTGGGCAGCCTACACAGGGCCAATATTTTAGCCAATGTGGGCATGTTTGGGGTGACAGGTAGCTTAGTGGTTAGAGTGTTTGACTATTAACTGAGAGGTTGCAAGATCGAATCCCTGAGCTGACAAGGTAAAAATCTGTCGTTCTGCGCCTGAACAAGGCAGTTAACCCACTGTTCCTAGGCTGTCATTGAAAATAAGAATTTGTTCATAACTGACTTGCCTAGTTAAATAAATAAATAAAAAAATGTAAAGTTTGCTGGGTAAAATGTTCAGAGTTCCACTTTGGAATGTGCTACAGACAGGTGTGTATTACTCCTCCCTCTGGCTGGGTCCCCACTGTGTATGAGTGTCTGTCTGAGGGCACGCACACACACACACACACACAAGTGTCACACCTCCATGTTCACGTCCCCTCCTCCATCCAGCGTGGAGGGGCAGAGTCCACTGACAACAGGACATGTGGGCTTCCCAGTCTTTCCCCCGATACTGAGAAACAACTCACTCAAACATCAAGCGGACAGTACACAAACACACTGTGGAGGGACAAACAGACGTGTGAGGGGAACATGTGGAAGAGAAATCACAGCAGTGAAAATTATAATGAGTCATAGCAGGTTCAGACAGTGTACTCTGCTAATATGAAGCCATCTTGGACAAACCTGCTTAGTGCCTGTCTTCATTTTTTTGTAATCTATTTTTTAAAACTACCCAATTTCTTTGCTAAGCAAAGAGGCAACATTTCCTTGAATATATGATCCCACATGATCTCTGACAAGTCAAAGCAACCTGATTCTGGACGAGGGTCCGGCAGGGAAACAAATGATTTCAGATGACACCCTCTCAGATGGCACCGAGGGGGGGATCTGTCTGTTCACACACGCCCATCACTCAGGAGGACACACCATCACAGAGCCAAAAGGCATCGTTAAACCCTGATCAAATGGCCTTCCTCATCCCAACAGAGGAGCATAGTTTAGAGTAATATACAGTATCTCCCTCATCTCATTGACTGTCTATTGAGGAAGACATGATTTTTATTTCACCTTTATTTAACCAGATAGCCAAGATGGCCAAGATAAAGCATAGCAGTGTGACACAGACAACAACACAGAGTTACACATGGAGTAAACAATTAACAATGATGGTCTATTGAACCATATGATGGGAACTGAGAAGACATCGAGAGGTAGTCAATCAGTGGAAAGACACAGGACGGGAGTCTCTTTGAACAAGCTGCGTCTTGCAGCTTATCCCACTATGGTGGTGACGCACAGAATGAGATTAGACATCGTTTTGATGCAGATAAGAGGTTGTTCCAGAAGGAATGGCTGTAGTCAGGGATGGTTTGGCTCTGGCATCAGAAGAAGTGATGAGGAGATACTGTGGATAACAAGCACATATAGATGAGTCATTGTAAATATCCAACCCTGAAGGCAGTGTTTCATTGTGTTGTTTTACCCCAGCATGCCGTTTGGTATGACTTGGATCAGACCAGATTGTTTGTAATACAAGGGCCCTGTACAACAACATCCACATAGCTGGTGTCTTTTTTAATCCCTCCATTTATATGGGTGCTGTTTGTGAGGCATTTCCCTCTTCATAAATGTGTGTGCTAACCAGCTGTTGGGATATGAGGGAAATACCTTTTTTTTTTTAAATCTGATTTATCTGATCCCAGGGCTGTCTGGGATTTCCTTCAGAATAATAATAGTGGCAGTGCTAAGAGCAGCAGTAGGTTAGACTTTCCTGCCACCTGGTGTCAAAACTGTGATACTGCAAGAGAGATGGAGCGAGAGAGAGAGAGAGAGAGAGAGATCTACATCATCACAACACTGTATATAGCCATAACATGACATTTGTAATTCCTTTGGAACTTTTGTGAGTGTAATGTTTACTGTTAATTTGTTATTGTTTATTTCACTTTAGTTTATTATCTATTTCACCTAGCCATCCAAATCCGTCTGTTTAAGGTAGAGATATGTTTTTTTGTTGTTGCATGGGCTGCGTCGCAATCTACCGCATCTGCCGATATTGCTCTTCTGCATCTGCGGTGAAAGGTGGCAGAGCTAGAGTGGTGTTTGTCAACCGTGAGACTTCCCCAAAATAGGTCTTCTCACAAAAACGTCTGTAGTGTCCGAACGGTTTGGCCTACAAAGTATTCTGACCCCTCTATTGAAAGACGAGACTCACTATTGTGTTCTTGACATGTCTGAAGTCGGTACAGCCTCTTCTGCCAACTTCTGTCTGTAGCGTCCGAACGGTTTGGGCTACACACTAATATGACCACTCGGTGGACAGCTGAGACTCTCATGAACACTCTCACAAATAGTCTGAATGTCCCCAGTACCAGTTAAAGAAACAAATGGAAGGGAAAGGGGGATACCTCGTCAGCTGTCCAACTGAATTTATTCAACTGAAATGTGTCTTCCGCATTTAACCCAACCCTTCTGAATCAGAGAAGTATACAGTACCGGTCAACAGTTTTAGAACACCTACTCATTCAAGGGTTTTTCTTTATTTGTACTATTTTCTACATTGGAGAAAGACGCTCTATTGGGTTGAGGTCTGGGGACTGACCAGGTCTGGGGACTGACCAGGTCTGGGGACTGACCAGGCCACTCAAGTAAACTGAACTCGCTGTCATGTTCTAGGCAATGTTTTTCCACTCCTCAATTGTCCAGTGTTGGTGATCGCTTGCCCACTGGAGCTTCTTCTTCTTGTTTTTAGCTGATAGGAGTGGAACCCAGTGTGGTCATCTGTTGCAATAGTCCATACATGACAAGGATCAACGAGTTCTGTATTCCGAGATGCCGTTCTGCACACCACTGTTGTACTGCACCCTTATTTGTCCGTTTATGGCCCGCCTGTTAGCTTGTACGACTCTTGCCATTCTCCTTCAACCTCTCATTAACGAGCCGTTTTCGCACCATTCTCGGTAAATCCTAGACAGTGTGAAAAAAGCCCAGGGAGGAGTTCGTCTTTGAGATACTGGATCCATCACGCCTGTCACCGATGATCATACCACACTCAAAGAAATTTAGGCCACCTGTTTTGTGCATTCTAACGTAACTGAATGCCTCGATGCCTGTCTGCCTACTTTATATACAGTAGCAAGCCACGGCCACATGACTCACTGTTTGTAGGAGCAATCCATTTTCGTGAACGAGGTACTGTACATAAGAAACGGGCTGATATGTGTATATCCAGTATATACAGTACCAGTCAAAAGTTTGGACACACCTACTCATTCAAGGGTTTTTGCTCCTCCCCGCCGAACCATGCCGGCCTGGACGGGTTGCTAAGGTCAGGCGACCACAAATACCGTCCTTTGTGTAGCCAACCGGCAGGTTACTATGAACCTTGGCATGTGGTGTAAGTGTGTGCTGGGGCCTACTTTTTCTTTGTGTGTGTCGTGTTGCCGCAAACCTATAACAACATTTTTTTAGAAACAAAATAATTGAAGAAACAGTAACTTTGACCGTCTGCATCCTGCCTTTGTTGTTAGCGGAACCTACAAAACGCTTTGACACAAGTAGTGAAGTAAATGGTTTAAGTTGAACCATTTCTTATCCAGTGTGTTTCTTCCTGAGCGTGCCATGGTTATTTAATAATAAAATAGTGGTGTTAGGCAGTGGTCCAGACCCAAATACAGCTTCTAACGTCATGGTGCTTCATCAGATTAGAACTATGCTCTTGGTAAAATGGTTTCAAAAGGGTTCTTCAGCTGTCCCCATAGGAGAACCCTTTTGAGTTCTATCTCTCTAAAACAGAGATGCTTGTTCTAGGTCCCAAGAAACAAAGAGATCTTCTGTTGAATCTGACAATTCATCTTAATGGTTGTACAGTCGTCTCAAATAAAACTGTGAAGGACCTCGGCGTTACTCTGGACCCTGATCTCTCTTTTGAAGAACATATCAAGACCATTTCAAGGACAGCTTTTTTCCATCTACATAACATTGCAAAAATCAGAAACTTTCTGTCCAAAAATGATGCAGAAAAATGAATCCATGCTTTTGTCACGTCTATGTTAGACTACTGCAATGCTCTACTTTCCGGCTACCCGGATAAAGCACTAAATAAACTTCAGTTAGTGCTAAATACGGCTGCTAGAATCCTGACTAGAACCAAAAAATGTGATCATATTACTCCAGTGCTAGCCTCCCTACACTGGCTTCCTGTCAAAGCAAGGGCTGATTTCAAGGTTTTACTGCTAACCTACAAAGCATTACATGGGCTTGCTCCTACCTATCTCTCTGATTTGGTCCTGCCGTACATACCTACACGTACGCTATGGTCACAAGACGCAGGCCTCCTAATTGTCCCTAGAATTTCTAAGCAAACAGCTGGAGGCAGGGCTTTCTCCTATAGAGCTCCATTTTTATGGAACGGTCTGCCTACCCATGTCAGAGACGCAAACTCGGTCTCAACCTTTAAGTCTTTACTGAAGACTCATCTCTTCAGTGGGTCATATGATTGAGTGTAGTCTGGCCCAGGAGTGGGAAGATGAACGGAAAGGCTCTGGAGAAACGAACCGCCCTTGCTGTCTCTGCCTGGCCGGTTCCCCTCTTTCCACTGGGATTCTGTGCCTCTAACCCTATTACAGGGGCTGAGTCACTGGCTTACTGGGGCTCTCTCATGCCGTCCCTGGAATGGGTGCGTCACCTGAGTGGGTTGATTCACTGATGTGGTCATCCTGTCTGGGTTTGTGCACCCCCTTGGGTTGTGCCGTGGCGGAGATCTTTGTGGGCTATACTCAGCCTTGTCTCAAGATGGTAAGTTGGTGGTTGAAGATATCCCTCTAGTGGTGTGGGGGCTGTGCTTTGGCAAAGTGGGTGGGGTTATATCCTTCCTGTTTGGCCCTGTCCGGGGGTGTCCTCGGATGGGGCCACAGTGTCTCCTGACCCCTCCTGTCTCAGCCTCCAGTATTTATGCTGCAGTAGTTTATGTGTCGGGGGGCTAGGGTCAGTTTGTTATATCTGGAGTACTTCTCCTGTCCTAATCGGTGTCCTGTGTGAATCTCAGTGTGCGTTCTCTAATTCTCTCCTTCTCTCTTTCTTTCTCTCTCTCGGAGGACCTGAGCCCTAGGACCATGCCCCAGGACTACCTGACATGATGACTCCTTGCTGTCCCCAGTCCACCTGGCCGTGCTGCTGCTCCAGTTTCAACTGTTCTGCCTTATTATTATTCGACCATGCTGGTCATTTATGAACATTTGAACATCTTGGCCATGTTCTGTTATAATCTCCACCTGGCACAGCCAGAAGAGGACTGGCCACCCCACATAGCCTGGTTCCTCTCTAGGTTTCTTCCTAGGTTTTGGCCTTTCTAGGGAGTTTTTCCTAGCCACCGTGCTTCTACACCTGCATTGCTTGCTTTTTGGGGTTTTAGGCTGGGTTTCTGTACAGCACTTTGAGATATCAGCTGATGTACGAAGGGCTATATAAATAAATTTGATTTGATTTGATTTGAAGCATCTGTGGAAAGGATTCTACATGGAACCAAAAGGGTTATATCTGGAACCAAAAAGGGTTCTTCAAAGTGATCTCCTATGGGGAAAGTGACCTTGACCCTGGAAATGATATCCAGAGAGAATATATATGCATGCCTGTCTTGTTGTGAGCTTAACTGCCTCACACGTTTTGGCTGGGGTAAGTAAAGGATATCCAGAGAGAATATATATGCATGCCTGTCTTGTTGTGAGCTTAACTGCCTCACACGTTTTGGCTGGGGTAAGTAAAGGATACTTTACTTTACTCTAATTTATGTCTGTAGCTCAATATGTTAAAATAACTATGTTGAATTTGATAGAATATCATTTATTGTATTGTGAGAAAATTATATGCAAGTTATGCAAAACCGTAAATCTAAAGATAAAATACATTTTTAGAATGATGTTTTTGATCATTTCTTATCTTTAAAAAAATCATTCTCCCCAGGCTGTTCCCAAGGTCACAGGTAGTTCTGGATAATTTTAAATGAAAATAAAATATACTGGCTACAGTCTTTGGACCTGAGTTCTATTTTTATTTATGAACATACTTATACTGTAGCAGGTGTTTATGTATATGGTGCTTACCATTAATATTATAGACTTTTTCCTTTTCAAGACATCGAAGATGAGTTGGGCAATGACAAAATAAACAAAGGTAAGGTTGACCTTAAATAAAAACATATGCAAAGTATTAATTATACAGTACATAATGCATGAATAAAACACATATTTGTCACAGTTGTGTTGAAAGAATACAGATTTATAGAAAGTCACTTAATATTTTAATAACACTACTTATTAGCCCATATTGGTTTTCTTCAGACGTACGTTTACGTGAAGGGGACATGATGGAGGTGGGTACAGCAATGGTTTACATTATTTATATGTTTTAAATGATAAAGTCTACATCTGAAGAACGTGGGTTAACCAAACCGAATTGTTCCAGAAATTTCAGAGGAATGGCATTCTGGGGGATAACAAACGCTGGCAGTCTCCAGTTCCCTATGTTTTATACTCAAGTCTTGGTGAGTAAAGACATGGGATTCTAATTTTGACTCTCTTGTATCAAATATCATACAACTGTAGCATCTATGCTGTAAGCAGAAAAGTCACTTGTTCAAGTCCAGTTCCCAGCTGTATTATATTTATTTTGTATCACATTACTGATCTTTCTAATGTGGTCACTGTATTTTCTATTTGCACAGATATGAACACTAAAGGGATCATTCTGCGAGCCTTTGACCAGTTCAGGCTAAAAACATGCATGGACTTCCAGCCCAGAGACTCTGAGATGTACTACCTGACAATTGAGAAACGTACAGGGTAAGACATGTACTGGTGGAACATTTGGTAGATATTTTGCTAATCAACAATTAATTATATTGTATTTATGTTAACATGTCTATCCCTGGTAGGTGCTCCTCCTATGTAGGGAGAACGTTTCCAAATGGACAGGTTGTTTCCATTGGACAGAACTGTGATATTATCGCCATCGTGGAACATGAGCTTCTACATGCTCTGGGCTTCTGGCATGAGCAGTCCAGATATGACAGGGATGAATATGTAACCATTGTCAATGAAAACATCCTAGAAGGTCTGAGTCAATGTTTTCCCCAACTAAACAACAGCTATTAGTGTAGTTTTCAGATTATAGCTTTAATGTGGGATTGTTCAGGCATCTACTGCTTCAGATGAACATTAATGATGTGTAGTGAATGAATACTGTACAGTTCTAAGTCCTCATATTAGAGAAAAGGGGGAAATGTAAAATATACAGTGCCTTGCGAAAGTATTCGGCCCCCTTGAACTTTGCGACCTTTTGCCACATTTCAGGCTTCAAACATAAAGATATAAAACTGTATTTTTTTGTGAAGAATCAACAACAAGTGGGACACAATCATGAAGTGGAACGACATTTATTGGATATTTCAAACTTTTTTAACAAATCAAAAACTGAAAAATTGGGCGTGCAAAATTATTCAGCCCCCTTAAGTTAATACTTTGTAGCGCCACCTTTTGCTGCGATTACAGCTGTAAGTCGCTTGGGGTATGTCTCTATCAGTTTTGCACATCGAGAGACTGACATTTTTTCCCATTCCTCCTTGCAAAACAGCTCGAGCTCAGTGAGGTTAGATGGAGAGCATTTGTGAACAGCAGTTTTCAGTTCTTTCCACAGATTCTCGATTGGATTCAGGTCTGGACTTTGACTTGGCCATTCTAACACCTGGATATGTTTATTTTTGAACCATTCCATTGTAGATTTTGCTTTATGTTTTGGATCATTGTCTTGTTGGAAGACAAATCTCCGTCCCAGTCTCAGGTCTTTTGCAGACTCCATCAGTGTCACGTTCTGACCTTTATTTCTGTTTTGTATTTATGTAGTATGGTCAGGGCGTGAGTTGGGTGGGCAGTCTATGTTTGTTTTTCTATGTTTTGGGGCAGTTCTATGTTTTCGGCCTAGTATGGTTCTCAATCAGAGGCAGGTGTCATTAGTTGTCTCTGACTGAGAATCATACTTGGGTAGCCTGGGTTGCACTGTTTGTTTGTGGGTGATTGTCTATGTTGATGGCTTGTTTCAGCACAGGTCTCATTCTGTAGCTTCACGGTCGAATTTGGTTTATTGTTTTTGTTACTCGTTTGTATAGTGTTCAGTCTTTCTTGATTAAAGATTTGCCATGGACACTTACCACGCCGCGTATTGGTCCTCAGATCCATCTCGTCTCTCCTCTTCAGATGAAGAGGAGGACGGCCGTGACAATCAGGTTTTCTTCCAGAATGGTCCTGTATTTGGCTCCATCCATCTTCCCATCAATTTTAACCATCTTCACTGTCCCTGCTGAAGAAAATCAGGCCCAAACCATGATGCTGCCACCACCATGTTTGACAGTGGGGATGGTGTGTTCAGGGTGATGAGCTGTGTTGCTTTTACGCCAAACATAACGTTTTGCATTGTTGCCAAAAAGTTCAATTTTGGTTTCATCTGACCAGAGCACCTTCTTCCACATGTTTGGTGTGTCTCCCAGGTGGCTTGTGGCAAACTTTAAACAACACTTTTTATGGATATCTTTAAGAAATGGCTTTCTTCTTGCCACTCTTCCATAAAGGCCAGATTTGTGCAATATACGACTGATTGTTGTCCTATGGACAGAGTCTCCCACCTCAGCTGTAGATCTCTGCAGTTCATCCAGAGTGATCATGGGCCTCTTGGCTGCATCTCTGATCAGTCTTCTCCTTGTATGAGCTGAAAGTTTAGAGGGTCGGCCAGGTCTTGGTAGATTTGCAGTGGTCTGATACTCCTTCCATTTCAATATTATCGCTTGCACAGTGCTCCTTGGGATGTTTAAAGCTTGGGAAATCGTTTTGTATCCAAATCCGGCTTTAAACTTCTTCACAACAGTATCTCGGCCCTGCCTGGTGTGTTCCTTGTTCTTCATGATGCTCTCTGCGCTTTTAACGGACCTCTGAGACTATCACAGTGCAGGTGCATTTATACAGAGACTTGATTACACACAGGTGGATTGTATTTATCATCATTAGTCATTTAGGTCAACATTGGATCATTCAGAGATCCTCACTGAACTTCTGGAGAGAGTTTGCTGCACTGAAAGTAAAGGGGCTGAATAATTTTGCACGCCCAATTTTTCAGTTTTTGATTTGTTAAAAAAGTTTGAAATATCCAATAAATGTCGTTCCACTTCATGATTCTGTCCCACTTGTTGTTGATTCTTCACAAAAAAATACAGTTTTATATCTTTATGTTTGAAGCCTGAAATGTGGCAAAAGGTCGCAAAGTTCAAGGGGGCCGAATACTTTCGCAAGGCACTGTACAGTTTGAATTAATCCAGTACCACTACCTCTGAATTCAATGTTTCACTACAATTAAAACCATGCTAGCATTTAATAATCTCAGGGATGCTCAAACTATTGTCTACCAGCTGTCCTACCCTTCCTTCTAAAATCAAATCAAACTTTATTAGTCACATGCGCCGAATAAACAGGTGTAGACCTTACAGTGAAATGCTTACTTACGAGCCCCTAACCAAAAGTGCAGTTTCAAAAAATACAGATAAGAATCAGAGAAAAGTAACAAGCAATTAAAGAGCAGCAGTAAAAAAAATAACAATATATACAGGGGGGTGCTGGTACAGAGTCATTGTGTGGGGGCACCAGTTAGTTGAGGTAGTATGTACATGTAGGTAGAGTTCATGAAAGTGACTACGCATAGATGACAACAGAGAGTGGCAGTGGTGTGGAGAGGGGAGGGGCAATGCAAATAGTCTGGGTAGCCATTTGGCTAGATGCTCAGGAGTCTCATGGCTTGGAGGTAGAAGCTATTAAGAAGCCTCTTGGACCTAGGCGCTCCGGTACCGCTTGCCGTGCGGTAACAGAGAGAACAGTCTATGACTAGGGTGGCTGGAGTCTTTGACAATTTTTAGGGCCTTCCTCTTACACCGCCTGGTATAGAGGTCCTGGATGGCAGGAAGCTTGGCCCCAGTGATGTACTGGGCCGTTCGCACTGTTGTCCTGGCACCACACTGCCAGGTCTCTGACCTCCTCCCTATAGGCCGTCTCGTTGTTGTCAGTGATCAGGCCTACCACTATTGTGGCATCGGCAAATGTAATGATGGTGTTGGAGTCGTGCCTGGCCGTGCAGTCATGAGTGAACAGGGAGTGCAGGAGGGGGCTGAGCACGCACCATTGAGGGGCCCCTGGGTTGAGGATCAGCGTGGCGGATGTGTTGTTACCTACCGTCCAGTTGCAGAGGGAGGTGTTTAGCCCCAGGGTCCTTAGCTTAGTGATTAGCTTTGAGGGCACGCTGAGCTGTAGTCAATGAATAGCATTCTCACATAGGTGTTCCTTTTGTCCAGGTGGGAAAGGGCAGTGTGGAGTGCAATAGAGATTGTATCAAGTGTGTATCTGTTGTGGGGGTATGCACATTGGAGTGGGTCTGGGAATGTAAACATTGGGAAATGCTTAGCCTAATGGTTGTGTTTTCATATTCTAATGATTAGGACGTAGTGGCTTATTATGTCTAAGTGCTTAGTCTTTAACATTATGCTGTTTGTGACTGCTGTCTTTCCATCGGCCCCATGCAGTGGTGTAGCAGAGCCTGGTTAAGTGGGTATACTCAAACTGGCCTGCCCAGCAAAGAAAAGGCACCCTGTGTGAAAAATCATCTTAAAAATATATTTCTCTGATTTTCACTCTCAAAAATCACAATTTTATGGAAAAACAAAAATGTGTTGTGATTATAGAATACAGCATATCTTTGTTTGTAAAAATAAATATATATGTAAGACTACAGTTTCAGTGGTTTGTTCCAAACATCAGAAACCAAAGACTGTCCAACTACTCATTATTATGTCAACTTTTATTTGAAATGTTTCTGTATCCTTTGTTGTAGGCTCATTGCCACCACTCTCCCTCCTCCAACAACGACTGAGGACACAACCACTCTCCCAACAATGACTGAGGACACAACCACTCTTCCAACAACGACTAAGGACACAACCACTCTCCCAACAACGACTGAGGACACAACCACTCTCCCAACAATGACTAAGGACACAACCACTCTCCCAACAACGACTGAGGACACAACCACTCTCCCAACAATGACTAAGGACACAACCACTCTCCCAACAACGACTGAGGACACAACCACTCTCCCAACAATGACTAAGGACACAACCACTCTTCCAACAACGACTAAGGAAGTCAACAGGTACTCAAACCACTCCCCCTTTACACATTACTCTAACGTTACCTCATGTCAACATTGTGGCCATAACAGTAGGTAATACATACATCATTAAAGTGAATTGTAGCCAAAGAAAACCAACACTATAATCTTTATCTCACCTCTAGCATCCTTGGCTTCTCTCCTGGTTTTGCCTCCTCCCCTGTGGTCATCCTTCTGACTCCTCTGCTGCTGTTGACCCACTGATGTGACAGCTCCCATCCTCACCTGGCCTTTGAATATAGGGAGCAGGAGTGAAAGTCTGGTCCTGGTTGTAGGAAGTCGAGCTAGCCTATTCTAAAACCTATAGACGTTTTTTGCATTTACCAATGTAAGGAATCTGTTTAAATTCATCTTGATTTTGTCCACAACTGACAATAGGATGAGTCATCTCATGTACAGATAATTGTGAATGCAATGACAAAATGGCAAATTGACACAATTGATTATTAATGGTGGGGGATCTATATAATGACACTTTTTAAAATAATTATTTTATTACATTTTATATTTTTCTTTCAATGAGCAGTCAATGTATTAATTCACTCCACTTCTTCTAGTTATGTTTGACTGTTATGATTGAAAATAATATATATATATTACCTAGTTATGATCATACCTAATTGTCAATGAAAATTGAAAAAATTATAAATGTACCTTCTCAATGAATGCGATCTAATATCTTAATAATTTGAATGTGTTTCTAATAAACTGTCATGTGTCAGTGTGCAGCGGTGAGGACGCAGTCAGGCGCAGGACACAGAACTGAGTCACATAACGTACTTCACTCGGAAAGAAACAACCATAAAATTCCACGCAGGGAAAACACACCATAACACCGCAGTCTAATAACACTCAACAAGGAACAAACATGCACAAAACATACTGGGAACCAGAGGGTTAAATAGGGAAAATAATTATAACGGAATGGGAACCAGGTGTGCACAATCAAGACAAAAGAAATAGAAAAAGAAACGTAGATCGGTGGCAGCTAGAAAGCCGGTGAGCCGAACACCGCCCGGACAAGGAGAGGCACTAACTTCTACGGAAGTCGTGACATAAACACTATCTTCTAACATGCCCCTTTCAGTCCCCCAATATACTTCTACATCCTTTATTTTGAAACAAGTCTTACCGTGTTTGTTTACAACGTTACCTAGTAAATGAATATAACCTTTGTGTCACAGTGCCATGTTTACCTTCTACGTGCAAATAACAGTTTGAAATGGATGTTGTGCCTTTGAAAGAATGTATACAAGTCAATCAATCAATCAATACAAATCACTCATCCCTCATATCAGCACAAATATGTGTAACAACAGGAACAAATAGCAACAAACCTTGCCTCACCATAGACAACAACTGACAGTAACTCTGTTTGATGCTCTTGCAGCTGACTGAAATATGTACAGTTGTCTCTGCATGAGTGATGACACTGTTTCTTGCTTGATGATGTGTATCACAAAAGGACAGACTAACCTGATCCGTCTTTGTCTTTTCAGACATTTCCCATCTCTAATGTCTTGCATAACAGTGAGCACTGAGACTTGACGAACTGTCCCCACTCTTTCCTGAACACTTCTATTTACGGTCTTATACTGTATGAAGAAAACACTCATCAGGTCATACCAAATATTACATGTGTCTTAGCTGGAAGGTAAAATGTGACATTATCGGCTTACATAAGTATCGGCTTACATAGACTACTGTATATGGTGGTTGGTGGTCCACAAATACTCCTTTCCTCAAGAAGGCTGAACTGGTGTCTTTCATTTTGCTCTTTTGCTTTTTAATGATTTGGAGGTCAGATAATAAAGATCTAATATTAATTACCTCATCCGATTTCCACAGTTTAGTGAAACAGTAAAAAAAAACAAAGATTTTAATGAGAAATAAAAATAATCACTAGGGATATTTAGATGAATGAGGTGATCTTTCTAGTTGCGTTGGAGTGCAATTATTACACTGTCTTTTGTTTTGATGAAAATAAAATATGTAAGGGTGAGGGCAATAATGTGAGCCTGCAGCATCTTTACAATGTTTCTTGAGGTCTGGGAACACCGTTAGAATAAGGGAATCCATGTATAGGCACAACCTTTTCCTCCTCATAACTGTGACTGTGAAGACAGTTTGAGGGAATTCAGAGCTGCTGAAGTTCAGTTGAGGAATCATCGTCCCCATCCAGGTGGATTTTCAGATAAGGTTCCACTGATTAAGTTTGGACCAAAGCATTAGGGCGGCAGGTGGCCTGGCAGTTAGAGCAACGGACCAGTAACTGAAAGGATGCTAGTTCGAAACCCTGAGCTGACAAGGTGAAAAACTATTTTGATGTGCCCTTGAGCAAGGTACTTAACCCTAATTTGTCCAGGGTCGCTGTTGATAATGGCGAACCCTGGCTGTGATCCCACTCTCCCAAGGGTCTCAGGGAGAGTTGGGATATGCAAAAAAACATTGCATATCATCCAATACAGACTTGTACGTGATAAATATAAATTATAATTTGTTTAACTGTACGATACAGTGATTGCATGACTAAGCAGTCAAGAAAACACTATTGGTCGCAGTCGAATTCCTTTGATGGAAAAAAATTACAGATTGTACAGAACTGATGGAGGAAATGACAGAATCTACAGAACTGTATTACTAAATGTTTCTGTTGCAACTTTGTCTAATCAGGCAGCTTGACTGTTACAAGGACAAGGGAGGATGTATACTTCTTGTGGTGAGCTTGGCTGTCTCACAACGTATGTTTCTGGTACGAACATGATTCATTACTACCTACAATTTAAATATCCAATGAGTTAAAATCAATTCCCGCATTAATTTAAACTGGGACATTAGGCCTACATTTTCAATATGTTGCACTACTGTAGTGTTTCTTTGTTTGACCATATCTCGTGTTTCAAAACTGTAGCTTAATTCAACCAACAAATCCTAAGTTGTCGATGATATAAGAACAGATTTGTCAATGTTTTCAAACCCAGACATTAATTGTCACGACTTCCGCCGAAGTCGGTTCCTCTCCTTTCCGTGCGGCGTTCGGCCGGTCTTTTAGCCATCATCGATCCACTTTTCATTTTCCATTTGTTTTGTCTTGTCTTCCCACACACCTGGTTTCAATTCCCTCATTAAATGTTGTGTATTTAACCATCTGTTCCCCCCATGTCCTTGTCCGGAATTGTTTATTGTAAGTGCAGGTGCACGTTATTCTGGTGTGCGACAGGTTTTACATTACATTAATAAACTGTCATATTTATCTGTGTGTTCAGCCTGAACTAGAAACCTTTGCTGAGTTCTCAGATGGCTACAGAGCCCTTTAAAAAAAATCACTTATACTTACAGTATGTTTATATACATTTTATTTGGTTAGTATTTGGCAGTATTTTTCAAGATAGCAAATTTACTTATTACATTCTGCTTCCCCTATGGACACCCCCCTCAACTGACTTTTACTCTTCCCCCACCCCAACGACATTCATCACAGTTGCAGTTGTTAATATGTAGATTATCTATTTGTTTCTTATAATTTTGTTTTTATTTCACTTGGTCCCCACATCCCCTAATGGTCATGCTCCTCTCCATATGGTCATTCCCCCCACACCCCCTAAACAGTATTTTGTTCCTCCTCCAACCCAATGGACATGTATTTATTCATCACTGACCACCATTACTCCACACACAGAGACGCATACAAAGCTCTCCCTCGCCCTTCATTTGGCAAGGGAGAATAATTCTATCCTCCTGATTCCTGCTTACAAGCAAAAACTAAAGCAGGAAGCACCAGTGACTCGGTCAATAAGAAAGTGGTCAGAAGAAGCAGATGCTAAGCTACGGGACTGTTTTGCTAGCACAGACTGGAACATATTCTGGGATTCTTTCGATGGCATTGAGGAGTACACCACATCAGTCACTGGCGTCAATAAGTGCATCGATGACGTCGTCCCCACAGTGACGTGGCAGATGTGGCATGGCTTGCAAACTATTACAGACTACAAAGGGAGGCACAGCTTTAAACAGGTCAACATTCACAAAGACGCAGGGCCAGACGGATTAACAGGATGTGTAATCCGAACATGCGCTGACCAACTCAAATGTGTCTTCACTGACATTTTCAACATGTCCCTGGCCGTGTCTGCAATACCAACATGTTTCAAGCGGACCACCACAGTCCCTGTGCCCAAGAACACTAAGAGAACCTGCCTAAATGACTACTGACTCATAACACTCACGTCTGTGAACATGCTTTGAAAGGCTGGTCATGGCTCACATCAACACCATCATCCCAGAAACCCTAGACCACCTCCAAATTGTATACCGCCCCAACAGATCAATAGATGATGCAATCTCTATTGCACTCCACACTGCCCTTTCCCACTTGGACAAAAGGATCACCTATGTGAGAATGCTATTCATTGACTATAGCTCAGCGTTCAACACCATAGTGCCCGCAAAGCTCATCACTAAGCTAAGGACCCTGTGATTATACACCTTCCTCTGCAACTGGATCCTGGGCTTCCTGACAGGTCGCCCCAGGAGGCGAGGGTAGGCAACAACACATCCACCATGCTGATCCTCAACACAGTGGCTCCACAAGGGTGCGTGCTTAGTCCCCCTTGTACTCCCTGTTCACCCATGACTGTGTCCACATCACTAAGGACCTATCATGGTCCAAGCACACCAACACAGTCGTGAAGAGGGCACAACATCGCCTCTTTCCCCTCAGGAGGCTGACAATATTTGCCACGGGCCGAAAGATCCTCAAAAAGTTATACAGCTATACTATTGAGAGCATCTTGACTGGCTACATCACCGCTTGATATGGCAACAGCTTGGCATCTGACCGCAAGGCGCTACAGAGGGTAGTGCATATGACCCAGTACATCTCTGGGGCCGAGCTCCCTGCCATCCAGGACCTCCATACCAGGCGGTGTCAGAAGAAGACCCTAAAAATGGTCAAAGATTCCAGCCACTGTTGTCTATGCTACTGCATGACAAGCGGTACTGGAGCACCAAGTCAAGGACCAAAATTATTCTGAACAGCTTCTACCCCCAAGCCACAAGACTGCTAAGCAGTTGATCAAATGGCCACCCAGACTATTTTTGTTGTTGTTGCACTGGCTCTATGCACACTCACTGGACTCTACCCACACACTCACTTACTTACTACACCAACACTCCTACACACACTCACAAAAAACACACACCAAAGCATATGTTGATGCCACACACACAGAAACACAATCACATTCTTCACATACACTGCTACTACTGTTTATTATCTATCCTGACGGCCTAGTCAATTTTACCCCTACCTACTGCGCCTTCAGAAATATCAAAGTGGAATCATATTTTACAAATTAAAAATGAAAATCTGAAATGTCTTGAGTCAGTAGCTATTCAACCCCTTTGTTAATAAGGCAAGCCTGAATAAGTTCCGGAGTAAAAATTTGCTTAACATTAGTCCTGGACATGATTTTTTAATGACTACCTCATCTTTGTACCTCACACACAATTATCTGTAAGGTACCTCATTCGGGCAGTGAATTCAACCACAAAGATTTTACAATGCCTCGCATAGAAGGGAACCTAATGGTAGATGGGTAAAAATAAAAAAGCAGACATTGAATATCCCTTTGAGAAAGGTGAAGTTATTATTTACACTTTGGATGGTGTATCAATACACCCAGTCACTACAAACATTCAGGCGTCCTTCTTATCTCAGTTGCCGGAGAGGAAGGAAACAGCTCAGGGATTTCACCATGAAGCCAAAGGGGACTTTAAAAGAGTTTAATGGCTGTGATAGGAGAAAACTGAGGATGGATCAACAACATTATAGTTACTCCACACTACTAACCTAATTGACAGAGTGAAAAGAAGAAAGCCTGTACAGAATACAAATATTCCAAAACATGCATGCTGTTTGCAACAAGGCACTAAAGTAATACTGTAAAAAATGTGGCAAAGCAATTAACCTTTTGTCCTGAAAACTACATTTTATGTTTGGGGCAAAAACAATACCACACATTACGGAGTACCACTCTTCATATTTTCATGCAAAGTAGTGGCTGCCTCATGTTATGGATATGCTTGTAATTGTTAAGGACTGGGGAGTTCTTCATGATTAACAAAAAAAAAGTATTGGAGCTAAGCTCAGGCAAAAGCCTAGAGGAAAATCTGGTTGTCTGCTTTCCACCAGACACATTTCAGCAGGACAATAACCTAAAACACAACGCCATATCTACACTGGAGATGCTTACCAAGAAGAGGGTGACTGTTCCTAAGTGGCCGAGTTACAGTTTTGACTTAAATCTACTTGAAAGTCTATGGCAAGATCTGAAAATCAGCAAATGTTGCACAATCCAGCTGTGGAAAGATCTTAGAGACTTACTCAAAAAGACTCAGTCTTTATCAGTCAGTTGAAGTCGGAAGTTTACATACACTTAGGTTGGAGACATTGAAACTCATTTTTCAACCACTACACAAATGTCTTGTTAACAAACTATAGTTTTGGTAAGTCGGTTTGGACATATTCTTTGTGCATGACACAAGTAATTTTTTCAACAATTGTTTACAGACAGATTATTTCACTTATAATTTACTGTATCACAATTCCCGTGGGTCAGAATTTGACATACACTAAGTTGACTTTGCCTTTAAACAGCTTGGAAAATTCCAGAAAATGATGTCATGGCTTTAGAAGCTTCTGATAGGCTAATTGACATCATTTGAGTCAATTGGAGGTGTACCTGTGGATGTATTTCATGGCCTACCTTCAAACTCAGTAACTCTTTGCTTGACATCATGGGAAAATCAAAAGAAATCCGCCAGACCTCAGATTTTTTTTTTTAGACCTCCACAAGTCTGATTCATCCTTGGGAGCAATTTCCAAACGCCTGAAGGTACCATGTTCATCTGTACAAACAATAGTATGCAAGTATAAACACCATGGGACCACGCAGCTGTCATACTGCTCAGGAAGGAGACGCCTTCTGTCTCCTAGAGATGAACGTACTTTGGTTTGAAAAGTGCAAATCAATCCCAGAACAACAGCAAAGGACCATGTGAAGATGCGGGAGGAAACAGGAACAAAAGTATTTATATCCACAGTAAAACGAGTCCTATATCGAAATAACCTGAAAGGCCGCTCAGCAAGGAGGAAGCCACTGCTCCAAAACCGCCATAAAAAGCCAGACTACTGTTTGCAACTGCACATGGGGACAAAGATCGTACTTTTTGGGGGAATTTCCTCTGGTCTGATGAAACAAAAATATAACTGTTTGGCCATAATGATCATCGTTATGTTTGGCGGAAAAAGGGGAATGCTTGCAAGCCGAAGAACACCATCCCAACCGTGAAGCACGGGGGTAGCAGCATCATGTTGTGTGGGATGCTTTGCTGCAGGAGGGACTGCTGCACTTCACAAAATAGATGGCTTCATGAGGAAGGACAATTATGTGGATATATTGAAGCAACATCTCAAGACATAAGTCAGGAACAATTTTAACGGCAATTTAAAGGCAATGCTACCAAATACCAAATACTAATTGAGTGTATGTTAACTTGTGACCCACTGGGAATGTGATGAAAGAAATAAAAGCTGAAATAAATCATTCTCTCTACTATTATTCTGACATTTCACATTCTTAAAATAAAGTGGTGATCCTAACTGACCTATGACAGGGAATTTTTACTAGGGTTAAATGTCAGGAGTTGTGACAAACTGAGTTTAAATGTATTTGGCTAAGGTGTATGTAAACTTCCGACTTCAACTGTATTTTATACTTTCTATTGCATCTTGCCTATGCCGTTTTGCCATTGCTCATCCAAATATTTATATGTAAATATTCTTATTCCATTCCTTTACTTAGATTTGTGTGTATTAGGTAGTTGTTAGAATTAGGGAATTGTTAGATTACATGTTAGATATTGCTGCACTGTCGGAACTAGAAGCACTAGCATTTCGCTACACTCACAATAACATCTGCTAACCAACTGTATGCGACCAATACAATTGCATTTGAAGTGTTGAAATACAATCGACACAGCAATACAAGTACCATGTCAAGTAAAGGCATAATTCTACTTATTATTTTTGTACTCAGGAAAGGAGCACAATTTTGAAAAACGCAGCGCAAGTCAAACCAGCACCCTAGACCTCGGCGATGCACTACGGAAAGGAAGACTTCACCAATGGCAACGGCTCCATCGTCATCACTAAGCAAGCAGAATATAGTTGGCCAACGGCTGGACACGAGCTCCAATGACGTCTTAAATCTTAACATGCTGTATAACTGCAGGAAGTAAGCTATAGAACTTTGCTCAGTGAAAGAATGAAACCAAACCATGGACTTATGTGTTTCATTAGCAGCATGTCAATAGATTTTATATTGTATTGGTCATTGATGGGAATGTCGTAACGCAGTTGACAAGGTGTTACGTCATCGGTCAGTGTTTCATTCAAAGTCAAATTTACTTTGACTGAAATACATTTCATGTATTTGAAGCTAACGGGTTCTCAGAACAGTGCATAGTGTGCATAGTCCAATGATATTTGGAGGTTATACAACGTAGTGCAGGATGTGCCTTTAGCTAGTGCCTTAAGCACTATGAGTAATCCATGTGTTTGCATCACTACTTGTCTACCATGCAAATACTTCCCTTGTTCCCAATTATGCAGCATCTGCGGTCACATTCCTAGAGACATGCAGCTTTGAGGACAACCAGGAGTGTGGTATGACCCTCTGTGCCAGTATCAGTGCCAGCTGGGAGAGAGTGGGCAGTATCCAAGAGGGGCCAACCTCAGACCACACCAAGGGGTAAGCCTCCATGTTACAATTGTTAGGGCATATTTCAATCAAACATGAAAACTTAACATTTTAATTTGACACATGATATAAGGAGTTAAACATTGATACGTTAGGTGCTGGCAGACTCACAGTGTTTTTATTGTTAGAAGTCATCCCTGATAGTATGGTACATCTTGTGTTTTACAGGCTCAAAACTCACTAAACCATGTCGCTTGACTAATTCCTCATGGCCTGCTATCATCAAGTTGATGCTGCTGATCAGATTCAGAATCACATACAATAGACCAGAACCTCATTTCCCCCTGATGCCATTGATAATACGAAGCTGATGCCAGTGTTCATGGGTCCCTCTCATATATTGATTTTTATTTCTGACAGATACTGATCCAGTGTCTGTGGATAACAGTACCACTTTTCAAAATGGCATGTATACTGACTGACTATATACAAATTGTCTGGTGTTTTATTTACGACATACATATTTTTGCTCAATATATTATTGATTTTGTTATTTTTACAGAGACTGCCCCTACTTCTGCTACTAACATGTCAACCACTGACAGGGACATCAGAACCTGTACTTGTAGAATTGTATCAACTTATATCACCTTTATAAACCATTTATTAGAGAGCAAATGAAACAATAAAGCGTTTTCCCCACCTCTGTTTCGGTAACAAGCTGAGGGATGGGGCTGGAGAAAAGTGACCACTCTCAAATTCACAGACAGACCTATGGATGCAAGGAATGTCCATCCATGATGTCAAAATAATAGTTTTAACCATGTTGAGGCTATTTCATATATGTTTACATCTACTTTGTTTGCAAACATTGGAGTATAACAAGCTTATATTTTGGGTTCTGATGAGGTACGACAGTTGAACTAAGCTCGTGAGGCATTTCAGTTATATTATTCAGGAATCAATGGGTACATATCATTCATTTAAAAGTGCAAAAATGGATGTAGCAACTGCTGATTGCCCCTTAATAGGTGGTCCAGGTAAATCACCTTTCCTCTTTTGTTCTCTATTACTCTTCCATTGTCCCTCAAGCAAGGAGGCTGATGACATCGCAGATTCCCATCAGACCAACTCCTTGAATGCCCTACCCCTTGAAGTTTGCAATTGCTCAATTCTTTTTTTTTTACCCTTAAGTGTGTGTACTTTGGATATCACTTTAACAGTAAAAGTTCAGAAATCGCTGGAGGACGTATTTAAGAATATAACATAAATGCCTCATGAGCTTAGTTCAACTGTCGTATCCCACCAGAAACCAAAATATAAGTTTGTATTAAAGCAATGTAATTGCAATCAAACACTGTATAGCTTCAAAGCATGGTTTAACTATAATTTTGATATCATGTATGGTCAGTCCTTGCATCCATAGCTCTGCCTATGAATTTGAGAGTGGATACATTTCTCCAGCCCCATCCCTGAGCATTTTACCAAAACCAGTGTCGGGGTATCTGCTTTGTTATTGTTTGAAATGCAGATTGCCCCTTTAAAAGCATCTATGACTCATTCATTTAGTGAAAGGTTGATATTTCTGTCCTTTTTCTTCCAGCCTCTGACTTCTACTCTGGACTGGTGTCTCACCCGCGATCATTGTTATGGCTCTTATGTTGTGGTTGATTCACTAAACGACATTAGAACCTAAACATATAGCTAACAACAGTCTATAAAGCCTGATGACCTACGATGATTTACCAGAGAGATTATATTAATGTGTGGTAAATGTATGTGCCTTGTATATTACCAACGCTAATGACATCCTGATGGAAATTCAAAATAAAATAGAATGATGGAGGCCACTGTGTTCTTGGGGACCTTCAATGCTGCGTAAATGTTTTTGCACCCCTCCCCAGATTTGTGCCTCAACACAATCCTGTCTCGGAGCTCATTGTACAATTCCTTCAACCTCATGGCTTGTTTTTTGCTCTGACATGCACTGTCAACTGTGGGACCTTATATAGACAGTTCTGTGCCTTTTGAAATGCAGGTGGGCTCCAATCAAGATGTAGAAACATCTCAATTTTGAGTCTCATAGCAAAAGTTCTGAATATTTATGTAAATTAGGTATTTCTGTTTCTAAAACCTCTTTTCGTTTTGTCATTATAGGGCATTTATTAAAAAAAAAAAAAAATATTTCACCTTTATTTAACCAGGTAGGCTAGTTGAGAACAAGTTCTCATTTGCAACTGCGACCTGGCCAAGATAAAGCAAAGCAGTGTGACACAGACAACAACACAGAGTTACACATGAAGTAAACAATAAACAAGCCAATAACACAATAAACAAATCAATGACACAGTAGAAAAAAATAAAGTCTATATACAGTGTGTGCAAAAGGCATGAGGAGGTAGGCAATAAATAGGCCATAGGAGTGAATAATTACAATTTAGCAGATTAACACGAGTGATAAATGAGCAGATGATGATGAGCAAGTAGAGATACTGGTGTGCAAAAGAGCAGAAAAGTAAATAAAATAAAAACAGTATGGGGAGGAAGTCCATCTGTAAATAGCCCACCCAATCTATGTACAGCTGCAGCGATCGGTTAGCTGCTCAGATAGTTGATATTTAAAGTTGGTGAGGGAAATAAAAGTCTCCAACTTCAGCAATTTTTGCAATTTGTTCCAGTCACTGGCAGCAGAGAACTGGAAGGAAAGGCAGCCAAATGAGGTGTTGGCTTTGGGGATGATCAGTGAGATATACCTGCTGGAACGTGTGCTACGGGTGGGTGTTGTTATCGTGACCAGTGAACTGAGATAAGGCGGAGCTTTACCTAGCATAGACTTATAGATGACCTGGAGCCAGTGGGTCTGGCGACGAATATGTAGCGAGGGCCAGCCGACTAGAGCATACAGGTCGCAGTGGTGGGTGGTATAAGGTGATTTGGTAACAAAACGGATGGCACTGTGATAGACTGCATCCAGTTTGCTGAGTAGAGTGTTGGAAGCTATTTTGTAGATGACATCGCTGAAGTCGAGGATCGGTAGGATAGTCAGTTTTACTAGGGTAAGTTTGGCGGCGTGAGTGAAGGAGGCTTTGTTGCGAAATAGAAAGCCGATACTAGATTTGATTTTAATGATGAGGAAAATGATTCATTTAATCAATTTTAGAATAAGGCTGTAACGTAACAAAATGTGAAAAAGTCAAGGGGTCTGAATACTTCCCGAAAGCACTGTATGTACACAGAGTATACAAAACAGTAGGAACACCTTCCTAATATTGAGTTGCACCCCCTTTTGTCTTCAGAACAGCCTCGATTTGACTGTTTAAGATACACTTTGAAGAGGTAGGGTTTCAGATGTTTTCAGAAGATGGGCAGGGACTCTGCTATCCTAGCTTTTAGGGGGAAACTGGTTCCACCATTGGGGTGCCAGGACAGAGAAGATCTTGGACTGGGCTGAGCGGGAGCTGCCCTCCTGTAGGGGTGGGAGGGCTATGAGATCAGAGGTGGCAGAAGAAAGTGCTCAGGTTGGTGTGTAGGGTTTAAGCATAGCCTGAAGGTAGGGGGGGACAGTTCCTCTTGCTGCTACGTAGGCAAGTACCATGGTCTTGTAGTGGATGCGAGCTTCGACTGGAAGCCAGTGGAGTGTGCGGAGGAGCGGGGTGACTTGGGAGAACTTAGAAAGGCTGAACACCAGGCACGCTGCAGCGTTCTGGACCAGTTGCAGGGGTGTGATGACACAAGCGGGGGGGGCCAGACAACAGAGAGTTGCAGTAGTCCAGATGGGAGATGACAAGTTGGATTAGGACCTGCACCGCTTCCTGTCTGAGGTAGGGTCATACTCTACAGATGTTGTAGAGCATGAACCTGCAGGAGCGAGTCCCTTGTTTTCAGAGAACGACAGGGTGTTGTCCACGGTCAAGCCACGGTTCTTAAGTGCAATTACCTATTGTTATTCAGTAATTAAAGCCATTATAATTACTACAGTTATTACCTGGCCATTGATTCCCACACCTCTTTCTTACCTCCATACATCATACACCCAGATGATTTGCTTTGACAATGAAGAAGATGTCATGTTTGTTCAAGGTACACCATTTGTTACCTTGGGCAAATAAATGTTATTTAACAGTATGATAATTGTGTTTGTGGTGAATAGTTGTTTGCAATGCTAACTCACAGGTCTGCAAGGAAAAACTATGGTAATAAAGAGAGTGTAAAAGTTCCAAGTTTTGAGTCACTTCACTTCAAGTCTGGATCCTTTGCAATACCTGGACATACACTACTATAAAAGACACAGAGAAGGGAAGAAACACAAGATTTGAATACGTTTGTCTTATGATTTACAACTTTCTTTTCAGATGACAACATTTGGTTTGGTGTTTGTGTTGTTGTAAAGTATTTTGAATTTGAGGTAACTTGACCATAGCAAGGACATATGTTTCGTATCCATAGGAGAATGTATATTTATATTTTCCTAGTTGTGGAATTCATAACGTTGTCTCGGGTAAGAGATTGAACTGTGAATACCAATTTTATATTGATAAAAAAAATGTATTACATTTTCAAATTACAAAGACATGATCAGAAATGTTTACATGGTTAAGTTATTTATTCATTTACCCGGAATTGCTACAAAATCATATTTGTTTCTTCATCCGCAGCCTCAAGCAATTTTCAGAGGTGAGTTTGTATACTCTAGCCATACATAATTTTATTTAATATAATAACCAGATAAATAAAAATACTAGGGAGTTTGAGTAGTCCAGACCAAAGGTTTTGCATTGGCCTATATGGGATTGACACCATTTTTTAAATTGACACTTTTGGAAAACTGTTGCCTTTAATCTACATTCAAATACAAATACAAAATGGATACTAACAATTATTAATAATTTTCTATTTCAAACTTTTTGTTATTTTGTCATTTTTCAAGATATTGAGGATTTCGACTTGGACATCAACAGAATAAACATGGGTAGGTTAAGCTGAGTTATGCAACTAGAGTTGGTTGTTGTCAGTATGTACTGCAATATTCTTTTAGACTCTGTTTTACCTTGATTCCATAGTGAATAATAATTTACAGCATTTAAACTTCCAGACTTAGACTTACGCGAGGGTGATATAATCGAGGTCAGTACACCCTACAAAATATGATGAATTTTGATGAATATTCTGCTGGCTTCAGATGTACTCTTTCACTGTCATTTACTATTTCTGGTCTATTCAAATCATGTAGCCTCGGCATAAACGAAGGGTTCCAAGGAATACCGTTTTGAACAAGGACAAACTATGGGGCCTTCCCGTCCCCTATGTGCTAGACGAAACCCTTGGTGAGTACAAATCTTCATCAGGTCTCCATTTATAAGTCCATATATGGACAGACATCCCCAAGTAACATCACACAGTAGATTATACCTGTCACTTGAGGGATGTCCTCAGGTGGGATGTCATATGTCTATACACAGAACGTTGGCTTGTTCTTTGTAAATGGAGACCTAATGATAACCTAAGTGGCCAAAACACGGTCTCCAATAAAGCACATGGGAGCTAAGATTGTAGTGTCTTTTGACCATTTACTGAATATATTATTCTGCATCCAGCATCTGCTCAGAAACAGTGGTTGTACGGATGTAATCTGTTCCTATACTGAGTGAAGGCCTTCCCACCCGGTTGATAAATAAAGGTTGGATAAGTGATGGATCGTTCCCCCAAAGTCCTTAATTTGCCATCACTTTTACCATATGTTTTCTATATGAACTCAGCTTTGAATGCAAAAGGGATCATTCTGCAGGCCTTTGAGCAGTTCAGACTAAAATCATGCGTCAACTTCAAGCCCAGAGGCTCTGAGTATCACTTCATTTCAGCCCAGAAGAACAGAGGGTAAGATCATTTTTTCACTGCCTGACCACTTGAGGGAACATGGGTAGTTTGCCCCTTTTTACTGAAGATATCTGACTTGCTTGATATTGATACAGGTTCATTTTTGTGTCTCCTTGCTTTCTTTTAATGTAGGTGTTCCTCCCACGTAGGGAGATCTTCCAAGTATGGACAGCCTCTTTCCATTGGAAATTACTGTGATCATATTGGCATTGTGGAGCATGAGTTTCTACACGCTCTGGGAATCTGGCATGAACAGTCCAGATATGACAGGGATGAATATGTGACCATTGTTTGGAAAAACATAAGACGCGGTTTGTTTACATTTTCAGTTATAAATTCTAATAATAAGGTCTACATATTATGCATTTTTTTGTTATTAAATTAACTTTATATACATGATGTCTTCACGATGTTAGCAAAATATTGTTTGTGAAAGTAAATGATGGTTATTTATCATGAGTGTAATAGGCTGTTTTTCAAGACTTTAATTTTCGGGAAATGTTAGGTTGTAAACTAAAGCAGTAATTAAGTGTCATGAATCCACTCCTTGTCTACAGGTCATGAGAGGAACTTTGTGAAAGTCTCTCCCCATTATTCGACCACCCTGGGTTTCCCGTATGACTACAGCTCGGTGCTGCATTACAGTGAGACATCATTCAGCAAGGGAGAGGGACCTACCATCATCACTAAGCAACCTGAGTACCAAAAGATTATTGGACAACGCCTTGAAATGAGCCCACAAGATGCCTTAATGCTGAACAAGCTATACGGCTGCAGTAAGTGTGTGTCATGAAACCAAGCATGTCTACTGTACTGCATGTCCAAGTTGAAAAACATGTATATTCTTCTCCTCCTTTCTGTTTTCCTCCTGTAGAAAAATCTATTTCATTTATGGAACATTGCAACTTCGACAACCAGAGATTGTGTGGGATGAGTCGCTGCACCAAGAGTTTTGTAGGTGGCTGGAAAAGAAGGAAGACTGTCATTGGGGGGCCCTATTCTGATTTCACCAACCTGGGGAAGACAGACAGTGAGATTTAACGCTGTAGTACAGCTCACACTTTACCAACAGTTGACTACTTCATGAAAATGCTGTTAATACAGACAGTAAACTGAACTTGTGCTGTAGGACCATTAGATACAAATATCAGACAATTGTTAAAAATGCTTACCCTACTTTACCCAGGTACTGGTTTCTTCATGCACGCCAGCACAGCATCAGGCCAGGAGGGGGACACAGCCCGGCTGGAGAGCAGGGAGATGACTCCCAGTAGGAAGTGCAGTGTCCAGTGTCTGCAGTTCTACTACTACCACAGTGGTAACGAGTCAGACCAGCTCAACGTCTGGATGAGAGTGTATCGTGATGAGAGAAACCCTAACGGAACTCTACACCACATGGGCCAGATCACAGGTTGGGATGATGAGAAGGTGAATCAACCACTTGGAAAATGCACTCCTAGAAATAATTGTTTAATCTCTAGTGTCTCTCTCTGAAGGTTCCCCAGGATCTCACTGGATGCCCTACCACGTGCCCCTGAACGCCACCAAAACGTTCCAGGTGGAGTTTGAGGTGCGTAAAGGAGCAGGACAGTCTACAGGTGGGTTTTCCATCGATGACATCAACCTGTCAGAAACCGAATGCCCCCATCACACCTGGCAGATTAAAGACTTTGAGAATCTTTTAACCACCAGTGACATTAACACTGTTGTGTACAGCCCCAGATACTATTCCCCAGAGGGCTATGCCTACCAGATTGCCATTTATCTTCGTGAAATGTTGTTTGGAGTCTATGTGCGCTTAGTCTCAGGAAAGTATGATGACCAACTCCAGTGGCCTTACCACCATCGACAAGTGACGATTCAACTGCTGGACCAGAATCCCCACACTCAGCAACGCATGTCCAAGCAAATCAGCATTACCACTGAACCCTCACTTCAGGACGGTAAAAGAAATTTAAACATTCAATACGAGTGTGTCCAAAACACAATCAAATATAGTAAGGGCACAGCTCATTTGCAATACCCAGCCTAGCTTTGATCACATTTACAAACAAACCCTTTCGAGACAGTGGCAAACAGAAATGGCCATGCTTATGAGTCATATGACTGAATGCAAATGCTAATATTATGAGAGCCCCCATTCCCTTGCATGTGTATGACGCTAGGTATTCCTCCATTTTGCAGACTATGATTCCTGGAACAATCCCCGTAAAGTCGGAATGCTAGAAAACAGGGGTGATAAGTCCTTCTATGTAAACCCTGCAGTTGGCTACTTAAAATTCCTAACCTTGACGCAACTGAAGCATAGAGAATTCCTCAAGGGAGGCAACATTTTCTTCCTCATCACCATGCAAGGTGAGCCATCAAATCCAGATGCAATTTTTCTTTTTTATCAATGGTCAACATCAGATAACATTGAATTAGGTTGAATGAGATACATAATTACATTTTCTGTTCAGTTTTTTCCTACACACCACTTATAATGCTGATCATATTTATTATCTCCAGATATCTCCAGTCTGCATTTTAACAACTCCCTGCCCTGTCCCAAATGGTCACCACAGAACTTAATTATAAACCCAAACAACCGTGATGAAGGCCCATGTGCCACAAAGTAAGAAAGATCAGTTCAAGGACAGATTAGCATAGATTTGATTCATTCCAGGTAAATATTGTATTTATTAAATTTTTTATTTAAAATCAGTATGCCCATGGTCATTATGTTATTTAGATTCATTTAATTGTATTACGTTCTATATTTATTGTAAACATCTTGCCCACCTAAATGCCATCCTGGGACAGATTATGCCTATTTTAGTCTTAACTATAATAGGCCAGTATTGATAGCAAGATTTACATCTAGTACCCACACTCTCCTTATCCTGCTTCAGTATGTGTTAACATGTCCTATGTTTATTTATAATCATAACTAACCACTGACTGTAATTCTGTCCTAAAAACACACACTTTGCATAATACTGGATGTATGTTTTATGAGATTGAAAAAGCAACAAATTGGGTGATTTGTATTTTTCCCCTGTGACACTAAATTTTGTTTGTGAAAATTAGAATATCCTCAGTGTGGGTCATTTGTCCAGTAAAAAAGTTATGTTTGAGCCATTTATCAGCATATACTGTTGAAGTCGGAAGTTTACATACACTTAGGTTGGAGTCATTTAAACTAGTTTTTCAACCACTCCACAAATGTATTGTTAACAAACTATAGTTTTGGCAAGTCGGTTAGGACATCTACTTTCTAATTTTTCCAAAAATTGTTTACAGACAGATTATTTCACTTATAATTCACTGTATCAAAATACCAGTGGGTCAGAAGTTTACATACACTTAAGTTGACTGTGCCTTTAAATAGCTTGGAAAATTCCAGAAAATGATGTCATGGCTTTAGAAGCTTCTGATAGGCTAATTGACATTATTTTAGTCAATTGGAGGTGTACCCGTGGATGTATTTCAAGGCCTACCTTCAAACTCAGTGCCCCTTTGCTTGACATCATGGGAAAATCAAAAGAAATCAGCCAAGACCTCAGAAAAAAACATTGTAGACCTCCACAAGTCTGGTTTGTCCTTGGGAGCAATTTCCAAACGCCTGAAGGTACCACGTTCATTTGTACAAACATTAGTACGCAAGTATAAACATCATGGGACCACGCAGCTATTATACCGCTCAGAAAGGAGACACCTTCTGTCTCCTAGAGATGAATGTACTTTGGTGTGAAAAGTGCAAATCAATCCTAGAACAGCAGCAAAGGACCTTGTGAAGATGTTGGAGGAAACAGTTACAAAGTACCTATATCCACAGTAAAACAAGTCCTATATCAACATAACCTGAAAGGCCGCTCAGCAAGGAAGAAGCCACTGCTCCAAAACCGCCATAAAGAAGCCAGACTACGGTTTGCAACTGCACATGGGGGCAAAGATCATACTTTTTTGAGAAATGACCTCTGGTCTGATGAAACAAAAATAGAACAGTTTGGCCATAATGACCATTGTTATGTTTAGAGGAAAAAGGGGAATGTTTGCAAGCCAAAGAACACCATCCCAACCGTGAAGAATGGGGGTGGCAGCATTATGTTGTGGGGGTGCTTTGCTGGAGGAGGGACTGGTGCTCTTCACGAAATAGATGGCATCATGAGGGAGGAAAATTACGTGGAGCAACATCTCAAGACATCAGTTAAAGTTAAAGCTTGGTCGCAAATGGGTCTTCCAAATGGACAACGAACCCAAGCATACTTCCAAAGTTGTGACAAAATGGCTTTAGGACAACAAAGTCAGTGTATTTAAACTTCTGACCCACTGGGAATGTGATGAAATAAATAAAAGCTGAAATAAATAATTATCTCTGTTATTCTGACATTCCACATTCTTAAAATAAAGTGGTGATCCTAACTGGCCTAAGATAGGGAATTTTTACTAGGATTAAATGTCAGGAATTGTGAAAAACTGAGTTTAAATGTATTTAGCTAAGGTGTATGTAAACTTCTGACTTCAACTGTATCTAATCTGTCATATTTTAGCATTCAAATAAACAGATTTATTAAATATTAATTCATAATGTTATGCATTTTGCTCTGACTTATACCCTTCGGTTTAATCTTTGATTTCTCGTTTATTCCGCAAGCAGCTGTGTCTTTGTGTCATATGTTTGTACATGCAGGTATGATCCTCATCATGATCGTCCTGAGTTGATGGGGATGATTTCTAGTGAAAAGGCCAAGGTTGGCATGACAATGTAAGATTAAGATGAGGTGGAATCTGAACTTGTTTGGTTACCTCCATGACGAAGGTGAGCCATTTTGCAAATCATCAAAACTTACCTGAAGTTTATCACACAGTGCAGCAATAATGTTGCTTTATAGAGCCCTTGAAAAAACGTGTTTGAATATAATTAAATATATATATTTTTTTAAATTTAAAACTCTGTTTATTAAGTTTTACACACACACACAGACAAGACAAAGCAATATAAATAATATACTCAACTAGAAAAAAAATACAAATAAAAATAAAAATAAAAAAATAGCTTTAAAAGATACCATACTTTAGACAAGTTAACCACACCGGGCAGAAGGCTACAGAGGTTAAAGGGCAATCTATAGTACAGGGACAGAGCAAACACCTCACCATTGTTCCTGTAAACAGTCAAGGGATAAGGGTGGAGAAATGCAACCACTCACAGAGAGTCATGGCCACAGACCGACCATCCACTAGACAAAAAAAAAGTTTACAATGCTTTAAAATAAAAAAAATAAAATGATTATTCATATAGGCGTGAACAAAATGTAAAAATAACTGGGAAAAACAAGCTCACACTTCAGTCTCTGCCTGGGCAAGATGAACAAGGCATCTGCGGATCACAATCAATAAGCACATGGACCTTAATGCGTGCTAAAAGAGGACGAGTGCACCCTTTGCAGCACAGATTCCCAGGTGTCTTCCCCAAGTTCCTCCCTCAAATCCTTTTCCCATCGAGTCTTTAAAAGGCACCAAAGAAGGGTTCTGTAAGTCATGAATGATTGCATATACATCTGAAATTGCGCCCCTAGGAAGCTTGTTCAGCTCCAAGATGCTCTCTATAGCTGTATTCGCAGGCCTATTGGGAAATCCAGGTGTGTTAGCCCTGACAAAGTTTCTAGTCTGGAGATAGCGGAAAAAGTGGGATTGGGGGAGATTTAACTTTTCCTGCAGCTGAGAAAAAGAGGAAAATGTATCATCAAAGAATAATTGGGCTAGCGAGGAGAGGCCTAGTGAGTGTCAAATGCCAAAAGCCCCATCATTCAAAGACGGAGGAAATAAAATGTTCTGATTGATTGGGCCTGATAGAGAAAAGCCTCGGAGGCTAAAGGCTAAACGGAACTGATTCCAAATTTTAAGAGACTGCTTTACAATTGGGTTGACACACCTTTTGCCTAGGGACACTGGGAGAGACGAGCACAGCACAGAGGAAAGTGCTGCAGGTCTACACGATTCAGACTCCATCTGGACCCAGAGTGGTCTAGGGCCAGTAGGATCAGTCTGCAGCCAGTACAGAACGGCTCTGAAATTTGCAGCCCAGTAGTATGTCTGAAAATTTGGTAGCGCTAAACCCCCCAATGACCTAGGCTTCTGTAAATGTTTTCTACCAATCCGTGGTACCTTGCCATCCCAAATAAAATGCATGAATGTTTGATCCAGTGAAATAAAAAAAGATTTTGGAATAAAAATGGGTAAACATTGAAATAAATATAAAAATTTGGGCAACACATTCATTTTAATGACATTAATCCTTCCGATAAGAGAAAGGGGTAGCGAATTCCAGAAAGTAAAAGATTGTTTCAATCTGTCTGCTAGAGCAACAAAGTTTTCCTGAAACAAATTTTCATATTTCCTTGTCACTTTTACTCCCAAGTAAGTTAATTGATCCCGGACAATCCTAAACTGAGAACTTGTAAAAGAGCACTTTAAAGCAGCCTTGTTTACCGGAAAAAGCTCACTCTTGCCTAGATTCAGCTTGTACCCTGAGATTGATCCTTTTTAAGAACAGATAGGGCACGTGGCAATGAGGTATCGGGGTTGGAGATAAACAAAAGGAGGTCGTCAGCATATAGCGAGACTTTCTGCTCCCAGCTCGCCCTGATTATGCCTTGAATGGCATCATTAGAGCGTAGTGCAATGGCGAGAGGCTCGATTGCCAAAGCAAACAACAAGGGGGAGAGTGGGCAACCCTGTCTGTTAGGTAATCCCACTCAACGCGGTCAAACGCTTTTTCGGCATCAAGTGAGACCACCACCTCCGGGTCCTCCGACGCTGGGGAGTACAGTATATTCATAAGGCGCCTAATATTGAAAAATAAATGCCTATTTCTCACAAAGCCAGTCTGGTCAGAGTGTATTACTTGGTGCAGCAAGCCTTCCATACGGATGGCTAAAAGCTTAGCTAGGATTTTGTAATCACAGTTTAAAAGCGAGATTGGGCGATAGGATCCACATTCCAGGGGGTCTTTGTTTTTCTTTAGTAGTAATGAAATTGAAGCCTGATAAAGACTAGGCGGTAGCTTTGAAGTATTGAGGCACTCTGCAAATAGTCGAGACAAGAATGGGCAAAGCAGACCAGAAAACGTCCTGTAAAATTCGGTTGGAAAACCGTCCGGACCCGGTGATTTACCACTTTTCATCGGACACTGCTGTTGCAATCTCCTCAAGCGTAAATTCTTCTTCTAGACAGTCATGGGAGTCTGTATCAATTGAAGGCATATTCAAGCCATTAAAGAAGGAGTCAATCAGCAAGGGGTCTTGAGGGGATTCAGAGGTGTATAGCGCAGAGTAAAATTGTTTAAATTGATCATTGATCTCTTTATGTAGAACTGTGGTGGCACCAGACGGGGTCCTTATTTGTGGGATTAAACGTGAGGCCTCAGATATACGGATCTGTTGCGCAAGGAGTTTACTGGCCTTGTCGCCTTGTTCATAGACTTTGTATCGAGCTCGCAAGAGTAACTGTTCAGCTTGCCTGGTAGAAAGCTCATCAAATTCAGATTGGAGTAGTTGGCGCTCTTTATGCAGATCAGAGGAAGGATCCGTAGCATATTTCTCATCCAATGTGGCTATGGACTCGCTCAGGTCCCGAAGTCGCTGGGAGCGAACTCTGTTTTGGTTGGCTGTATAAGAAATTATTTGGCCACGTAGGTATGCTTTGAGAGACTCCCATATGGTAGAGCAGGACATACCTGGTGTTGAATTAGTTTCTAGGAATAAGGTGATTTCAGAAGAAATGAAATTGACAAACTCCTTATCTGAGAGTAAAATGGGGTTGAGACGCCATTGATAACACATAGGTCGCTGGGGAAACTCTAGTTCAAGCACTAATGGTGAATGGTCAGAGATAACAATACTCTCGTAAGTACACTGCCGAAGGTTAGGCAGAAGTTTTTTGTCCAAAAATAAGTAATCAATCCGGGAGTATGTTTGATGAACATGAGAATAAAAGGAATACTGTCTATCTGTAGGATGTATGAAACACCAGGCCTCAAACATAGCATATTTCTGAAGAAAGGATTGAATAAGTAGGGCACATTTAGATGGGCCTGTATTTGTTTGTGAGGACTTGTCAAGAACTGGGGACATTTTACAGTTGAAATTCCCCCCTAAAATCAACAAATGAGAATCTAAATTGGGAATAGCAGACAGAAAGGAAGAAATGAAACTTGTGTCATCCCAATTGGGAGCATAAACACTAGCCAAAACAAGAGGAGTAGAAAACAGTTCACCGGTTACTATGACGTATCATCCCTTAGGATCATCAATAACCTCAGAAGCTACAAAGGGAGTAGCTTTATCAACCAGAATAGCAGCACATCTTGATTTACTATGAAAGGTCGAGTGGAACACTTGACCAACCCAGTCCTTACGCATCCTAAAATGCTCACCAGTCCTCAAGTGAGTCTCTTGTAGAAATGCAATATTTGCATTCAAACCCTTTAAGTGTGTCAACACCCTCTTACGCTTCACCGGGTTGTTAACCCCTTTGGTGTTCCAAGAAGTGTACTTGATCGTATTATTTCGGCCCCTCTGGGCATTCCCGTTATTCAACCCTGTCATTAGAGCATAGAATGGAAAAGCAATGAGCGCCCAAAACCCCCAGAATAACTTCTCAGAGTAATAATGTACGGTGGTAAATGTTTGGAAAAAGTACAGAAAAAAAACTGAAAAAAAACTAAAAAGACAGAATGACAACATTAGAACTGAACAATTCAACCTGCCCCCCCACCCCCTCCCCCCATCCCAGACAATACCTCCCCAAACGAGGTACAAGCCTAAATAGAACATGTTCTCTTCGCACAGTATGTCTGTGAGAGTGCGGTCTTAAACCTAAACCCACAGTCCCGCTCTTTAAAGTCGCGTTTTGTTAGTGGATAAAGCAGCAAAAAGAAAGATTTGTATGTATTTCTTCAAATAAAAAAAAGGCGAATCCCTTGTGCAAACGGAATGACAAAAGCACCACTTGTAGATGTATATAATTGTATTCCCAGTCTTATAACAGGCATTGAGAGAGAAAATAAATAAAATGTATAAAGGCTCTCAGCCAAAAATCTAATTTGAAGTAAGGAAATCGTAGTAAGACAATCAAAAATAATAGTAATTATAATAGTAGTCTAGTTGAAGCTGAGACAGCTTACAACCAATACCAAAAAAACACGTTTGCTGGGCATAAATGACGCTCAAAACGTTTAAAATTAAAGTGAGGCCCCAAAAACCGTGTAGCCTCGGGAGACATTTACTGTTTACTGGGTCAATGCAAACGGATGCAGTAAACAAATAACCAAAAATATTTTGAGTCACTGAGACAATGTGTAAACAAACTAAATAGGTGAGCGAGATAAGGCACGCACACTAGATGATCAAAACATTAGATCACATCAAATAAGCCTGAATAGTTTCACCAACTATACAAGACTAGCCTGTTATATCTAAACATAATTGTACCACAAGTGGGTTACTTACTATCCACAATTCGCAAGCAACAGTTGCTGAACTGTGAGCATATTCAAGACTTCTTGATGTGACGTTGAATGTGAGCCATAGCCTCATCCGGAGATTCAAATGTGTAGTCTTTACCCTCATGAGATATCCATAAACAGTCCGGGAATCGCAGTCCATTCTTCACACTTGCATGGTCCGGAAGTACTCGTTTGGCCTGTCCGAAAGCTGCGCGCTGCCTGGAAACAGTGGGGGAGTAGTCCTGGTAGATGGAAAAGCTCTGTCCTTGAAAGCTCAGAGTGGTATTGCGGGCTCGTCGGAGGATCTCCATCTTCTCATGAAAAAAGTGCACTCGAAGAATTATGTCACGGGGCCTCTCCCCATCCCGGGGCTTTGGGCGCAGCGACCCGTGGGCTCGATCAATCAGGGGCTTTTCATCTAAGGCAAGAACATCCTTCAGCAGCCCTGAAACGAAATCCGTGGCGCGATGCATTTCCGCGGACTCTGGGACCGATACAAGTCTCAGATTATTGCGGCGAGAGAATCCCTCTAAACTCACACAGCTCTCCTTCACCTTTTTCAAATCCGCAGCTAGGCGTTTAACTTTAGCCCCCAGGGATGTAGTTAAATCGGAGACATTAGTAGCGGAGGTCTCCAGTGCTGCAATCGTTGTAGTGTGTGACGCAGTTGTTGTTCTGAGTAATGTGATTGCTGGCACAGTCTCGTTCCGCAGGATGGTTAAATCTGCTTTTAAAGTATCAGAAACCTCCTGTATTCTGGCCTCAATCGTAGCAACCACCTGTGTTTTCATTTCAACTATCTCAGAGCGTAGTAGTTTGATGGCCTCGAGAATGTTCATTTCAGCGCCACCAGGCCAAGCCGCACCCCGGAGTAAAGTGTGCGTCCCCGGGCCCTGAGACTCAGGAAAGGGCGGTGATGAGAGCGGGTCTTGTAGGCCAGGTTTTCTCAAAGTCATGCTTTTGGCCTTATGTTTGGTCGACATGCTGACATTCGGAAGCAAAGTAGTCTTGGTTTTTACGGAAAGGGATCACCAAATTAATATTTGAAAATAAATACGGTTCTGCTGCAGAATTCACATAAACTTTAAGAATACCACGGGAGCAAACGGAAAACACGTCAGTCGCACATGGCGTCCCCTACCATCCCCATTTATTTTATTTTTTACAGGTGTGAATGTTATAAAGACCTGATGTGATTGATTTTCTTGCTGCAGATAATTGTGAGCCCATAGTTAATTGAGCATCCAGACTTTTTTTTCAAACCTCCATCCAAACCTTCTTAATTTCACAATTATATGTATCACTGCACCATTGTAGAGAACAGAATGTAAAGTACTGTATGTATTCTGACATTTAAGTTAGTCTCACACAGCAGAGAAAGACTGAACTAACCGGCTCTGTGATCACCTGGACGCAGTGATTAACACTCTGTTTATGACGTTCTGCAGGGGAAGCCATGAAACTAGATTTACAACACCACTCTTAACTGAATATACAGTTGACCACCTTAAAATACATATGAAAGACTGACATTCAAATGACAATGCTTTCATTCTAATTTTTAAAAAGTGATGCAAACATGTATGGTTATGATTACAACCAATCAAATCAATTGGAGCAGGTGTCATCCTATCTTTGAATTTTAGCTCTAACAGTATTATTTGTTTTTATTCAATATAACTCCAAGTGTTCACATGGTCTAATATTACAAAATCCAAATAAAGCCCTATAACATGACAGCCTTTATGAGCCAGATGCACAATTGTTCAGAAAACCACATCTAATTAAATGAAGAAAATACTCATAACATTAGGCTTGAGGCTACGTGACATGCTTTCCTGTCTCCACGTCTAACTCATTGTGTGCAAATGTAGATGTCACTCAACATCATCTCTTACTGTTCAGTTATTTTTCTGACGACACATGGAACAAACTGGTCTCACAACCAACTCATTCAAGACATGTCAACAAGAATCAACCCTCACAGCTGTGCAATAGATGACATGCAGCAGTACATTTTTCCATGTGAGAACCTTAACCCCTTTCTACTGATGGAGATGTGGTGTGACAGAGAACGTTGAAAACCTGTACTTTCAAAATGACACCCCATGTAAAAACACAACCAATTGGTAGACGTAAGTGGTTCTCAACCAGGCGTACTAGCACCTATCCGCAGAGGCTACTTGAGAAGACTCATGAGACCATAGGCTTACTGGTAGAAATGTACATGAGGGGGTACTTGTGGTAGCGTAACCAAAAAAGGTTGTGAACCCAGCCAGGTCACCCATGATACAAGTCCGTATTCAACGTTCACCTATGTCTAAGGACGTTGGGAGATGAGGTGGAAACCGGACACTAGGGGAAGAGTGAGCGCTGTTACCCAAGTAGGTTTCTGTTTGGCTAAGGCGTTGTGGGCGGGGATGGCAGATGGGCGTAAAGGCGTCCGCATCCTTCCCATTCGAAACAATTAGGAAAAGTTTGTGCATATATTATGATGACATTTTGTTCGTTTTGGACTACAGTAAATACACAGTCAGTGATTGGTCAACAATAAAATCTTTGTTTTCACGCACATTTCATTGACAAATACTGCACAAACATCTTAGTTAGATGTAAAATTGTCCGACTAAGATCTCTTCGTCAAAAATGTGAAAATTAATGACATTTAGTTTTTTGTTTCTTAGATTGTCTATTTTGAGAACGTACATACTGGCAAGTGTCTAAAAATGGACAAACAGTATCGTTGACACTTTTATTGCTTTTTCAAAGAGAAGGGCTTTTAATAAGATAAGCACACTCATTCGGGTCACCTAACCGACTTTGGCTAGGCGCCAGCCTAACTGTAACATGCTGACGCCGTATGCATCTGCCTCTGGTGCCAAAGGTTGCATGTTCAAATCCAGCGATAAAGTTAACTTTTGTATTTCTGTTTTAAGCGTATACCAAACCTTAACCCTTACACTAAATTCAGAAAGTATTCAGACCCCTTTCCATTTTCACATTTTGTTACGGTGCAGCCTTATTCTAAAATTGTTTTTTTTAAAAAGGATTTCCCTCATCAATCTACACAGAATAGCCTATAATGACAAAGCAAAAACAGGTTTGTAGATGTCTTTACATAAATATTCAGACCCTTTACGCAGTACTTTGTTGAAGCACCTTTGGCAGCGATTAAAGCCTTGAGTCTTCTTGGGTATGACACTACAAGCCTGGCACCTGTGTATTTGGGGAGTTTCTCCCATTCTTCTCTGCAGATCCTCTCAAGCTCTGTCAGGTTGGATGGGGAGTGTCGCTGAACAGCTATTTTCAGACCTCTCCAGAGATGTACGATTAGGTTCAAGCTAATGAGGATCCAAATAAACAAATAAACTACCACTCTCACTCCGACAACGACTGAGGACACCATCCCTCTCCCTCCGCCAACAACGATTGAGGACACCGCCAACAACGATTGAGGACACCGCCAACAACAATTGAGGACACCGCCACTCTCCCTCCTTCAAAAGCAACTGTATGCTATCGTTGGCTGGTCCTCGTTACATATTCATCGCCAAACCCACTGGCTTCAGGTCATCTATAAGTCCTTGTTAGGTAAAGCTCTGCCTTATCTCAGCTCACTGGTCACCATAGGAACACCGATCCGTAGCACACGCTCCAGCAGGTATATTTCACTGGTCATCCCCGAAGCAAACACCCTCTTTGGCCGCCTTTCCTTCCAGTTATCTGCTGCCAGTGACTGGAACGAATTGCAAAAATCACTGGTTGGAGACATATCTCCCTCACTGACTTTAAGCTTCAGCTGTCAAAGCAGCTTACCGATCGCTGCAGCTGTACACAGCCCATCTGTAAACAGACCATGCAACCAACCAACCCATATTGGTTTTTGTTTTTCTGCTCTTTTGCACACCAGTATTTCTACCTGCACATCCTCATTTGCACATACAGTTGAAGTCTGAAGTTTACATACACCATAGCCAAATACATTTAAACTCAGTTTTTCACAATTCCTGACATTTAATCCTAGTAAAAATTCCCTGTCTTAGGTCAGTTAGGATCACCACTTTATTTGAAGAATGTGAAATGTCAGAATAATAGAGAGAATTATTGATTTCAGCATGTATTTCCTTCATCACATTCCCAGTGGGTATGAAGTTTACATACACTCAATTTGTATTTGGTAGCATTGCCTTTATTGCTCAACATGGTTCAAATGTTTTGGGTAGCCTTCCACAAGCTTCCCACAATAAGTTGGGTGAATTTTGGCCCATTCATCCTGACAGAGCTGGTGTAAATGAGTCAAGTTTGTAGGCCTCATTGCTCGCACACACTTTTTCAATTCTGTCCACACATTTTCTATGGAATTGAGGTCAGGGTGTTGTGACGGCCACTGCAATACCTTGACTTTGTTGCCCTTAAGCCATTTTGCCACAACTTTGGAATGATGCTCGGGTCGTCGTCCATTTGGAAGACCCAGTTGTGACCAAGCTTTAACTTCCTGACTGCTGTCTTGCGATGTTGCTTCAATATACAGTGAGGCAAAAAAGTATTTAGTCAGCCACCAATTGTGCAAGTTCTCCCACTTAATAAGATGAGAGAGGCCTGTAATTTTCATCATAGTTACACTTCAACTATGACAGACAAAATGAGGGGGAAAAAATCCAGAAAATCCTATTGTAGGATTTTTTATGAATTTATTGGCAAATTATGGTGGAAAATAAGTATTTGGTCAATAACAAAAGTTTCTCAATAGTTTGTTATATACCCTTTTTGGCAATGACAGAGGTCAAAAGTTTTCTGTAAATCTTCACAAGGTTTTCACACACTGTTGCTGGTATTTTGGGCCATTCCTCCATGCAGATCTCCTCTAGAGCAGTGATGTTATGGGGCTGTTGCTGGGCAACACGGACTTTCAACTCCCTCCAAAGATTTTCTATGGGGTTGAGATCTGGAGACTGGCTAGGCCACTCCAGGACCTTGAAATGCTTTTTACGAAGCCACTCCTTCGTTGCCCGGGCGGTGTGTTTGGGATCATTGTCATGCTGAAAGACCCAGCCATGTTTCATCTTCAACGCCCTTGCTGATGGAAGGAGGTTTTCACTCAAAATCTCACGATACATGGCCCCATTCATTCTTTCCTTTACACGGATCAGTCGTCCTGGTCCCTTTGCAGAAAAACAGCCCCAAAGCATGATGTTTCCACCCCCATGCTTCACAGTAGGTATGGTGTTCTTTGGATGCAACTCAGCATTCTTTGTCCTCCAAACACGACGAGTTGAGTTTTTACCAAAAAGTTATATTTTGGTTTCATCTGACCATATGACATCCTACCAATCTTCTTCTGGATCATCCAAATGCTCTCTAGCAAACTTCAGACGGGCCTGGACATGTACTGGCTTAAGCAGGGGGACACGTCTGGCACTGCAGGATTTGAGTCCCTGGTGGCGTAGTGTGTTACTGATGGTAGGCTTTGTTACTTTGGTCCCAGCTCTCTGCAGGTCATTCACTAGATCCCCCATGTGGTTCTGGGATTTTGTGATCACGGGGTGAGATCTTGCGTGGAGCCCCAGATCAAGGGAGATTATCAGTGGTCTTGTATGTCTTCCATTTCCTAATAATTGCTCCCACAGTTGATTTCTTCAAACCAAGCTGCTTACCTATTGCAGATTCAGTCTTCCCAGCCTGGTACAGGTCTACAATTTTGTTTCTGGTGTCCTTTGACAGCTCTTTGGTCTTGGCCATAGTGTAGTTTGGAGTGTGACTGTTTGAGGTTGTGGACAGGTGTCTTTTATACTGATAACAAGTTCAAACAGGTGCCATTAATGCAGGTAACGAGTGGAGGACAGAGGAGCCTCTTAAAGAAGACGTTACAGGTCTTTGAGAGCCAGAAATCTTGCTTGTTTGTAGGTGACCAAATACTTATTTTCCACCATAATTTGCAAATAAATTCATTAAAAATCCTACAATGTGATTTTCTGTATTTTTTTTCCTCATTTTGTCTGTCATAGTTGAAGTGTACCTATGATGAAAATTACAGGCCTCTCTCATCTTTTTAAGTGGGTGAACTTGCACAATTGGTGGCTGACTAAATACTTTTTTGCCCCACTGTATCCACATAATATGCATTCCTCATGATACCATCTATTTTGTGAAGTGCACCAGTCCCTCCTGCAGCAAAGCACCCCCACAACATGATGCTGCCACCCCCTTGCTTCACGGTTGGGATGGTGTTCTTCGGCTTGCAAGCCTCCCCCTTTTTCCTCCAAACATGATGATGGTCATTTTTGTTTCATCAGACCAGGGGCTATTTCTCAAAAAAGAACCATCTTTGTCCTATGTGCATTTGCAAACCGTAGTCTGGCTTTTTTATTGCGGTTTTGGAGCAATGGCTTCTTCCTTGCTGAGCGGCCTTTCAGGTTATGTCGATATGGGTCTCGTTTTACTGTAGTTTTGTACCTGTGTCCTCCAACATCTTCCTGTGCTGTTGTTCTGGGATTGATTTGCACTTTTCACACCAAAGTACGTTCATTTCTAGGAGACAGAAGGCATCTCCTTCCTGTGCGGTATGATGGCTGCGTGGTCCCATGGTGTTTATACTTGCGTACTATTGTTTGTACAGATGAATGTGGTATCTTCAGGTGTTTGGAAATTGCTCCCAAGGATGAACCAGACTTGTGGAGGTCTACAATGTTTTTTCCTGAGGTCTTGGCTGATTTCTTTTGATTTTCCCATGATGTCAAGCAAAGAGGCACTGAGTTTGAAGGTAGGCCTTGAAATACATCTACAGGTACACCTCCAATTGACTCAAATTATGTCAATTAGCCTATCAGAAGCTTCTAAAGCCATGACATCATTTTCTGGAATTTTCCAAGCTGTTTCAAGGCACAGTCAACTTAATGTATGTAAACTTCTGACCCACTGGAATTTTGATACAGTGAATTATAAGTGAAATAATCTGTCTGTAAACAATTGTTGGAAAAATTACTTGTATCATGCACAAAGTAGATGTCCTAACCGACTTGCCAAAACTGTAGTATGTTGACGGGGCTGAAATCCTGTTAACGTGACAACAGCCAGTGAAAGTGCAGGGCGCCAAATTCAAAACAACAGAAATCTCATAATTAAAATTCCTCAAACATACATGTATTTTATACCATTTGAAATGTCATCTTGTTTTTAATCCCACCACAGTGTCCAATTTCAAATATGCTTTACAGCAAAAGCACCACAAACGATTATGTTAGGTCACCACCAAGTCAAAGAAAAACACAGCCATTTTTTCCAGCAAAAGATAGCAGTCACAAAAAGCACAAATAGAGACAAAATTAATCACTAACATTTGATGATCTTCATCAGATGACACTCAAATGACTTCATGTTACACAATACATGTATGCTTTGTTTGATAAAGTTCATATTTATATCAACATCTGAGTTTACATTGGCACGTTACATTCACTAGTTCCAAAAACATCCAGTGATTTTGCATAGCCACATCATTCAACAGAAATACTCATCATAAATGTAGATGATAATACAAGTTATACACATGGAATTATAGATATTCCTCTCCTTAATGCAACCGCTGTGTCAGATTTCAAAAAAACTTTACGGAAAAAGCAAACCATGCAATAATCTGAGACGGCGCTCAGAAAAATAGTCAAATTAGCCGCCATGTTGGAGTCAACATAAACAAGAAATTACATGCTAAATATTCCCTTACCTTTGATAATCTTCATCGGAATGCACTCCCAGGAATCCCAGGTCCACAATAAATGTTTGTTTTGTTTGATAATGTCCGTTATTCATTTCCAAATACCTACTTTTGTTAGCGCATTCGGTATACATATCCAAACGCTCGTTCTGGTCAGCGTTACGTCGGATAAAAACTTAAAAAAGTTATATTACAGGTCGAAGAAACATTTCAAACTAAGTACAGAATCAATCATTAGGATGTTTTTAACATAAATCTTCAATAAAGTTCCAACCGGAGAATTCCTCTGTATCTTGACGAGCAAAGGAATGCAAGTATTCATGAGAAATTTGCGTGACCAGAAAATGGTTGACTGCCAGACACCTGATTCATTCTGCTGTCATTCAGTCCCACAACACAGTAGAAGCCTCATTCAAATTTCTATAGACGGTTGACATCTAGTGGAAGCCCTAGGAAGTGCAACTTCATTAATATCTCAAGGGGATTTCAATGGGAACTGTGTTGAATACATACCAACCTCAGATTTCTCACTTCCTGTTTTGATTTCTCCTCAGGTTTTTGCCTGCCATATGAGTTCTGTTATACTCACAGATATCATTCAAACAGTTTTAGAAACTTCAGTGTTTTCTATCCAATACTAATAATAATATGCATTAATTAGCAACTGAGACTGAGGAGCAGGCCGTTTACTTTGGGCACCTTATTCATCCAAGCTACTCAATACTGCCCCCCAGCCATAAGAAGTTAACAATACATTTGTGGAGTGGTTGAAAAAAATAGTTTTAATGACTCCAACCTAAGTGTATGTAAACTTCCGACTTCAACTGAATATCACTCCAGTGTAAATTACTAAATGGTAATTACTTCGTCATTATTGGCCAATTTATTGCCTTACCTCCTTCATTCGCACACACTGTATACAGATGATTCTATTGTGTTTTTGACTGGATTGTTAATCCCATGTGTAACTCTGTTGTTTTTGTCGCACTGCTTTGCTTTATCTTGGCCAGGTCGCAGTTGTAAATGAGAACTTGTTCTCAACTGGCCTACCTGGTTAAACAAAAATTTAAAAAACTGAGGAAGACAACTATTCCCCTCTTTTATGAAGTTACTCACTGAAGAGGGTTAAACCAAGGCCTCATACCTTTTAAATGGTTAATAAATTGGGTTATGATAAACTGTATGGTCTCCTGTTCTAGGAGACCGCTGTGTGTGTATTAACACCTGTTTTGAGTGTTGTGCCCTTCAGACATGATCAGAAGGCAGGAAACCACCTACGTTCATACATACTCCTCCTGTCTGGGGCCCACCTGGGTATCTGAGGTTCTGAGAATACCACTGGTTTCCTGAGAACACAAAGGCTGCAGCAGGCCTGAAGAAAACAGCCACCTGTCAGAAGATGCTTGGACTCGTTCACCTTGTTATGACCCTATACTTGTGAAGTTTGTTTTTTTAAATTACGTTTTACTTGCATTGAGTGTGATATGTGTTTGTATTACCTAACTTTATGAGTTGAATGGTGCTTCAGTTCTGTTGGCGAATAGCCGAACCGAGTGTGCTAGCATAGTACTGTTTGTCCATTTTGCGACGCGGTAGCCAGTTACACTTCCTCAAAATAGTCAGAACTAATCGAAGATATCCCAAGAAATGTCATTAATGTTGACGTTTTTACCGAAGAAATCTTAGTCGCACATCTAACTATGTTTTTTTTTGTGCAGTAATTCTCAATGAAAAAAAATGCATAAAAACGAGTCGTCTCTGGTTGAATAACAACAAAGACTTTACTTAATAATCCCTACTGTTGACCAATCACCGACGAAGGGGCGTAGACATCGGCTCCGAACTTCGGCTTGCCTCCAGAAAAAATGTCGTTTGCCCGAACAACCGAAAAAAAACTCTCACCGAAGTCCAAAATGAACAAAATCTCGACATAGGTAGGTGCACGAACTCTACCGAACTTTTTCGCCCGGGAAGCAAGCAAACTTTTTACGTTAAGTACGTCCCAAAAACCTAGATATCTCTAAACAATTTGAGTTCGAAACAGGACACGCTGATTGGGTAGTTCATGTACCTGCGCAGCCAGACGAAGGGTTCCATTAGTTACTACAGTCACAAAGTCAAATGGGTTATATTGTAAAAATGCATAAAAAATGAATTTGCCTTTAAAGTTAGGCATACAGCTATCAGGTTAAAATCACATTTTAAGAAGATAAATTGTATAAATGGGTGGGGCTTATGACTTTGTGGCTGTGGTAACGAGTGACGAACCAGTAGGAAAGCGAAAGAGACAACCAGCTAAAGGCGAGCGCGCGGCCATGTTGAATTGTCGTTTTTTTAAGAAGAGACAATAGAGAGACAAGTCGGTGGGTTTCACGAAACACAAACAGTTTCATAATAATTGGAAAATTTGCTTTAATTAAGTTAACGAGAGAAGACGTTCGATGAACATTAAGGTAACGTGTTGTATTTGTTTGAAGTAGCTGATAGTTAATGGGCGCTACTCGGTTGCCTATGCTAGCATGTTTGAAGGAGAGTCGACCAGTCAGCCTACGCTTAACGTTAGTTACCATAGCTAGCTAACCAGCAATGTTTGCTAAGCAAACGTGCTAGCTAGTTATTTCATATTTTACTTTCTAAAATCCGTCGACTGTTTATCTAAATCGTTAGCCTCAGCTCGAACATGTGTTGTGAACGTACTGCTAGCCTCCTAGTTGTCAGTCAAAATATCTCAGCCCAAAAACTTCGATTAACACGTTGTCACAGCTAGCTAGTTAACGTTAGTTGACTAACACACTACGTTAGCTTAGCTAATCTACTTTACCGGGCATTCAATGCCACTATCTAGATAATTTTCCATGTAAAGTTTGCCTACCGTTCATTAGTTAGCTATCTAACGTTTGCTGGTAAACCAATTGTGGTCTCTGTTGGCTGCTCATACGGCTATCAATTTGTGAATTTTTTCATGAGTACACTGATCACCAACTCAGCGCTAACTGAACTATTTTGTTGAACTCAGTCCTAGCTAGGTATCGTAGTGTTTTAGCACTGCCAACTTGTGCGTAGCTAACGTGTACCCGTAACTTATGTTTGGATCTTTTTAAAACAGTTTTTCTGCTTTGCTTTAGCCCCAGATCGCTGCACTTGGTAACTAACGTTAGCTAACTACTCTTATATCGACCATTTTTACCACGTAACCTAACTAGCTAGCTAAACACCTTGCTAATATGTCCAATTCGCTAGTTACACGTTAAAACTAAAATGCTCAAGTTTAACGTTAGACTCGATTAGCTCACGTTCTGGAAATAAACATAATTTCAAGTGTAGTCCTAGTTAGTGGTTGTTTTGTTTAGAAGTTGAGATTAATTTGCATGTTTAAATTATTGAAACCAATCTCAACTTCCTTTTAGTATTAGCTACAGTCAATAGTTGCACAGGCACAAGTTTTCATTTGTGATGCTTTTGTCCTTATGTATTGTTGCTTTCGTGCAGGTAACCAGGAGTTGAATGCAAATGTGACTGAGTGTGTCAGCTCCACATCTACCACAGCAAAAGAAGAGCACAACAGCAGAACACACATTGTTACTGTCAAAGTGAACAGCACAAAAGGTTGGAACTATTTCCCTCAGTGTTTTGTGTAAGTCCATTTTTTGTGGTTGACAAGCGCACAATTTTTTTGCTTCATAACACACCAAAAAACACCAAGTTGAGAGACTCAGAGAAACATAGGAATAGTCCATGTGAATCAGAAGACAGTACAGGTCTGTTTGAATGTAAAAGACTAAAAGCACTTGAGACTAACAAAGAAACTTAAGACCACTCCAGTCCAGGAAAAACGGCGAAAGGGTCTTTGAACATAGAAACAATATTAAAAACTTTACAGGTTGTTGTACACCGAAAAGAGACTTCAGAAAAAGCTATTTTCACCAGGAATAAGACTGCTTCAGGATAATTTACTTTAATGTTTGAATTCTGAAACACTTTCACAAAGGTTTGTTTTTTGAGCGGATATATGATCTGTTTATTCATATAAATGCTAATTTCTCCCTTTTTGGGGAGCGTCGTCTTGTAAATATACAATTTTCATACGCCAGACTCTTCTTTTCAAGAGGGCTGTACGTATAAGTATACATAAAATCTTTAAATTAGAAATCCTGAAAACAAGATTTTATTTTTTTTGTGAACTAAATAACACAAGGACAATAGTTCCGCGAGTGGATAAACGAGATCTAAGGAAACATTGGATAGGGGAAAAAGCTTTACACTGTGAGTGACTAAGGAATTGACAGACTGTGAAGGAAAACCTCTCTAAGCCATGTCTACAGCAAGAACGGAGAACCCAACATCCATAATGGGACTGAACAAGCCCAACGGGCAGTTTAGAGGACCACTCAAGCCAGTTGGACTAACACCAGGATCCCTGGCAACTACCCCACAACCAGATGCCCACCAGAAGGGAGGCAACATTCCCCAGGGCAGTGGGGGCATCCGTTTTGGCGATGACTGGAAGAAGTGCCTGCAGCTTCCACAGAAGGACTGCAGATTTAGAACATCAGTAAGTCCTAGTGGTACATTCACAGTTTAATAAAGCAAGTCCATCAATCAATAATGGCCCCAGCTTCAACCTTGACGTCTACTCTTTCCCCAGGATGTGACATCGACCAAGGGGAATGAGTTCGAAGACTACTGCCTGAAGCGGGAGCTACTGATGGGGATCTTTGAGATGGGCTGGGAGAAACCATCTCCTGTACAGGTGACTTCCCTCTGCTGCTCTGTCCATGACTATTTTGGAATTTTGTTGAATGTGTGTTGGTGTTTGCTCATGTTTGTGGAACTGTCTCTCACCACCCTGTCTGTCTGTCTCCCCAGGAGGAGAGCATCCCCATTGCTCTGTCAGGAAGGGACATCCTTGCCCGGGCTAAGAACGGCACCGGGAAAAGCGGAGCCTACCTCATTCCTCTCCTGGAGAGGATAGACCTGAAGAAGGACCACATACAGGGTGAGAACTGCACCAGCTGCTACTCAATACCGTTTCAACATCAATCCATGTAATCTCATTTGCTTGTTTAAATCAATTTTGGTACGAAGTCCGTCTGTGAAATCTGCACTTAATGTTTTATGATTAATTTGGCCTATTGTGGCGTAATCACTGGTGAACACCCCTATGTAGTTGCCTGAACAATTCACTAGATTGATGCACAAGTAAGCACACATTCAGTGTATGGAGAGGCCATTACAACGGTCCAGTACACCTGGTGGGACACGGAATCTCTTGACATATGGACAGACCCAGTGTCACAAACTTAACGCCCACACAGTGTGCTCTAATAGAGCTGGACCACAAGGGAATAGCATGCCACAGATTCATAATATGTCAAGGCCACTTGAGTTTAGTGTGTTGGATAAATTACATTCAGTTAAGCCAGTGCCTGAGCTCATCACCTGTCAGTGAAATTGAGCTTTTTAATGGTCTCCAGTTATAGGTTATTTTTTCCAATTGATTTGTGGAGATTGTTTTTCTCTTGTCCCTCATTCCCCAAACCCTGTTCTCTGCATAATCCTTCATTTCTCCCTCATCTCTGCAGCCATGGTGATGGTTCCTACACGAGAGTTGGCCCTGCAGGTGAGCCAGATCAGCATCCAGGTGAGCAAGCACATGGGTGGGGTCAAGGTCATGGCCACCACGGGAGGCACCAACCTGAGGGACGACATCATGCGCCTGGACGAGACTGGTAACTACCACTCAGTCACAGGGGAAGGGCAGTCGAAAGGGTTATAGAGTGGCATATCCAATGTGTGAAGAATTGCAGCTGATTATAGCTCTACATGCATTATGGATATTGTTTGCTTGCGTGACTGACACTGAACTTTGTTACTTTAAATCCAGTTTGGCTGTCGATCAAGAGACTTGCCTGTGTTACGCAACAGCACATTGTGCAGATCCTCATTGTGCATTTATGTACTGTACTTACTAGGGCTGTAATGATCAGTACCCGGTTTAAATGTTTAAGATACTTTTGGTCATGTAGTGTATGTGGACACCTGCTCGTCGAACATCTCATTCCAAAATCATGGGCATTAATATGGAGTTAGTCCTCCCTTGGGGCAGTTGGCATACTACTGGCATCTGCCAAACCCAGATTTGTCCTTTGGCCTGCCAGACGGTGAAGCTTGATTCATTACTCCAGAGAACGCGTTTCTAGTGCTCCAGAATCCAATGGTGGCGAGTTTTACACCACTCCAGCCGACATCATGCGCAATGCCAAACAATCTTGGGCTTGTGTGCGGTTGCTCGGCCATGGAAACCCATTTCATGAAGCTCCCCGACAAACAGCTCTTGTGCTGAAGTTGCTTCAAGGCAGTTTTGGAACGCCATAATGAGTGTTGCGAACGAGGACAGACTATTTTTATGCACCTCAGCACTACCACTTTGTTGCTGAGCCATTATTGCTCCTAAATGTTTCCACTTCACAATAACAGCACATACAGTTGACCTGGGCAGCTTTAGCGAGGCAGAAATTTGGGGAACTGACTTGTTGGAAAGGTGGCATCCTATGACGGTGCAATCTATGGAGATTGCATAGCTGTTTTTATATACCTGTCAACAACGGGTGTGGTCGAATCTACTAATTTGAAGAGGGGTCCACATTCTTTTGTATATAGTGTATGAGTTATTTTGTCCGCTGTAACAATAGCTCCCTGATTCAAATGTTTAAGGTATGAGTGCATTGATCATCAGGAGCCCAAACCGATCCAAAAGTAACATGCATCGTCAGAAAATCGATTCAAACGTTACGAATTGCCGATTCACTTTTTTGTTATTGCCCAAATTGCTTTCTACGCTCTGAAAATACCTAATCTTTTATGGCAACTGCGTCCTCTCCTTAGTGTTGAACTAAGCATGTAATTATGTAGACAGTCATTGATCTAAAAGTAATTTTGCCTGCTCAACAACCCCAGTCAATATCAGTAGACTGGTCACTCTGTGTCCTGTGTGCAGCTTGGCACGCTGACCAACGATGGGTATTCCTATTCCTGATCTGGTATATTTGCGACTCACATTCACCATTTAAATGTTGGTAAAATGGCTTGCACAATATTAGCCTTTTTTAGTTGAGTGACAACCAATGACATTTTTCTAGTTAAAAAAATACATAAAAATCAAATGCACTTTTGAAAAGGTGGGTAGGCTACATACTGATCAGGGCATACATTCAATTTTATTTTGATCTTGATCACTATCAGCAGTAGTTTTGCTTAAAACAATCTGTATTTGTCATTTTTAGCTATATAAGGTAAAAGTTTATAATTTCATAACGAAGACGGCAATCACTTTTTCTATCTGTACTACATGGTCGAAGTTAGAGAAGAAAACGAGCTCACTGAGTCCGTCAACTTCCAAACGGTTAAAACCAACTCTTACCCTACGAGGTCCGGAGCCTGCTGGTTTTCTGTTCTACCTGATCATTAATTGCACACGCCTAGTGGTGCAGGTCTAAATCAGTCCCTGATTTAGAATGAACAACAGAAAAATGCTGTGGATCTGGCTTTGAGGTCTAGAGTTACGTTTCAGGGGTCTAAACGGTCCGATTGTGAGACGGGTGAAATCCAAAGTTGTGCTATGTCACAGTAGATTTTTGTTAAGTATTTATACATTACTAGCTCTAACACTTAATCAGCAAAAATCACATTCATTAGTGGGTGATGGTGATTTTCCTTATGGCTCAGATCAGATGCCTACATGCATCATTTACACACAGATCCAGCTCCAAGATACCCAGGGGTGGCAGGTAGCCTGACATGGTGAAAATCTGTTTTGCCCCTGAACAATGCAGTTAACCCACTGTTCCCCGGTAGGCCGTCATTGTAAATAAGAATTTGTTCTTAACTGACTTGCCTAGTTAAACTTAAAAAGCTAATGAGCTCCATCTGCAGCAGATTTAAATTTAGAAATTGAAAATGAATGTGTTTATGCAACGGATGTTAGTGGATCGCATCGATACGTTCCTCTAATCGCACTGAATCGTTTCAAACTAAAATGTATTGTACCTGTATCGGTGACAATTTGTCAAGATGCGTAACAACCCGTCTTAAAGGGGAAAGATGAACATCCCCAGTTCACGATTTTCTCTTCCTCGTCCCCTGTCTCTCAGTGCATGTGGTGATAGCCACACCAGGCAGGATCCTGGACCTGATAAAGAAGGGCGTGGCCAAAGTGGATAAAGTCCAGATGATGGTGATGGATGAGGTGAGCTTTACTGGTTGTTTTTTTGAAGCGGCATATGTTACGAAATCTGGAAAGTATATTTTTTTGTGTGGAAGAATCCGTAGTTGCTCATTTAGTTTTGCTAATGGAATAATATTGTTTTAATAAGCCAAGTGAACATAGCCCCACTTTGCCACCTGCTCTGTTTGAAATAGTTCATGGGCTGAGGATTCACTCGATTGGGTCATTAACTTCTTGTTGACTGGGGGCAGTATTTTCACGTCTGGATGAAATTCAACTGCCTGCTACTCATCCCCATAAGATATGCATATTAGCCTCCTGGGTGGCGCAGTGGTTAAGGATGCTGTACTGCAGCTCCAGCTGTGCCATCAGAGTCCCTGGATTCGCGCCCAGGCTCTGTCGTAACCGGCCGCGACCGGGAGGTCCGTGGGGCGACGCACAATTGGCCTAGCGTCGTCCGGGTTAGGGAGGGATTGGTCGGTAGGGATCTCCTCGTCGCGCACCAGCGACTCCTGTGGCGGGCCGGGCGCAGTGCCCGCTAGCCAAGGTTACCAGGTGCACGGTGTAGCCTCCGACACATTGGTGCGGCTGGCTTCCTGGTTGGATGCGCACTGTGTTAAGAAGCAGTATGGCTGGTTGGGTTGTGTATCGGAGGACGCATGACATTCAGCCTTCGTCTCTCCCGAGCCCGTACGGGATAGTAGCTACTACAACAATTGGATACCACAAAATTGGGGAGAAAAAGGGGTAAAAAAAAAATAAATAATAAAAACAAAGATTATTAGGAAATTTGGATAGAAAACACTGAAGTTTCTAAAACTCTTGAATCATGTCTGTGAGTATAACAGAACTTATGTAGCAGGCGATACCCAGAGGAAAAAACATTCCGAGTTTTGTTTTGTTGTTGAGGTCACTCCAATGGGTTTTCATTGGGAATCCAGATTTAAGGGATGTTCTTGCAGTTCCTACCGCTTCCACTGGATGTCAGTCTTTAGAAATTGGTTGAGGTTTTTCCTTTGTGTAATGAAGTAGCCCTGTTCAAAACGAGGGTCACTTCAAGTGTACTGTTAGAGGCGCGTGACCAGAAAGGTAGCCTCAGTTTGTTTTCTTCCTGTATTGACCACAGATCATCCCGTCTTCAATTTTATTGATTATTTACTTTTAAAAAATACCTAAAGTTGTATTACAAAAGTAGTTTGAAATGTTTTGGCAAAGTTTACAGGTAACTTTTGAGATTGTGTAGTCACATTGAGCAAGTTGGAACCAGTGTTTTTCTGGATCAAAAGCACCAAATAAATTGACATTTTGGATATATATGGACAGAATTAATCAAACAAAAGGACAGTTTGTGCTGTTTATGGGACATATTGGAGTGCCAACAAAAGAAGCTCATCAAAGGCATGATTTACATAGTTCTGCGTTTTGTGTCACGCCTGCAGGGTTGAAATATGTTTTCTCTCTTTGTTTATGGAGGTGCTCCCTTCAGATAATAGCATTGTTTGCTTTTACCCAAAAGCCTGTTTGAAATCTGACATGTTGGCTGGATACACAACACGTGTAGCTTTAATTTGGTATCTTACATGTGTGATTTCATGAAAGTTAGATTTTTATAGTAATTTATTTGAATTTGGTGCTCTGCATTTTCACTGGCTTTTGGCCAGGTGAGGTTAACAAATGTCCTTGTGTCCTGACTCTCTCTCTCCAGGCAGACAAGCTGCTGTCTCAGGACTTTGTGGTTCTCATCGAAGACATCATCAGCTTTCTGGCTAAGGGGCGTCAGATCCTACTCTACTCTGCCACCTTCCCCATCAGTGTGCAGAAGTTCATGGTGAGAGGACTTGCCTTGATGACTGGGGGGCTAGAGAGTGAGCGAACGGGGGGCGACCAAGGGGGTGGTTGGATAGACCGAGGTGGAGGTTCAATGAGAGAAAGGAGTCTGAATTAAAAGTTGACAACTGAATTGTCTTTACACTCAATTGTGATCTGTTTTCCCCCTGTCCCCCTCTCCAGGCGAAGCACCTTTCAAAGCCCTATGAGATCAACCTGATGGATGAGCTGACACTGAAGGGCATCACCCAGTACTATGCCTACGTCACTGAGAGGCAGAAAGTCCACTGCCTCAACACCCTCTTCTCCAGGGTGAGTCTATCTAAAGCTGTGGACGTAGTTTATTGAGCTATGTACAGTGCATTCGATAAGTATTCAGACCCCTTGACTTTCTCCCCATTTTGTTACATTACAGCCTTATTCTAAAATGTTTTGAATTATTTTTTCCCCATCATCAATCTACACACAATACCCCATAATGGAAAAGTGAAAATAGGTTTTTATACACTTTCGCAAGTGTATTAAAATAAATACCTTATTTACATAAATGTTCAGAGACTTGAAATTGAGCTCAGGTGCATCATGTTTCCATTGATCATCCTTGATGATTCTACAACTTGGAGGCCACCTGTTGTAAATTCAATTGATTGAACATAAATTGGAAAGGCACACCTATCTAGATAAGCTTCCACAGTTGACAGTGCATGACAGATCAAAAACCAAGCCATGAAGTCGAAGGAATTATCAGAGTTCCGAGCCAGGATTGTGTCAAGACACAGATCTGGGGAAGGGTACCAAAAAATGTCTACAGCATTGAAGGTCCCCAAGAACAGTGGCCTCCATCATTCTTAAATGGAAGACTCCTCCTAGAGTCTTCAATTCCTTTGCGTCCTCAGAGCATGTGCATACCAGCTGGCTGGTGTGTTTATGGACATATTCAATCAATCCCTATCCCAGTCTGCTGTTCCCACATGCTTCAAGAGAGCTACCATTGTTCCTGTTCCCAAGAAAGTTAAATGAACATCGCCCCATAGCACTCACTTATGTCATCATGAAGTGCTTTGAGAGACTAGTCAAGGATCATATCACCTGACACCCTAGACCCACTCCAATTTGCTTACTGGCCCAAAATGTCCACAGATGATGCAATCACACTGCCCTAACCCGTCTGGACAAGAGGAATAACTATGTAAAGAATGTTGTTCACCGATTACAGCTCAGCATTTAACACCATAGACCCTGTGTCTCGACCCCGTCCTGTGCAACTGGGTCCTGGACTTTCTGATGGGCTGCCCCCAGGTGGTGAGGATGGGAAACATCTCCACCCCACTGATCCGCAACACTGGGGTGCCACAAGAGTGTTCTGAGCCCTCTCCTGTACTCCCTGTTCACCCATGACTGCGTGGCCATGCACGGCTCCAACTCAATCATCAAGTTTGCAAATGACACTACAGTGGTAGGCTTGATTACCTACAATGACAAGATGGCCTACAGGGAGGGGGTGAAGGCCCTCGGAGTGTGGTGTCAGGAAAATAACCTCAATGTCAACTAAAAAAAAGGAGATGATCTTGGACTTCAGGAAACAGCAGAGGGAGCAAACTACCTGCCCTCCAGGACACCTACACCACCAGATGTCACAGGAAGGCCAAAAGATCATCAAGGACAACCACCACCTGAGCCACTGCCTGTTCACCCTGCTATCATCCAGAAAGCGAGGTCAGTGCAGGTGCATCAAAGCTTGGACCGAGAAGCTGTTTTTCAGTCTCTATCTCAAGGCCATCACTGTTAACTTCTTATGGCTGAAATCCTGTTAACGGGATTGATTTGACAACAGCCAGTGAAAGTGCAGGGCGCCAAATTCAAACATCTCATAATTAAAATTCCTCAAACATACAACTATTGTACACCATTTTTTTAAACTTAATCCGACCACAGTGTCCAATTTCAAAAGGCTTTACGACAAAAGCATACCATGCGATTGTTAGGTCAGCACCTAGTCACAGAAAAACAGCCACTTTTCCAGCCAAAGAGGAGTCACAAAAAGCAGAAAATGAATCACTAACCTTTGCTCTTCATCAGATGACACTCATAGGACTTCATGTTACACAATACATGTATGTTCATATTTCTATCCAAAAATCTGTTTACATGGCATGTTCACTAATGTTATGCTTCCAAAACATCTGGTAATTTTGCAGAGCCACATCAATTTACAGAAATACTCAACATATGAATCCAATCTCGAATCTGTGGAAAGAACTGAAAACTGCTGTTCACAAATGCTCTCCATCCAACCTCACTGAGCTCAAGCTGTTTTGCAAGGAGGAATGAGAAAAAAATTCAGTCTCTCGATGTGCAAAACTGATAGACATACCCCAAGCGACTTACAGCTGTAATCGCAGCAAAAGGTGGCGCTACAAAGTATTAACTTAAGGGGGCTGAATAATTTTGCACGCCCAATTTTTCAGTTTTTGATTTGTTAAAAAAGTTTGAAATATCCAGTAAATGTTGTTCCACTTCATGATTGTGTCCCACTTGTTGTTGATTCTTCACAAAAAAATACAGTTTTATATCTTTATGTTTGAAGCCTGAAATGTGGCAAAAGGTCGCAAAGTTCAAGGGGGCCGAATACTTTCGCAGGGCACTGTATGTTGATGAAAATACAAGTGTTATGCATGGAATTAAAGATATACTTCTCAATGCAACAGCTGTGTCAGATTTCATAAAAGCGTTACGGAAAAAGCACGCCATGCAATAATCTGAGTACAGCGCTCAGGCACCAAAACAAGCCATACAGACACCTACCATGTTGTGGAGTCAACAGAAGTCAGAAATGGCATTAAATATTCACTTACCTTTGATCTTCATTGGAATACACTCCCAGGAAGCCCAGTTCCACATGTTTTTTTTTTTGTTTGATAAAGTCCATAATTTGTCCAAATACCTCCTTTTTGTTAGCGTTTAGTTCACAAATCCAAATTCACAAGGCGCAGGCACTTAATCCAGACAAAGTCAAAGTTCCATTACAGTTCATAGAAACATGTCAAACGATGTATAGAATCAATCTTTAGTACGTTTTTAAAATCTCAATAATATTCCAACTGGACAATTCCTTTGTCTTTAGAAATGAAAAGGAACGCAGCTCACTCTCACGGCCGCGCGCATGACTTAGCTCATGGCATTCTGCCAGACCTCTAATCAAACAGCTCTTATTCACTCCCCCTTCACAGTAGAAGCCTGAAACAAGGTTCTAAAGACTGACATCAAGTGGAAGCCATAGGAAGTGCAATCGAACCACATTTTACACTAAATTGGATAGGCAAAGACTTGACCTACAAACCTCAGATTTCCCACTTCCTGGTTGGATTTTTTCTCATGTTTCTTTGTGCCATGAGTTCTGTTATACTCAGACATCATTCAAACAGTTTTAGAAACTTCAGTGTTTTCTACCCATTTCTACTCTTAATATGCATATCTTAGCTTCTGGGCCTGAGTAGCAGGCAGTTTACTCTGGGCATTTTATTCATCCAAGCTACTCAATACTGCCCCCCCAGCCATAAGAAGTTAAACAGCCATCACTAACATTGAGTGGCTGCTGCCAACATACTGACTCAAATCTCTAGCCACTTTAATAATTAAAAATGGAATATAATGAATCTATCACTAGTCACTTTAAACAATGCCACTTTGTTTACATACATAAGTAATGTAGGGTATGTATATACTGTACTCTAAACCATCTACTGCATCTTGCCTATGCGTCATGGCCATCGCTCATCTATATTTAAATGTACATATTCTTATTCTTTCATTTACACTTGTGTTTGTATAAGGTAGTTGTTGTGAAATTGTTAGATTACTTGTTAGATATTACTGATTGGTCTGAACTAGAAGCACAAGCATTTCGCTACACTCGCATTAACATCTGCTAACCATGTGTATGTGACCAATAAAATTTGATTTAGAGCTGGCCAAACTGAGCAATTGGGGGTGAAGGCCCTTGGTCAGGGAGGTGACCAGGAACCCAATGGTCCATCTGACAGAGCTCCAGAGTTCCTCTGTGGAGATAGGAGAACCTTTCAGAAGGACAATCTCTGCAGCACTCCAGAAATCTGGCCTTTATGGTAGTAGCCAGGTGGAAGCCACTCCTCCGTGAAAGGCACATGACAGCTCACTTGGAGTTTGACAAAATGCTCCTAAAGGAATCTCAGACCATGAGAAACAAGATTCTCTTGTCTGATGAAACCAAGATTGAACTATTTGTCCTGAATGCCAAGTGTCACATCTGGAGTAAACCTGCCACCATTCTTACAGCTAAGCATGGTGGTGGCAGTACCATGCTGTGGGGATGTTTTTCAGCAGCAGGGACTGGGAGACTAATCAGGATCGAGGGAAAGATGAACAGATCCTAATTGAAAACTTTCACCCCAGTCTGCGGTCCTGAGTGCTCTGGAGCAAGTTAACATTCCAAGAGGACAATGACCCTGAGAACACAGCCAGGCAACGCGGGAGTGGCTTTGGGACAAGTCTCATGTCCTTGAGTTGCCCAGCCAGAGCTCGGATTTGACCCGATCGAACATCTCTGGAGAGACCAAAAAATAGCTGTCTAGCGGCAGTCTTCATCCAACCTGACAGAACTTTTGAGTGGATCTGCAGAAAAGAATGGAAGAAACTTACCCAAATACAATTGTGCCAAGCTTGTAGTGTCCTACTTGTGGCTGTAATTGGTGCCAAAGGTGCTTAAAGTACTAAATAGTTGTGATTCAAACATTTTTTTATTATTTTCTAAAAAAAACTGTTTTTGCTTTGTCATCATGGGGTATTGGTGTAGATTGAGGGGTGGGGGGCTAATCCATTTTAGAATAAGGCTGTAATGTAACAAAATATGGAAAAATTAAAGGGGGTCTGAATACTTTACCAATGCACTGTACCTGCTTGATGAGTAACCTTGAAGGAGCCTTAGCTCCCAGAGATTTCGCCTCATGTTTTGCTAGATAGCCTAACTCTTGAGGTGGGTTGGAAACTTGTTCTATAACTGGTCCTTTACATACGCAGTCAGAAAAGCTCAACTTGTTTCAGTCGTAGAGATGTTGGCTAATGGTAGAGCAGGAAGCCATGTTTCAGTCATCCATTCATAATGAGTACATTGTCTCATCAATGCGTCTTTTGTTCTCCAACAGCTCCAGATCAACCAGTCCATCATCTTCTGTAACTCCACCCAGCGGGTTGAGCTGCTGGCCAAGAAGATAACCCAGCTGGGCTACTCCTGCTTCTACATCCACGCCAAGATGATGCAGGTCAGCTCAGCCGGCCCAGCCACTTGCACTTTAGATGTAGACCGCATGGAATACCTTCTCATTAGACCGTGTGTAGCCATGTTTTGCAAACCCTTGCACTGGTTTTGCCTTTGAAACAGGAGTACAGAAACCGTGTGTTCCATGACTTCAGAAACGGACTCTGCAGGAACTTGGTCTGCACAGGTAACCTATTTTATCCTTGAGTTGAATGATTGCTTGGTCGATAAAAAAAAAAAAAGATAACCGATAGACTGTTAAATTATTCTCTTGCATCTCTGCTTAGATCTGTTCACCAGGGGAATTGACATCCAAGCAGTGAACGTAGTGATCAACTTTGACTTCCCCAAGAATGCTGAGACGTACTTGCATCGCATCGGCAGATCAGGTGAGACCATACACTGTTTTCATTACGCTGTCAAATCAGACCTTGGGCCACATGTCCTCCAGCTACCATCTGCTCATCTCCTGGGTAAATAAAGCATCAAATATAAGCCTGTTGCTTATTTTAACACCTTTTCCAGGGAGGTTTGGTCACCTGGGTCTGGCCATCAACCTGATCACCTCTGAGGACCGCTTCAACCTGAAGTCCATCGAGGACCAGCTGGTGACCGACATTAAGCCCATCCCCGGCAGCATCGACAAGGGCCTGTACGTGGCGGAGTTCCACTCTGCCGACCCAGACGCAGAAGACGAGATCAGAGGCAAGGACGGCGAGTTAAGTGCAGCATAAACGGTAAGGTTTGTCCACTTATGCAGAGATAAGTCTCCCACTACTCATAGAAAGGACTGGGTAGTTTTCACCTTTGGTTTATTTCATCTGAGTCCTTTGACTCCTTGCTGGTCAGTGGTCATAAAACAAAATAAATCTGGGCATTGGGGCCTGAACTGAAAAATGGTTTACTCATGTTCAGCCTAGCTCTTGATAAAAGATTCTCGGTGGATAGGATTGTTGAATTGGCTTTACTTCTGCTTTTGCAATTTGATTACATTAGTTCCTAACTGGAGCCATGTCTCTTTTCCAGGAGAACAAGAGGCGTCTGGCATTCATCACACCATCCCCTGCTGCGCACAGACATTCAGATTAGTTTGACCTAATATAAACAATTCTACAGGATGCATCTTCCAGTTTTTTTTATTTTTATTTTTTGGGATAATGTTTACAGCAGTGGTCAGTTTGTTTTGGCACAGATTACATCTGTTTTTTAACCAACATGATATGTACCCAACTTGTCAATAATTTTCTAAGTCTGCCGTTTTTCTGTATGGTCAGTGTATCACTGGTGGCTTCTTATACAGTCACATTTCATCATTTCCTGTTGAAAAGGCCCTCCTCTCTTGTCAGGTTCACTTCCTATAGACTTATTTCTGAGCAGATGGCTGTCGAGGAAACCAAACCAAAGCTGAACATGTTGATAGGGGAGTATGGATTTACTCAAAACCAAAAGGACCCCCTCTGCTTTAACGGCTGTTTGGAGAAAGCTATCACGGTGCTATATGGTGGAAATACAAATAGAACTACATTTTAAAAGTTTCTTTGTTTTTAAGTGTTAATGTGACTTTACAGTCGTACATGAAAGGCACCTCCATGAATAGTTTTTGTCAGACGCACATGGATGAGTCCAATGATGAGTGTTGATTAGTTGACTTATTGTTTATTTGTTTCGTATTTTACAGCCTCCTTAGTAGGCTATAGCACCAGATAGACCCGTAACTCTGTGGGCAACAGATCCCTTAGACAAGGAGATGATGGCAGTAGAACCTGACATGGATAAGAGCCTGTATCAACAGGGTAAACATTTTATTTAGATGCACCGACCCCCCCCCCCCCCCCCCCCCCAACACACACACACAAAAATGATTACACATGCTGAAGCCAGTCATCTTATTCTATCGCTCTATGACTCTTCTGTTCCTCTCACATTCTTCCTCTTAACTCACTCGCGTGCCTTAATCTAACCTCCGCTCAGTGTTTATACTGTACATCTGAAAGGATCTGTCTGTGTGAACCAGAGCTCCAGAAAGTAGCTTGAAAGTTTGGTTCCAAAAAGAGCTTCTCTGGTAATGTTCTCACCAAGTCAGTGCTTGTTTTCTCAGCTTCCCAGAACTCCCCTCTGTTTTTAATGTGGAGTAGTTGAAAATGATCTAAGGTAAATTTTGCAAACCCCTCTCCTATTGGTTAATATTAGGATTTAGGGATGAAAACCTGACTAGATCTATCCGTAGCTTGCCAGGAAGCAGGAATGGTCACACAGGGTGGGGGGGACCCTAATCTTTAACACAAGAAGTGATTTGTTACAATACTGGCAATTGTCGTTGAGGAATCGCAGCATTTCAGTAATTTTCTCAATTGTTATGCAATGTATTTTTTTCCTCTTTCGTACACATTAGGTAGTCTGACAGAGCAATGGTTGTGTTGAGGGAAGATTGTGGCAGTACTCTCATTGGCCAAAGTACAGTGTTCTACTTTTAAAAGGATAATATTGCCAAATACAATCTTGTCTTATAGCGACAACCCTAACAGATCCTACAATCTTCAACATTAGAGATGTAGCAGAGGGCTGGCCTCTGCATTGAGTGTAGCACCAGCAGAACAGAACAGGGACCATTGTAATGCATGTACTGTAAGCCCTTATTTAAACAGCCTACAATACTGAGCACTGTTTCCCCACATCTGGCTCTGGAGTATCCCTGTAAATGCTGGAGTTGATTTAACTTATTCCATTGTCAATTATCCTCAATTGAGGCACTTGAGCACTGAAATGGGACTTATGACTTGAGCATTGTCAAGTGTCGGTGTTAAACGTTATTAATTGGTTAATCTCAGCACACCAGCCGCCCACAGCGATGAGCAATAGCTTTGGGAGGAGGCTATAAATTGGGTAAGTGAAGCAGTATTTGCCAGGGGTACTCCAGGGCCAACTATAAGAAGACTATGGTAGACTTGTTGATTTGAATTTATTTCTATCCAACTCATTTGGTTTGAGTAATGCTCCTGTTGTAGTTGTCTTGTGTTGGCAGAGGTCACCTGCTGAGCTGTAAAGTGGTAGGAGGATGGCTAAGCAAAGTTTATTCTACAGCCAATTGTGTCAATGCCAGCACCTGAAGGAATCAAATAAAGGCCTGATTCTCCATCCCTCTGTCTTAAGTTTTCATGTGTATTGGTTCATCACTGAATGTTGTGCATGTATTTTTGACAAGTTACATTGTATCAGTGGTCAGCTAACATTGTGGGAAGTATGCATAACCTATTTGGCGTAGGCCTGTCGTGAAACTAGCTATATGTATGCATTAAATTTGCTAGGTCAGATTTGGTGTTAATGATAAATTGGGAAAACATTTTAAGATAGCATAATATACAGTACCAGTCAAGGTTGGACACCTACTCACCTTTTCTACATTGTAGAATAATAGTGAAGACAACTATGAAGTAACACAGAATCATGTAGTAACCAGAAAAGTGTTAAACAAAGCTAAATATATTTTAGATTCTTCAAAGTAGCCACCCTTTGCCTTGACTGCTTTGTACACTCTTGGCATTCTCTCAACCAGCTTAATGAGGTAGTCTTGAAGGAGTTCCCACATGCTGATCACTTGTTGGCTGCTTTTCCTTCACTCTGCGGTCAATCCCATCCCAAATAATTTAAATTGGGTTGAGGTCAGGTGATTGTGGAGGCTAGGTCACCTGATGCAGCACTCATCACTTTTCTTCTTGGTGAAATAGCCCTTACACAGCCTGGAGGAAAAACAAATGGTAGTCCCACTAAGCGCAAATCAGATGTGATGGCGTATAGCTGCAGAATGCTGTGGTAGCCATGCTGGTTAACTGTGCCTTGAATTTTAAATCATTGTCATCCGCAAAGCACCATCACACCACCACCATGCTTCACTGTGAGAACCACACGCGGATATCAACCGTTCTTACAAAGACACTGGTTGGAACCAAAAATCTCATTTGGACTCATCAGACCAAAGGACGGATTTCCACCTGTCTAATGTCCATTGCTCGTATTTCTTGGCCCAAGCAAGTCTCTATTATTATTATTATTGGTGTCCTTAAGTGGTTTCTTTGCAACAATTTGTCCATGAAGGCCTGATTTGCACAGTCCCCTTTAAGCAGTTAATGTCTGTTACTTTAATTTATTTGGGCTGCAATCTGAGGTGCAGTTAATTTGAGGCTGGTAACTAATGAATTTATCCTCTGCAGCAGAGGTAACTCTGGGTCTTCCTTTCCTGTGGCGATCCTCAGAGACAGTTTCATCATAGTGCTTGATGGGTTTTGCGACTGCACTTGAAGAAACAATGGACTATCGTTTCTTTGCTTATTTGAACTGCTCTGCCATTATATGGACTTGGTCTTTTACCAAATAGGGCTATTCTGTATACCACCTCTACCTTGTCACAACACAACTGATTGGTTCAAATGCATTAAGGAGGAAAGAAATTCCAATAAACTTTCAAAGGCACGCCTGTTAATTGAAATGCATTCCAGGTGTCTACCTCAAGAAGCTCATTGAGAGAATGCCAAGTCTGTATTAAAGCTGTCAAGGCAAATGGTGGCTTTGAAGAATCTCAAATTAAAATATATTTTGATTTAATTAACACTGTTACTACATGATTCCATGTTTGTTATTTCATATTTTTGATGTCTTCACTATTCTACAATGTAGAAAATAAAAATAAAGAAAAACCCTGGAATGAGTAGGTGTGTCAACTTTTGCCTGATCCTGTACATTCTACATGTAGATTACCCTTGGAATGTCTTGCCTCGATTGAATGACGCAACCGATTGGAAGGCGCAAAATACGCCTATTAATTTCGTATTCAGGTGCTAGTCAGAAGTAGGAAACTCGTAAATGTTGGACTTGCTAAATGGCGGTAGTTATACACGTGTTGCATTCAACCCATACCTCTGTGGTTCAAATATTTAGTGTTTAACTAGGTAGCAGCTCAGTCATTTCAGAGTTCTGACTAGGTGATCAACCCAGCACATCACGCAATATTTAGGGGATTCCTAGTGGTTGGATATGCTGGCCAATGGTAGTTGATTTTGTAGATACACTACCCAATCCATGGGGTTTTTGGGTGCGGTGGGCGGGCCTAAAATGTGCACCGGAAGCTTGTGGAACTTTGCCGGTGCGTAGCTTGAATTACCGTTGAACACGCACGAACAGTCAACGTGAGTAGCTCGCTAACACATTTGAAGCATGAAACGGACAACTGTGAAACATGTCTTTATTACAGAAAGTTGATGGTGTTACAGTTTTGTCTGAGGCATGTGCAGTGCTGCAATTGTTATCGCTAGGAACATTAGCAAGCTAATGTTAGCTCAGTCAGTGACTGTCAGTCAAGTCGACCAAATCTCAGAGCATTCCGAATTTTTCTGTACGTAAATCCGAGACACTCCATTAAGTATGATACAGTGTCTTACGTTTGGTATGGTTGCATAAGACAGATGGTTACTTGAGGCCAAAAAGAAAGGCCACTGTGGTTGGTATGGGTGGGCATATGCTATCCAGCTAACGTTACGTTTATGGCTTAAATACCCTTTGGCCTTGACCTAGCTGTGCTAGTCTTTGTCCCAGTTAATGCATAGAGTTGGCTAGCCACTAGCTAGTAACTGTTTACAGAACATCAAGTATCTCATCCCATCTCTCTCGTTGTCTCTCTCTCATTCTGCTTCAGCATGGGCAGTGTGTTGGCTGCCAGCTCCCCCACTCCCCCCCCTGCCCCAGGCAGTGGTGTTGTCCAGGGGGCCCCTGGGTTGGTGTCAGTCCCCCCAGGGTTCTCCATGCCCTCCGTCCCTCCCCCCTCTGTCCCCGGACAGCCAGCAGGTGAAACGGGGAGCCCCCTCCCCAACCCTGGTACTTATGAGGAGTGTCATCGCAAGTGCAAAGGTAAGGATCTTTGTCATGCGGTATGTCATTAGAGTTGTACAGGTGCATCCTTCCTGTTCGAATAGGCTGGGCAATGACATGGCAGATTTTATGCTCTATCGTTTGAGAGGTGTGTTTTTCCTCAGAATCAAAAAAATTTTGGTCTCATATTTTAGATTGTGTTCAAATAAAACTTTGTTTGCATTGAACAGTTTCTGTTCTGACCATAGACTTGGACTACTCTAGTGCCCAAAAGCCAGTTTTAGCAAGGGCAGCACCATTGAGGACTGAAACCATTTTGAAATCAACTGGGTGGGACTTGCTATTTGTAAAAGAAGGATCACATAATTCCTTCCGGGTCATCAGGAGGGATTAGCCAATGAATTATACGTGTGAGCAAACATTCCTTAACTGCAGGTGGCAGTAAATCGGCAACCTTTCTTTTATACCTGTTCAAATAACTCACTCCAAGTGGCAGATTGCACCCTTTCAGTTTGTTTACCAACTCAGAGTTAATAGAATATGAAAATTCACTACTTCCAAATGGAGTTGGCCTCAATGGCGGCGACTTTGCTCTCACAGACGCCATAATGGGACCGATACAAAGTTGGGTCCTCTAACTATCTCTGTGGTTCTAACGCCATTTCAGAGGTGTTCCCCATCCAGATGGAAGGAGTGCGACTGGTGGTCAACAAGGGCCTGAGTAATCACTTCCAGGTCAGTTGTGGAGCTAGAGGAATATATATTCTAGATGCAGCCAGTAAATTAAAGCCAGCGTTAATATGCATTCTGTTGCAGCTATTATAAAATGAAAAGGAACTATCTAACCCTCATGGCTGTAAAGTTCAAGGAGGTGATTGTCCTATTTCATATGGATCAGAATACTATATTGTTTGACACTTTATTGTATGTCTGCTGTATATGTTCTACAGGTCAGTCATACAGTTACTCTCAGCACCTTGGCTGAATCTGGCTACCGGTTTGGTGCCACCTACGTGGGCACTCAACAGACAGGACCTGCTGAGGTAAACTAACTGTCACTTGTCTGGTCTGGAAATCGTCTCTCAGCCACTTTACCCTTATATTATTATACTCTAATAATATTGTTGTTTCATGTGTTGAACCCCCCCCAGTCCTTCCCAGTCATGGTGGGAGACATGGACAACACCGGTAGTCTGAACGCCCAGGTTATCCACCAGCTCACCAGCGCCGTGCGCTCCAAAATAGCCATCCAGGTACGTCACTGAAGGCCACACCAGGATCAGGAAGTTTATGTAGACTACTATTCAAAAGTTTGGGGTCACTTAGAAATGCAAATGTTTTGTCCCTTAAAATAACATGAAATTGATCAGAAATACATTGTAGACATTGTTAATGTTGTAAATGACTATTGTAGCTGGAAGCGGCTGATATTTAAAAAATGATGGAATATCTACATAGGAGTACAGAGGCCCATTATCAGCAACCGACACGTTGTTAGCTAATCCAAGTTTATCATTTTAAAAGGCTAATTGATCATTAGAAAACCCTTTCGCAGTTATGTTAGCACAGCTGTAGACTTGTCCTGATTAAAGAAGCAATAAAACTGGTATTTTTTAGACTAGTTGAATATCTGGAGCATCAGCATGTGTGGCTTCGATTACATGCTCAAAAAGAAGAATTTTCTTCTGAAACGCATCAGTCTATTCCTGTTCTGAGAAATTAAGGCTATTCCATGTGAGAAATTGACAAGAAACTGAATATCTCGTACAATGCTGTGTACTACTCCCTTCAAAGAACAGTGCAAACGGTCTCTAACCAGAATAGAAAGAGGAGTGGGAGGCCCTGGTGCACAACTGAGCAAGAGGACAAGTACATTAGTGTCTAGTTTGAGAAACAGACACCTCACAAGTCCTCAACTGGCAGCTTCGTTAAATTGTACCCGCAAAACAGACACGAGTGTACTTGTCCTCTTGCTCAGTTGTGCACTAGGGCCTCCCACTCTTTCTATTCTGGTTAGAGACAGTTTGTGCTGTTCTGTGAAGAGAGTAGTACACAACGTTGTACGAGATCTTCAGTTTCTTGGCAATTTCTCACATGGAATAGCCTTAGTTTCTCAGAACAAGAATACATGGACGAGTTTCAGAAGAAAGTGCTTTATTTCTAGCCATTTTAAGCCTGTAATCGACGCCACAAATGCTAATGCTCCAGACACTCAACTAGTCTAAAGGCCAGTTTTATTGCTTCTTTAATCAGGACAAGTTTACAGCTGTGCTAACATAATTAGAAAGGGTTTTAAAATGATAAACTTGGATTAGCTAACACAACGTGCCATTGGAACACAGGAGTGATGGTTGCTGATAATTGGTCTCTATACGCCTATGTAGATATTCCATTAAATATCAGCTATTTCCAGCTACACTAGTCATTTACAACATTAACGATGTCTACACTGTATTTCTGATCCATTTTATTTTATTTTCAAAAACAAGAACATTTCTAAGTGACCCCAAACTTTTGAACGGTAGTAAATATTCAACTTACTGTTTATTAATCTGTGTATTTCCAATAATGTGTTTGCTATTTCAACAGACTCAGCAGCACAAGTTTGTGAACTGGCAGTGTGACCTGGAGTACCGCGGTGACGACTTCACTTCTGCTGTTACCCTTGGCAACCCAGACGTCCTCCTCGGCTCTGGTAGGATTGTTTTCTCATCATCAACACTGGTGGTCCATGATGCTGCAAAACGACCCATCTCTCCTACAAGCACATTTGTGTGGAAGCTTCATCACGTACAGCAATAATGTTCTTGTTACCCAGCCTTTTGATCACATGTTATGATGGCCTCTGTTTACAGAGTGAACAGGTTGGTTATTATTCAGACATGAGTCCTTTATTCTTGTGCTCTACTGTAACATCTATGATGATGTTGCTGTCCTCAGGTATTATCGTGGCTCACTACCTCCAGTCCATCAGTCCAGCCCTGGCGTTGGGAGGAGAGCTGGTTTACCACCGGAGGCCTGGAGAGGAGGGAGCAGTCACCTCCCTAATGGGCAGATACACAGGTGAGACCCACTCTGACCCACATCACCTTCTGTTAGAGCCAGGAGTTTTTTTACTGGTCAGGTCACTGAGATTAATATTCTTCTGGTTTTTCCTCCAGGCAATAATTATGTTGCCACATTGACTCTAGGGGGTGCCGGGGCTCATGCAACATACTACCACAGAGCCAATGACCAGGTACCCAAACTAAGCTATCACCTCTACCTTGCCCCCAGTCTAGACCACAAAACTCCTCAAGTTTTAGTGTGGATCACTGTGCAAAATAGTTGGGAATCCACTGGTAGCGTACCATCTCTCGACCATGACTATATGCACAGTACCATCCCTCTCCTATGAGATGTGCTTAATGGAAAGTTTGACCATGGAGGTGTTAGCCCACTGAAATACTTGAGGCTATGTAGCACCACAGTGCTAGGTTTGTTTGTGAGACCATCTTGTTGTCGTTCTACCAACGCAGCTGCAGCTGGGGGTGGAGTTTGAGGGCAGCATGCGGACGCAGGAGACCGCAGTATCGTTTGGGTATCAGCTGGACCTCCCTAAAGCCAACCTGCTCTTTAAAGGTAAGCCACTGTCTGTCCCACGACAGCACAGCTATTCAGTCAGACCTCTAGGGTTAATTGAGTTGAGCCATTTGTCAATGAATGTCCCAGGTCTGAATTATTTCCTGATCTGTCCCTCCCCTCCATCCCTGTCTCCAGGTTCGGTAGACAGTAACTGGGTGGTGGGGGCGGTCCTGGAGAAGAAGCTGCTGCCCCTGCCTCTCTCCTTGGCCCTGGGAGCCTTCCTTAACCAAAAGAAGAACACGTTCCAGTGTGGCTTCAACGTCACCGTTGGCTAGACCTCCAGCCGCCTCCGACACACTGGGTCGTGCTTGGACCAGCACTTGTCATGTATGTATCTACTGGATTCAGAGACTCTCCTATACTGTGAATTGTGGGGCAGAGAGTTACTCTATACCAAGGAGCCAGGCCTACATATTGTAGCACAAGTGTATTTCCTTACAATCGATACATTCTTTAGGAAAGGGAAAAAGCTATATTTTTACCAAACTTCAGAAGCATTTTGAATACATTATCTTGGTCCTAGAGTCATGAAATGTTCAGAGTACACGGAGTGCAGTTACTGCTTTTGATACATGTAACAAACATTGGCAGAAATGGAGTTGAGGTTTTCAACAGACCGTGATGAAATGTATTTAGAATCATAAATAAACTACTTTTGTATTTTTGGCTTTTGATGACGTTAAAGACCATTAAGGTCGTGCATGTGTCCGTGTGGTGCTGTATGCATGAGAACAAATAGCAGTGCATAGAAAAATATTTATTCTTGGACTTATCAATTATTCAAAGTAAACAACAGTGAGCCTGAAAAATAATGAGTTTCAAGTAAGGTAGGAGCTCCAGTTTCCACACAGCCCATCACACACACACACGGTGATAACAGTTCTGAATGCAGTCTATTCAGGAAACTGCGATAACGTTCATTCTTCCAGTGTAGGTTTCATTGCATTAGTCCCTTTACAAATCCATATGCATCCAGCTGAGCGCTAGAGGAACATAATCATACCAGCATAAGCTCTATAGTCCAACAGTAGTAAATAAACTGTTCCTCTTTGTTTTAAGCTCAAGTCCTTCTGGTCACCAACCAATAATTCAGCAGGGACACTGAAAGCGCACCTCTTTGTCAACCGTTACCTTTGCCCATGCTGACGCTCGTGATGGAGACATCTGATTGGTCGCTGGAGGACCGGGATTGGCCAGGGGTCATTTGGGAGGCAGTGGCTGGGTAAGGGATGTTGGTGTGGAGGACGATAAAGGGAGGCTCTGGATAAAGAGGTCTCTGGACTCCAGGGGAGTAGTAGGCTAGTAAATGTCCTATTTGAGCATCGGTGATGGGGGACTGGTGGTGCATTGCTGGAGGGTAGCTGTAGGTCCTTCTCTGGGTCATGCTGATGTCCACTGCAGTCATCCTGTCGGAGTCAAGCCTCACCGGCAGCTGCTCGCTCTCCTGGATCTTCATTGGAGACTGGCGGCCTGACAGGCTCTCTGCTGATTGGCTGTGAGGAGAGGGAGTGGGAGGTGCCCGGGGGGAATGGGATGCGCTGTGGTGAAGAGGCGAAACTGTGGGAGTGGCCAATGGTGAAAGGCCTAGGCTGGGAGATGGGGAACCTGGGGACAGAGGGGTGTGATGAGTTTACTGTGTGCCCGAATGCATGATGCACATAAGTGTACTCGTCTCACCATTACCTCTGTTCTGTGAGTGGGGTGTGCTCCTGTGTGGTGAGGCTGGTACACACTGTTGAGCTTTGGGCTGCTGGTTTCTGGAGCCCTTCCCTCGTAGTACATCTGTTACCTGAGGACAGAGATCTAAAGGGTTAGGTTACCTGAGAGGACACACATTAACAGTGCTGCAATGACAACTAGTGAGTTCACGGCATCTGTGGGGCCAGCTACTGAGTGATAGCATTCCTTAGATTATTTGTGTGTTTTATTGTAGGTACGATTTGTCATTGTCAGTTTGTTACTTTGCCGCTGATAAGAAATTTGTTATTAGGTACAGCCACTAGAGGGAAGCACCCACAAGGATTAGTTCAGTCCTATGTCCACACTATTGTTCATTTAACCTACTAACCTCAGTTTTTATTCTCCTATACATCCGTAAAGCTATTGATTAGCGTGAAACAGAGGAGAGAGAAAAAAAAGACCCTCTTCCATAGATCCAGTGTTAATTTTCTCCCTCCTCACCATCTTGTTCTTGGCCACCATCGCAGGGGTGTCATTGTGGTAGTTCTTCACACTGCTGTCGGCTCTGTTCTTCAGTAGCAGCCTGGCTGTGTCTACCTGGCCTCGCCCACAGGCACTGTGCAGGGCCGTGTTCCCACTGTACGACTGGCCATTCACATTACAGTCATTCTGAGGAGGGGGCAGGAGATTGATGAGAAGATATAAGCGGTAAAAATAAGTAACATGGTCAGTCTTTGACGATGTGTAACTAGACAGTCACTTAATGTTTTTCTTGCAAATTATTTTCCCAGAATGAAAAGAGAAACCTAAAAAGGGGAACAGGGGAGAACCTACAGACCATTTTAAATATAGATGAGCTGACTTCAGTAGAACAGCTGAGTCACATACAACACACGTAGCCTTACCTCTATGAGGAAGTGCACCATGTCCATATTGTGGTTCTCTACTGCGTGTATGAGAGGACTGTGGCCACTCTTGATGTCCTGCTTAGAGAGAGGAGAATGGGGACTCTGTAAAGTGGAACTGGAATTCATCTAATGAGTATTACCTGGTATTTAGTAATTGGATGATGCAGTAGGTTCAGTATGCCAGAATAACTCAAAGCCCATTTGAAATGGCCCAGCATTAAGGGGAGAGATGGAGAGTTAGGTGGGGGAGGAAGGTGACTGACCATAGCATTGATGTCCGCCCCAGCATCCAGCAGTATTCTGACCAGCTCCTTGTCTCCACCCTGTACAGCTAGGTGGAGAGGGGTGAGGCCTGGAGAGAGGGGGGAACAATAAGCAGTTAAGAGAATCACACGCACACACGCTCCAGAGCCCATGTGTATTCTAGGGGCTTTCTGCTGTTTTGAGTTCAAGGCAAACCATGCTGTGCCCAGACTTGTCACACAGACCACCACAGCAGGAAATGCCCTCTTCCCCTCTGCCTCACACACCCACCACGGGACCCACAGCCTGAGTCAAACAGGGGAATGTGAGAATCAATAATACCAGTAGATTAATCTACAATCATATCAAATGGGTAGGTCACTTTCAGTGCAATTCGATTCAACTTACACAACTTAAGTCAGTCAAGCAACCATTTGAAGTGTGTGCTACATAACGTTAGTATCTGTGTCGCAACTCAAATATTCCCACATGAATATGGGAATTCCCATATTATTAGGCATAAATGTTGACAACATTGTGGGGGGGTTACTTGCTTTATTTGGGTTAGTAGTATACATCTCACCGTTGCCACTTCTTGTAGACCCCCTTCAGCCCCCAGCTGTGCCCTGGACACCATATGTGACTTGATTGCCCCCCCCCCATCTATCTTCAGAGTTCGTACTGTTAGGTGACCTAAACTGGGATATGCTTAACACCCCGGCCGTCATACAATCTAAGCTAGATGTCCTCAATCTCACCCAAATTATCAAGGTACCTACCAGGTACAACCCAAAATCCGTAACCATGGGCACCCTCTTAGACCTCATCCTGACCAACCTGCCCTCCAAATACACCTCTGCTGTCTTCAACCAGGATCTCAGCGATCAAGTCAGAAACCAATATTCTGTCAGTTTGAAAAAGCTAGCTTTCTGTTAGCTTTCCTAACAGAAATTTGCTTCCTGTAGCACTAATTCCAAAAAGTTTTGGGACACTAAAGTTCATGGAGAATAAGAGCATCTCCTCCCAGCTGCCCACTGCACTGAGGCTAGGAAACACTGTCACCACTGATAAATCTCAGATAATTTCAATAAGCAATTTTCCACAGCTGGCCATGCTTTCCCTCTGGCTACTCCTACCCCGGCCAACACCTCAGCACCCCCTGCAGATCTCTTTTGTATTGTCTGAGATCCCCAAAGATTGGAAAGCTGCCTCGGTCATCCCCCACACCTTAGACCCAAACTGTTAGACCTATAGCCATCCTGCCCTGTCTTTCTAAAATCTTTGAAAGCCAAGTTAATAAACAGATCACAGACCATTTCGAAACCCACTGTAACTTCTCCACTATGCAATCTGGTTTCCGAGCTGGTCATGGGTGCACCTAAGCCACACTCAAGGTCCTACACGATATCATAACCGCCATCAATAAGACAGTACTGTGCAACCGTCTTCGTCGACCTGGTCAAGGCTTTCGACTCTGTAAATCACCACATTCTTATCGGCAGACTCAATAGCCTTGGTTTCTCAAATGACTGCCTCGCCTGGTTCACCAACTACTTCTCCGATAGAGTTCAGTGTCTCAAATCGGATGGCCTGTTGTCCGGACCTCGGGCAGTCTATAGTGGTGCCACAGGGCTCAATTCTCAGGCCGACTCTTTTCTCTGTATACATCAATGATGTTGCTCTTGCTGCTGGTGATTCTCTGATCCAACACCATTTTGTATACACCTGGCCCTTCTTTGGACACTGTGCTAACAAACCTCCAAACAAGCTTCAACGCCATACAACACTCCTTCCGTGGCCTCCAACTGCTTTTAAATGCTAGTAAAACTAAGTGCATGCTCTTCAACCAATTGCTGCCCACACCCTCCCGCCCGACTAGCATCACTGCTCTGGACAGTTCTGACCTAGAAAATGTGAACTACAAATACCAAGATGCCTGATTAGACTGTAAACTCACATCTGCACATATCACTCCAGTATTAATGCTAAGTTGAAATAATTTTCGCCTCATGGCCTATTTATTGCTTACCTCCCTACATTTGCACACACTGTACATAGATTATTTTGTTATTGACTGTATATTTGTTTGTAACCCTGTTTTTGTCGCATTGCTTTGCTTTATCTTGGCCAGGTCGCAGTTGTAAATGAGAACTTGTTCTCAACTGGCCTACCTAGTTAAATAAAAGTCAAATAAATAAAGATCTATTATTGGTTTAGCCAAGTCATGTCTGGCATGACTACCACAAAGGAGCTGGCTATAGCAGAAACACTGTCAATTAGGTCATATTGGAAAGTTCAGGGGAATTTTGAATTGATGAGTTCAATTTAAATGAATCCCCTGAAATGTCTCAATTGAATCGATCCCAACATAGAAGTAATAACTTACCCTCATAGTTCCTGACCTCCAGGCAAGTCAAGATGGAGGGGTGGGAAAGCACCACAGAGAGGCAGGCCTGCTGGCCGTGTTCACAGCAGAGGTGGACCGCTGTCTGACCGTTACGGTCCAGAGCCCCCGGATCAGCACCCGCACGCAGCAACGCCCCCACCAGCTGGGCCTGATGGGTAATGACAGCCAGATGAAGAGGGGTCTGAGAAAGAGGGAGATAATTCATCTTTAGACAATCTCATTAAACAAGAACATTTGAAAACCAGGAGCCTCATAAACGTTGGATAAATGTTACTCAATATCTGCTGTCACCATTTATGAAAAGACTGCGCACGTACAAAGTATTGATTTATAAACTTGGCGTACACCATACATACGCATGTTTCCCTTTATAGACCCGTTCTGAAACTGTGCTTGTGAACTTACATTAAAACACCGGCTGAAAAACGTCCCATCATTCATGGTGACAATAACGCCCTTATTTGCTGTATACTTTGGAAGTATTCAAATTAGGCGAGGCCGTTTTCTAAAGGCAATAGCGAACTTGATCCAATGTCTTTGGAAGGGATTGTAGAATGTTAACTTTTGCAGTAACATTTTCTGTAGTCCCAGGCTATCTGACCATTTATGAAAGACAACTGCAAATTGCTGTGGACCTTCATTTATTTAAATAGGCAAGTCGGTTAACATTCTTATTTACAATGACGGCATAGCCTGTCCAAACCCTAACGACGCTGGGCCAATTGTGTGCTGCCCTATGGGACTCCCAATCACGGCCAGTTGTGATACAGCCTGGAATCGAACCAGGGTCTCTAGCACTGAGATGCAGTGCCGTAAACCTGTAAACAGATCGTTTTGAATTTAATAGGGCCTAATGATTTGCATTTACTTTCTCAAATCTACCCCCTTTCCCCTTTCTACCTCGTGAGTATTAAACCATCACAGAAAAGGTGAGGCATTTTTTTTATGCAATGATCATGGAAATTAAAAATAATAACCCAGGATTTAGATGCCTATTTCTAATTATTTTAAAGTGCTAAGATAAATAGACTCTCACTAAAGGCAAATGATTGAATCTTGTTATTAACCTGTTTATTATGAATAAGTGTGTCCATATCCCCTATTTGTACAAAATACTAATCTGCTTGTAATGCAATACTTCAACCACTAGACAATGTGCATAAACATGGTCTAAAGTTTGTGGGAAGGTGAGCACATTTCCATGTCAAGCTTAGTTTTTATAAATGCCAACTTTTGCACATACGCACACTTCATAAATGAGGTAAACCATTTTGTTTTAACCAAGAGGAGGAGGAAGAAGGATAGTGTATTACTCCTGTTAATGGAATCGCATCTCCATCCTGTTCACAAGAGCTGATAAACGATTGGCTAGATAAGGTTGGACATACGCCCCCAAACAAACCGGAGCTGCCCAGTCACGGCAAAGAAGGCTTTCTGGCTTTATCAGCATTAGACATCGGCAGACAAAGATAAAACGCCACACAGGATGGTAAACACACCGTCAAAGTCCAAAATGCAAAACAGCTAGGAGATGGCTTCCACCAAGGTCAGGGTGAAGATACAGCCCCATATGGGTTTTCTTGTTTCAAAATTAGATGCACCTAAAGTAGTTGAAAGAACTAATGCTTTTTCGAGCCAGGTCGGATGTGATCAATGAGGTAAAAACCTGTTTGTCTCAAGTGACCGGAACAGCCCATGTTGTGTAGGAAAGCCTGGGACCCGGCCCAGGTGATTCCAGAGACATGCCACTATGCAGGGGATTGCAGATTCCAACACAGGTTTACTGAAAGCACTTGTGCAATCTAGGATGTTCCAGAGACTATGGCCAATGATTAATTGATTCATAAAACCCGATTTGATAAAGGTAAATGTTAACTTTGTCAGTGGTCCAATGTCCAGAGACATTCAGAAAGGGTTTAGGGAAGCCGCTTGATCTGGAATCTATCATTGTTCAGTATGATTAACCTCAGTGGTCAGGATGATGTTCATTTAGTTTCACTTTGATTCAGGAAAAGCACGTACTTAGTGTGAGGGGGGGCTATGTTCCAGTAAAGAACAGCAGCAAAATACCAAAGCAGTGGGGGGAGAAAACACTGGTGAAATGCCGCCAATGTCTCAATGCCAGTGGCCCTCACTGCCTGAGAAAACACTCCTACTTCCCTGAATCCTCAGTTACTCATGACTGATCTCACACACACTCGAGTGTTTGACCTCCCATGAACTACCAACAGTCTGACTCGGTCATCTTGTGCTTCCTAGAATGTACTGGAAGATGAAGCCGTAAAGGACGTAACCATCAACATGTCACAATAGTTAATCAAAAGGCCAAATCAAAGCTTTTATGATGGTCCAAAAACACTCAAGTTCATTGAGTTTAGTTCTAGCTTCCTGTAAACCATTCCAGAATGACAAACAAAAACTGCACAGATAAGAGGGGCAGAGAGTGGGGAGGGAGAGAAGGGGGAGCACAGGGTAAGAAAGCCAGGGAGAGGAATAGCTGGAAGTGGTATAGAGGGGAGGCAAGGGGATAGATGGGATAAGAGGGAAAATCCCTTCCCTCTCCCCTGCTGGCTGTGTCCAGAGTTACATTCCAATGAAATTAGCAGATAAACCAGAAGAACAGAGGAGTGGAGGGGAGAGTTCTAGGTATGAGGAAAAGCCTTGAAGGGGTGGGTGTGTGCCAGACAAGGATACAAAGAACAGGAGGAGGAGGTAAAAACAATATGAGAAACTAAAGGTGTGGATTTAATCCCAAAATCCCAGACATAAACTATCCAAATCCAAGTGTCATTAGTAACCCTTTGAAGTAATCAATCATTCTTTTTCAAAGTTTTAATGGAAAAGTAGGTAAAGTGTGTTTTATGGTTGCGACCAGGTCATCATCACTGATAACGTTGTTCCTGTCATGATCTGTTTGCATAGGTTCCGCATATGCATTCAACAGCCTGGCTGGCAAATGGCCTGTCCAAATCTGGTCCATAGTCCATATCTGACCCATTGCAATCACTCAGGACAGCATCTTCTCATTTTGAGGGATAACTGCAATGTTGCATGCCTTGTCTGGGCAGTCACCTAGATCCAACATATCCAGAACTCAAAGTGAAACTAAAAGAAAGAACAGAGTAGAACGTCAGGTAGAACAAGAACTATGTATGTGTATCAGTATGTGTACACCTGGATGGTCACTATTGTTGCCGTCAACATGTTTACTCATTCTATGACCACACTGAACAAAGTTGAGTAATTGCAACCTTAAAGATGGTGTACCAAAAATCTTTGTCCCATCTTTAACATACTTTTACTAACCTTTTGTTTAGGAGCTTTGATGCAGCCATCCTCTACTTCCTGGTTGCACCATGAGAAAACAGCTCTGGTCATGTGACAATTTACACATTTCATTGCTACCCTTTATTATTTCAATATTTTCTGTAAATGCATTGATGTAACATTTATAGAGCCGTATAACTGGAAACGTGTTTTACGGTCACTATTGTGACCGATGGGATTAAATAGGTTAATGTTATAGTTGTGCAACTTCCCAGGAAAGACTAACAAAGGCCCTTAACATACCATGGAAGAGCTCATTCTACTAGTTATTTTGCATAATTTATGCAATAGGAGGGGTCAACTCACAATGTACTGAGATAAGATCAGAAGGAGACAGCGACTAGAGCAGAAAGGGAAAGTCCCTGATTCTACCCTCAACCTCAGCAACAACTTATGTTGAAACAGTGCAGAGCGGGGGGGGGGGGGGGGGGGGTCATGTGACTTCTCAGAATGAGGATACTAAGTGCACATACACATGCACTGTAGAAGCCTCACACAATACACTGCATGCCACAAGCATACACACACAAAGCGGCAACAGTAGCGTTAAGGACATGGTCATTTTGCAATATCTGAACAGTTTCCAGGGAATTTGCATAACCTAACATGGGAGTAACATTGGCCAGAGAATTGGGAAGTGCACCAGCTAGTAGATGTCAGTGTTTGGTTAGTAGTAGTGTCAGTGTTTGGTTGGTTAGTAGTAGTGTCAGTGTTTGGTTGGTTAGTAGTAGTGTCAGTGTTTGGTTGGTTAGTAGTAGTGTCAGTGTTTGGTTGGTTAGTAGTAGTGTCAGTGATTGGTTGGTTAGTAGTAGTGTCAGTGTTTGGTTGGTTAGTAGTAGTGACAGTGTTTGGTTGGTTAGTAGTAGTGTCAGTGTTTGGTTGGTTAGTAGTAGTGTCAGTGTTTGGTTGGTTAGTAGTAGTGACAGTGTTTGGTTGGTTAGTAGTAGTGACAGTGTTTGGTTGGTTAGTAGTAGTGACAGTGTTTGGTTGGTTAGTAGTAGTGACAGTGTTTGGTTGGTTAGTAGTAGTGACAGTGTTTGGTTGGTTAGTAGTAGTGACAGCTGTTTGATACTCCCACACTGTTTCATAGCACCAGTGCTGCAGCTGATCTGGTAGTCGCACAATGTGCACATGCAACTCAGTACTGATATTAACTCTGTCAAACCGTTGAATTAAAGTGACCACTGAAGTATTGTTTGGACTGCACAACACATTGAATTGCTTAGAATGGCTAGAGAATGTATTTTTTTGCTGACAAAAGAAAATGTAAAGGTATTGTTTTTAAGATGTTTATTTTGGGTTACAAACTATCCTATATAGTAATTTACTTGATTATCACTGACAAATCTAATAAACAAAAAAACTGGTTATCAGGCTTGGCAATAGGGTCATTTTGTTATCTAACACAGGCCTATCTGGTATGTCACATCATTGTGGCGAGCATCACGTCTCTCAGCCTGGACTGAATCTCACATGACACGAACGTATGCAGCCTGTCTGCTAGACTATACACTACAGACAGGATATCACTGTAAATGCTGGTGAGAACACACAACAAACTACCGACGTTATTTCTGGTAAGTGAGCGATGTGTTGTCTGAAACCCCAGTTGGGTGTGTGTGTGTGTGTGTGTGTGAAGGGTTCAGGGTGATTTCTCTGGGGTGATTAGGCAGACTAACAAAGCTGCAGAGGGGATGTGACATTGACAGGACACGATGGCACGCTGGAGGGGGGAAGAGGACTCATTTGAAAGTGATGGGAAAAGGGCATGAGGTATTGATGAACAGAGCACACAACATCACTTCAGAACACCCAGCCCTGAACAAAGGATACCAATCATAGCACATCCTCCCAAGCAATAGTTTTGTGCGTGTGACTTTGGCCTGCGGTAAGCACAGGTAACCAGAAACTACATTTCTTCTGATAACCGGCAGCCGAGAGGTAGGTGTCTACGGTAAAGAGGCTGGGCGAGGAGGAAATCAAGGACTTCCTCTATCACAACTTTCCTTGTTGTGATCTAAAATCTGCAGTGAGTGGGAAGTGTGTGTGTGTGTACTTCCTACATTATCAGGACCCCAATGTCCTAACAAGGTAGAACAACATTTTTCAGGTCGAGTTTTTTTCAAATGCTATTTTAAGTTTAGGGGTTTTGGGGTTAGGGAAATAGGATTTTTACATGCAAAAGTCCTGACATTTCTGAAAACAGCTGTGTGTGCTCGAGCATGCATCTCACCTGTCTCAGGTTGTTATAGATGTCCAGGTCTGTGTGAACCAGTCCCAGGAGAAGGATCATTCTTTGGATCTGAGCTTCCTGCCCCTGCACCACTGCTATGTGAAGAGCCCTGTAACACATGCACCGGAGTCAAAACTACACACAAATAACAGGTACACATACATACAAACTATTTAAATGCACACACAAAATTGACACACTTTCACACAACTCCAGCATGATTGTAAAGTCGCTGCTTATATGTCATGACACAGAAACCCACTGATGCCTTAACTAACCTTTAAGCCAGCTAACTAACACTGGGCCAGGATAGGAACTGATTGACTGACCTGAAAAATCCTATGGCCTACAAACTGACTGACACACTAACTGGCATGTGATGGCTGACTCTGTAAAACACAATTGCGGTATAAAGTTTACACAAACCTACAATATGTTGACAAAATCAGGCTAACCCATAAATGTATCTCACCGGTCTGCCCCTGCACCATTACTGAATGACCGAGCACTGGCCAACTTCACTTGACCTGACCTGATTCTCCACAACTGACAGTTAGGCTGAGAGAAGAGCAGTCTGGTGCGTGACTCATTACAAAACATGTTAAACTGATCAAGTTGACTAGGAAACTGATATTTATATTGTATGTAAAGTGAAAGAACAGAAACAGGCAAGAATGACAGGAGTTCTTGAATTTATATATATATATTTATACATACACATTCGAATGGTAGTGCGTGGGTGTATACACACCCACTACCGTTCAAAAGTTTGGGGTCAAATGGCAGCTTCATTAAATGGTACCCCCAAAATACCAGTCTCAACAGTGAAGAGGCGATGCTGGCCTTCGAGGCAGAGTTGCAAAGAAAAAGCCAGCTCCTTTCTATTCTGGTTAGAGCCAATTCCAGTTTCTTGGCAATTTCTCGCATGGAATAGCCTTCATTTCTTAGAACAAGTTTCAGAAGAAAGTGCTTGGTTACTGGCCATTTTGAGCCTGTAATTGAACAGACAAATGCTGATGCGCCAGATACTCAACTAGTCTAAAGAAGGCCAGTTTTATTCCTTCTTTAAATCAGCACAACAGTTTTCAGCTGTGCTAACAATTGCAAAATGGTTTTCTAATGATCAGTTAGCTAATCCAAGTTCATCATTTTAAAAGGCTAACACAATGTGCCATTGGAACACAGGCGTGATGGTTGCTGATAATGGGCCTCTGTACGGCTATGTACTGTAGATATTCCATTAAAAAAGGCAGTTTCCAGCTACCATAGTCATTTACAACATTAACAATGTCTACACTGTATTTCTGATCAACTTGATGTTATTTTAATGGACCAAAAAAAAAAAAAGTGCTTTTCTTTCAAAAACCAGGACATTTCTAAGTGACCCCAAACTTTTGAACGGTTCTGTGTGTATATATTTTTGAACGATAAGTGTACACACACACACACACACACACACACACACGTTCAAAAGCTTGGGGTCACTTAGAAATGTTCTTGTTTTTGACACACACACACACACACACACACACACACACATACATATATATATATTTCAGAAGCTAATTTCAGTAAACACCCGTTTGGTTTGATGTAATTTCCTGTTGTGTGACAATGGCACGGCCCTCTGTTTTTGGGAAGATAATCACCATTAGAACTACGGTCTCCATTAGGGGCTTTGTGTGTTTTCATGTCTTTCAGCTTCCTCCAATGAATATCGATCGTAAATGCAGAACAAGAGAAAAAAGGTTGACAGGAAATTGGGTAGGGACATTGAGAGAGTAATTTAAAAGTACCTTTATGTAAAAGTAATTTATGGTAATCAGATTTGTTTACTTCCTGATCTATTGTCCATTACAACAGACTAAAGAACATATTGGTGTTTGGCATGTCTACCTACTGCACATACAACTAACGTCTCAGGAGATGAGTAACAACATATTTGCATACTGCAAAGAGGAAATGGAAGATAAAGAAAATACAAAACAAATTTAGCGGAAAACCTTTTTAAGTCTCCAGCATCTACCTTGGCTTTCTAACACTGGTCACAAATGATACGTGCTGCAGGCTTACACAATACAAATGTAATGTCCCGAGACAAAAACATGTCATTCTCTTTCAGAGAGTTGCGAGTTGATAATGTCATACATTCCTCCACATAACTACACCGAACAAAAATAAACACGTGTTGTTTTCATGAGCTGAAATAAAAGATCCCAGAAATGTTCCAAAAGCTTATTTCTAAAAATGTTTACATCCCTGTTTGTGAGCATTTCTCCTTTGCCAAGATAATCCATCCACCTGACAGGTGTGGCACATCAAGAAGCTGATTAAACATGATCATTACACAGCAACTGTTCAGTATCTGACCGTAAGGCCCTACAGAGGGTAGTACGTACGGCCTAGTACATCACTTGGGCCAAGCTTCCTGCCATCCAGGACCTATATACCAGGCAGTGTCAGAGGAAAGCCCAAAAAATGGTCAAAGATTCCAGTCACCCAAGTCAGACTGTTCTCTCTGCTACCACATGGCAAGCGGTACCGAGCGCCAAGTCTAGGACCACAAGGCTCCCTAACAGCTTCTACCCCCAAGTTAAGACTGATGAACAATTAATCAATTAAATGGACACCGACTATTTACATTGAACCCCCCCCTCCCTCCCTCCCTCCCTTTGTTTTTATACTGCTGCTACCCCCGCACATTTACTCAGTACCGGTGCCCCCTGTATATAGACTCGCTATGTTGTTATTCTACTGTTACTTTTTATTCATTTTGATTTAGTAAATATTTTCTTATTTATTGAACTGTACTGGTGGCTATGGGCTTGTAAGTAAACATTTCACAGTAAGGTCAACACCTGTTGTATTTGGCACATGTGACAAATAAAATTAGAATTGACAGGTGCACCTTGTGCTGGGGACAATAAAAGGCCACTAAAATGTGCAGTTTTGTCACAACAGTACCACGGGTGTCTCAAGTTGAGGGAGTGTGCAATTGATATGCTGACTGCAGGAATGTTCACCAGAGCCTTTGCCGGATAACAGCCCATGAACACAATTTAATTGTATCAATGGCAATTTGAATGCACAGAGATACCGTGACACGATCCTGAGGCCCATTGTCATGCCAATTATCCTCTATCACCAGAGCCTTTTGTTCAGTAGAAATTGTAGTACAAGTCCATAGCTTGAGCCAACAATTCCCTTAGCATCAACAGTGAACACAGATTTAAAATATATATAAAATAACTTACAACTTATGCTCTGGCTCGGTGTACGACAGCGTGTCCCAGTTCTTGCCAATATCCAGTAACTTCGCACAGACATTGAAGACGAGTGGGACAACATTCCAAAGGCCACAATCAACAGCCTGATCAACTCTGAAGGAGATGTGTTGTGCTGAATGAGGCAAATCAGTCACACCAGATACCGACTAGTTTTCTGATCCAAGCCTCTACCTTTAAGGTATATGTGACCAACAAATGCGTATCTGTATTCCCACTCATGTGAAATTCATAGATTAGGGCCTAATCAATTTATTTCAATTGACTGATTTGCTTATATGAACTAACTTAGTAAAATATTTGAAATTGTTGCATGTTGCGTTTTGTATTTTTGTTCAGTAGAAATTGTAGTACTAGTCCATAGCATGAACCAACAATTCCCTTAGCATCAACGTCAAAGTGAACACAGGTTTAAAAATATATATAATAATTCACAACTTATGTTGGAGGGCTCGTGTGTGAGATAGAGAGAGGTCATACAGCTTAGCTCTGTTTTACCAGGCAGAGAGAGACTGACTTGACAGCTGAAGTAATATTTGGGTGCCAAGCCGAAACATTACATTCTTTCTGAGATTGATTTAAGGCAAGTTCTAACAGAACACTTATCAGCATACGGCCTTGGGTGGATCTCATTATTGCCTCTCTTAAAGACAGGTGCGTACCTACCTGCACTTATGAGTAATTAAACCTAACATTATGCATTAGGAGTATATTGTGTTATACAGGGCAGTATGTTACTAATACAGACTGACCATTGAGACATTGTTCATCTCTGATCAACCTGTGTCACCGTAGACCTTCATATTCAAACAGAGTGGCTGGGTGGATGCATCTTTCACAACACAATCACAACACAACACGTACAATGCATAGCACAGGTGTGGAGATATGTGGTAACATTATACAGAGCCTGAGGTTTGGAGGCGGGTGTTTGACTGACGTCAATGCAAAAGGCAGGTCTAACCAATCACAACCAGCCATCTCATTCGTGTAGCTAGTGTAACACAGACCAAAACATGTCAACAAACCATAGCCAATACAACCTTGTTTTCCTCATTTCTTGTTCAACTTGAGTAAACAAATCTTTCACATAGAGAAAGACACAATAGGGATGACAGTTTGTCTTTGTAAATGAAACCCATCTCCATACAAGTGTAGTTGTAACCGGCACTGTGGTGAATGATGCAACTGAAGATGACCACAAGACAGTCTCATAACAGTAAAACGTGTGACAGTGTTGACGCCCCTCTCTCGCAATCTGACCTGACTAATGGCCATACAGCACAGTGAAGCCACTCAGCCGTCTGATCAGTGTGAAAAGCAGAAATTGTTTGGCCGTGTGTGTCGGTTCTTTCCTCAAAGCTCCCCTTACCGGGTAAGTGAGAACCACCCATCACCTTACTGTGTGTGTGTGGGGTGAGGGGTGGTATTTGTACGGTGTGTGTGTGTGTGTGTGTGAGGGGTGGTATTTGTACAGTGTGTGTGTGTGGTGAGGGGTGGTATTTGTACGGTGTGTACAAATACCACCCCTCACCACACACACACAGTACAAATACCACCCCTCACCACACACACACACACCGTACAAATACCACCCCTCACCACACACAACGTACAAATACCACCCCTCACCACACACACACACACCATACAAATACCACCCCTCACCACACACACACACACACCGTACAAATACCACCCCTCACCACACACACACACCGTACAAATACCACCCCTCACCACACACACACACCGTACAAATACCACCCCTCACCACACACACACACCGTACAAATACCACCCCTCACCACACACACACACCGTACAAATACCACCCCTCACCACACACACACACCGTACAAATACCACCCCTCACCACACACACACACACCGTACAAATACAACCCCTCACCACACACACACACAGTACAAATACCACCCCTCACCACACACACCGTACAAATACCACCCCTCACCACACACCGTACAAATACAACCCCTCACCACACAAATACCACCCCTCACCACACACACACACAGTACAAATACCACCCCTCACCACACACACACCGTACAAATACCACCCCTCACCCCCCACACACCGTACAAATACAACCCCTCACCACACAAATACCACCCCTCACCACACACACACACACCGTACAAATACCACCCCTCACCCCACACACAGTACAAATACCACCCCTCACCCCACACACACACAGTACAAATACCACCCCTCACCACACACACACACCGTACAAATACCACCCCTCACCACACACACCGTACAAATACCTCCCCTCACCACACACACACACACCGTACAAATACCACCCCTCACCACACACACACACACCGTACAAATACCACCCCTCACCACACACACACACACCGTACAAATACCACCCCTCACCACACACACACACACCGTACAAATACCACCCCTCACCACACACACACACCGTACAAATACCACCCCTCACCACACACACACACACCGTACAAATACCACCCCTCACCACACACACACACCGTACAAATACCACCCCTCACCACACACACACACCGTACAAATAACACCCCTCACCACACACACACCGTACAAATACCACCCCTCACCACACACACACACCGTACAAATACCACCCCTCAACACACACACACCGTACAAATACCACCCCTCACCACACACACACACCGTACAAATACCACCCCTCACCACACACACACACCGTACAAATACCACCCCTCACCACACACCGTACAAATACCACCCCTCACCACACACACACACCGTACAAATACCACCCCTCACCACACACACACACCGTACAAATACCACCCCTCACCACACACACACACCGTACAAATACCACCCCTCACCACACACACACACCGTACAAATACCACCCCTCACCACACACACACACCGTACAAATACCACCCCTCACCAGACACACACACCGTACAAATACCACCCCTCACCACACACACACACCGTACAAATACCACCCCTCACCACACACACCGTACAAATACCACCCCTCACCACACACACCGTACAAATACCACCCCTCACCACACACACCGTACAAATACCACCCCTCACCACACACACACACACCGTACAAATACAACCCCTCACCACACACCGTACAAATACAACCCCTCACCACACAAATACCACCCCTCACCCCACACACCGTACAAATACCACCCCTCACCACACACCGTACAAATACAACCCCTCACCACACAAATACCACCCCTCACCACACACACACCGTACAAATACCACCCCTCACCACACACCGTACAAATACAACCCCTCACCACACAAATACCACCCCTCACCACACACACACACAGTACAAATACCACCCCTCACCACACACACACCGTACAAATACCACCCCTCACCCCCCACACACCGTACAAATACAACCCCTCACCACACAAATACCACCCCTCACCACACACACAGTACAAATACCACCCCTCACCCCACACACACACACCGTACAAATACCACCCCTCACCACACACACCGTACAAATACCACCCCTCACCACACACACCGTACAAATACCTCCCCTCACCACACACACACACACACACACCGTACAAATACCACCCCTCACCACACACCGTACAAATACCACCCCTCACCACACACACACACACCGTACAAATACCACCCCTCACCACACACACACACCGTACAAATACCACCCCTCACCACACACACACCGTACAAATACCACCCCTCACCACAAACACACACCGTACAAATACCACCCCTCAACACACACACACCGTACAAATACCACCCCTCACCACACACACACACCGTACAAATACCACCCCTCACCACACACACACACACCGTACAAATACCACCCCTCACCACACACACACACCGTACAAATACCACTCCTCACCACACACACACACCGTACAAATACCACCCCTCACCAGACACACACACCGTACAAATACCACCCCTCACCACACACACACACCGTACAAATACCACCCCTCACCAGACACACACACCGTACAAATACCACCCCTCACCACACACACACACCGTACAAATACCACCCCTCACCACACACACACACCGTACAAATACCACCCCTCACCACACACACCGTACAAATACCACCCCTCACCACACACACACACACCGTACAAATACCACCCCTCACCACACACACACACCGTACAAATACAACCCCTCACCACACACCGTACAAATACAACCCCTCACCACACAAATACCACCCCTCACCCCACACACCGTACAAATACCACCCCTCACCACACACCGTACAAATACAACCCCTCACCACACAAATACCACCCCTCACCACACACACACCGTACAAATACCACCCCTCACCACACACCGTACAAATACAACCCCTCACCACACAAATACCACCCCTCACCACACACACACACAGTACAAATACCACCCCTCACCACACACACACCGTACAAATACCACCCCTCACCCCCCACACACCGTACAAATACAACCCCTCACCACACAAATACCACCCCTCACCACACACACCGTACAAATACCACCCCTCACCCCACACACAGTACAAATACCACCCCTCACCCCACACACACACACAGTACAAATACCACCCCTCACCACACACACCGTACAAATACCACCCCTCACCACACACACCGTACAAATACCTCCCCTCACCACACACACACACACACACCGTACAAATACCACCCCTCACCACACACACACACCGTACAAATACCACCCCTCACCACACACACACACACACACCGTACAAATACCACCCCTCACCACACACACACCGTACAAATACCACCCCTCACCACACACACACCGTACAAATACCACCCCTCACCACACACACACACCGTACAAATACCACCCCTCAACACACACACACCGTACAAATACCACCCCTCACCACACACACACACCGTACAAATACCACCCCTCACCACACACACACACCGTACAAATACCACCCCTCACCACACACACACACCGTACAAATACCACCCCTCACCACACACACACACCGTACAAATACCACCCCTCACCACACACACACACCGTACAAATACCACCCCTCACCACACACACACACCGTACAAATACCACCCCTCACCAGACACACACACCGTACAAATACCACCCCTCACCACACACACACACCGTACAAATACCACCCCTCACCACACACACACACCGTACAAATACCACCCCTCACCACACACACCGTACAAATACCACCCCTCACCACACACACACACACCGTACAAATACCACCCCTCACCACACACACACACCGTACAAATACAACCCCTCACCACACACCGTACAAATACAACCCCTCACCACACAAATACCACCCCTCACCCCACACACCGTACAAATACAACCCCTCACCACACAAATACCACCCCTCACCACACACACACCGTACAAATACCACCCCTCACCACACACCGTACAAATACAACCCCTCACCACACAAATACCACCCCTCACCACACACACACACACAGTACAAATACCACCCCTCACCACACACACACCGTACAAATACCACCCCTCACCCCCCACACACCGTACAAATACAACCCCTCACCACACAAATACCACCCCTCACCACACACACCGTACAAATACCACCCCTCACCCCACACACAGTACAAATACCACCCCTCACCCCACACACACACAGTACAAATACCACCCCTCACCACACACACCGTACAAATACCACCCCTCACCACACACACCGTACAAATACCTCCCCTCACCACACACACACACACACACACACCGTACAAATACCACCCCTCACCACACACACACACCGTACAAATACCACCCCTCACCACACACACACACACCGTACAAATACCACCCCTCACCACACACACACACCGTACAAATACCACCCCTCACCACACACACACACACCGTACAAATACCACCCCTCACCACACACACACACCGTACAAATACCACCCCTCACCACACACACACACCGTACAAATACCACCCCTCACCACACACACACACCGTACAAATACCACCCCTCACCACACACACACCGTACAAATACCACCCCTCACCACACACACACACCGTACAAATACCACCCCTCACCACACACACACACCGTACAAATACCACCCCTCACCACACACACACACCGTACAAATACCACCCCTCACCACACACACACACACACCGTACAAATACCACCCCTCACCACACACACACACACACACCGTACAAATACCACCCCTCACCACACACACACACACACCGTACAAATACCACCCCTCACCACACACCGTACAAATACCACCCCTCACCACACACCGTACAAATACAACCCCTCACCACACAAATACCACCCCTCACCACACACACACCGTACAAATACCACCCCTCACCACACACCGTACAAATACAACCCCTCACCACACAAATACCACCCCTCACCACACACACACCGTACAAATACCACCCCTCACCACACACACACACACACCGTACAAATACCACCCCTCACCACACACACACACACACCGTACAAATACCACCCCTCACCACACACCGTACAAATACCACCCCTCACCACACACCGTACAAATACAACCCCTCACCACACAAATACCACCCCTCACCACACACACACCGTACAAATACCACCCCTCACCACACACCGTACAAATACCACCCCTCACCACACAAATACCACCCCTCACCACACACACACCGTACAAATACCACCCCTCACCACACACCGTACAAATACCACCCCTCACCACACACACACCGTACAAATACCACCCCTCACCACACACACACACCGTACAAATACCACCCCTCACCACACACACACACCGTACAAATACCACCCCTCACCACACACACACACCGTACAAATACCACCCCTCACCACACACACACAGTACAAATACCACCCCTCACCACACACACACACACACCGTACAAATACCACCCCTCACCACACACACCGTACAAATACCACCCCTCACCACACACACACACACACACCGTACAAATACCACCCCTCACCACACACCGTACAAATACAACCCCTCACCACACAAATACCACCCCTCACCACACACCGTACAAATACAACCCCTCACCACACAAATACCACCCCTCACCACACACACACACCGTACAAATACCACCCCTCACACCGTACAAATACCACCCCTCACCACACACACACACACACCGTACAAATACCACCCCTCACCACACACACCGTACAAATACCACCCCTCACCACACACACACACCGTACAAATACCACCCCTCACCACACACCGTACAAATACAACCCCTCACCACACAAATACCACCCCTCACCACACACACACACCGTACAAATACCACCCCTCACCACACACCGTACAAATACAACCCCTCACCACACAAATACCACCCCTCACCACACACACACCGTACAAATACAACCCCTCACCACACAAATACCACCCCTCACCACACACACACCATACAAACACCACCCCTCACCACACACCGTACAAATACACTTGTGAATGTGGTATCTGTCTAAATGGCTGACCCCATTTAGTCGACTTGTCGATTGTTTGGTCGATAGGCTGTTGGTCGAGCAGTATATAATATATATTTTTGTGGCAAAAGTGACCTGATGGCTTCACGCCTGTCTCAGTGGACTAATCCATTGCGTAGGCCACGGGGATTGCTCATCTAAATCACCAGTAGTACATTTTATTTCCCATATTTCTAGTCTACGGGGATTGCTCATCTAAATCACCAGTAGTACATTTTATTTCCCATATTTCTAGTCTACAATGTTTTATGGTAATTGCTGTTATTGCATTCAAGTTATTACTACAAGAACAACAGTCTTTTACCATTCTCATTGTTGGAGTGGACACTGTTTGAGGATCGCACAACCTAGGCTACACTTCTGAGGAACAAGTTTTGGTTTATTTCATTCCATTTAGGAGTTGTCAATTTACTCATTGTAATTTGTAGTCGCTTCTGTTAATGTTGAGTAAGGACGAGCACCTGACTATACATAGAAGTAGGCCTAGGCTACCTGGTCTGCGCGCAAATGTAGGCTATAAATGTGCCCATTTGGGGATCTGATAGTATTTCTGATTGTCTTAACTCACCACCACAGTGGAACTTGTGAAAGTCATTTTTTCTTCACCTCAAACAGCGAGTCAACTAGGTCTGTTTTTACATCCATTGAGAATGACAAGGTCATCCTCAACGTAGACTATTTGAAAAACATTTTTAGCTCTCTTTTGATAACCACTGAGCATGAAAGGGGAAGAAAAGAATAATGCTTTGATCCCGTGGAAACTACTTATCCCTTGCGCAAATAGCCAAGTGCTACAGTGCCTTGCAAAAGTATTAATCCTTGGCGTTTTTCTATTTTGTTGCATTACAACCAGTAATTTAAATAGATTTTTATTTGAATTTCATGTAATGGACATACAGAAAATAGTCCAAATTGGTGAAGTGAAAAAAATGGCTTGTTTAAAAAATTCTCTCAAAAAAATAAAAAAACAGAAAAGTGGTGTGTATATGTATTCACCCCCTTTGATATGAAGCCCCTAAAGATCTGGTGCAACCAATTACCCTCAGAAGTCACATAATTAGTCAACTTGTGTGCCACATGATCTCAGTATACATGCCTGTTCTGAAAGGCCCCAGAATCTGCAACACCACTAAGCAAGGGGCACCACCAAGCAAGCAGCAGCATGAAGACCAAGAAGCTCTCCAAAACGGTCAGGAACAAAGTTGTGGAGAAGTACAGGTCAAGGTTGGGTTATAAAAAAAATCTGAAACTTTGAACATCCCATGAGCACCATTAAATACATTATTAAAAAATAGAAAGAATATGGCACCATAACAAACCTGCCAAGAGAGGGCCGCCCACCAAAACTCAGACCAGGCAAGGAGGGCATTAATCAGAGAGGTAACAAAAATACCAAAGATAACCCTGAAGGAGCTGCTAAGCTCCACAGCGGAGATTGGACCACTTTAAGTCGTACACCCCACAGAGCTAGGCTTTACGGAATAGTGACCAGAAAAAAAGACATTGCTTAAAACTTCTTAGGGATAGGGGGCAGTATTCGGAAGTTCGGATGACTGAGGTGCCCAAAGTAAACTGCATGTTACTCAGGCCCAGAAGCTAGGATATGCATATAATTGGTAGTATTGGATAGAAAATACTGAAGTTTCTACAACTGTTAAAATAATGTCTAAGTATAACAGAACTGATATGGCAGGTGACCACCCATAATGGATTTCTATGGGAAAATCAAAGGAAATCCTCCCAGATTGCAGTTCATATGGCTTCCACTAGATGTCAGTCTTTAGAAAGGGTTTCAGCTTGTTTTTTGAAAAATGAGCTAGAATTTGTAGTTTTCCTAGGTGGCTCTCATTTTGACTTGTCTTGTGGCGCAAGTGGATGAGGGCGCACACTTCGTTATTTATCTCCGGTATTGAACACACTATTCTCCATCTTAAATTTGACCATTTATTTACATATTAGGGTACCTGAGGATTGATTAGAAACGTTGTTTGACTTGTTTGGACGAAGTTTATTGGTAACTTTTGGGATTCCTGTGTATGCATTTTGAACGAGGGAAACGGGTGGATTACTGAATCAAGCGCAGCAACTAAACTGACTTTTTGGGGATATAAAGGACTATTGAACAAAAACAACCATTTGTTATGTAGCTGAGACCCTTGGGATTGCAAACAGAGGAAGATCTTCAAAGGCAAGTGATTTATTTTCTCTATTTCTGACTTTTGTGACACCTCTGCTGGTTTGGAAAATGTTTAATGCTTTTGTATGCGGGGCGCTGTCCTCAGGTAGTCGCATGGTATGCTTTTGCCGTAAAGCCTTTTGAAATCTGACAAAGCGGCTGAATTAACAGGAAATTATGCTTTTAAACAATGTATGACACTTGTATTTTCATGAATGTTTAATATTATGATTTTTGTATGTTGAATTTCGCGCTCTGCAATTTCACCGGATGTTGTCGAGGTGGGGTGCTAGCGGCATGTCTAGCCCAAAGAGGTTAACTTCTTATGGCTGGGGGGCAGTATTGAGTAGCTTGGCTGAATAAGTTGCCCAAAGTAAACGGCCTGCTCCTCAGTCGCTAATATATGCATATTATTAGTAGTATTGGATAGAAAACACTGAAGTTTCTAAAACTGTTTGAATGATGTCTGAGTAGAACAGAACTCATATGGCAGGCAAAATCCTGAGGAGAAATCAAAACAGGAAGTGAGAAATCTGAGCTTGGTATGTATTCACCACAGTTCCCAATGAAATCCCCTTGAGATATTAATGTTGCACTTCTTATGGCTTCCACTAGATGTCAACCGTCTATAGAAATTTAAATGAGACTTCTACTGTGTTGTGGGACTGAATGAGAGCAGAATCTCAGGTGACTGGCAGTCAGCCATTTTCTGAACATGCGCATTCCTCATGGTATCCACTTGCGTTCCATTGCTCATCAAGACACAAAGGAATACTCCGGTTGGAACTTTATTGAAGCTATATGTTAAAAACATCCTAAAGATTGATTTTGTACTTAGTTTGAAATGCGCTGTCTCAGATTATTGCATGGTTTGCTTGTTCCGTAAAGTTTTTTTGAAATCAGACACAGCGGTTGCATTAAAGAAAAAAATAAGCAAACACATTTGTATTTGCCAAAAGGCATATGGGAGACTCTCCAAACATATGGAAGAAGGTACTCTGGTCAGATGAGAAAAAAATGTTGCATTTTGGCCATCAAGGAAAACGCTATGTCTGGTGCAAACCCAACACCTCTCATCACCCCGAGAAGACCATCCCCACAGTGAAGCATGGTGATGGCAGCATCATGCTGTGGGGATGTTTTCCATCGGCAGGGACTGGGAAACTGGTCAGAATTGAAGGAATGATGGATGCCGCTAAATACAGGGAAATCTGTTTCAGTCTTCCAGAGATTTGAGACTGGGATAGAGGTTCACCTTCCAGCAGAACAATGACCCTAGGCATACTGCTAAAGCAACACTTGAGTAGTTTAAGGGGAAACATTTAAAATGTCTTGGAATGGCCTAGTCAAAGCCCAGACCTCAATCCAATTGAGAATCTGTGGTATGACTTAAAGATTGCTATATACCAGCAGAACCCATCCTACTTGAAGGAGCTGGAGCAGTTTTGCCTTGAAGAATGGGCAAAAATCCCAGTGGCTAGATGTGCCAAGCTTATAGAGACTTGCAGCTGTAATTGCTGCAAAAGGTGGCTCAACACAGTATTGATTTTTGGGGTGGGGGGGGGGGGGGGGTGAATAGTTATGCACGATCAAGTTCTGTTTTTTTTGTTTGTTTCACAAAACAATATTTTGCATCTTCAATGTGGTAGGCATGTTGTGTAAATCAAATGATACAACCCTACCCAAAATCTATTTTAATTCCAGGTTGTAATAAAATAGGAAAAATGCCAGGGGGGGAGGGTGAATACTGTCGCAAGGCACTGTATGTCTGTCCGCAGCTCATAGTAGCGGCACTTCACTACCATCTTAATTTGCCTAATAACTCCCACCAGATCAACATTGGCACTCAAGTGATTACAGTGATAATAGGTAACCCATCAAAAACAACTGACTGGGTTCTCCCATGCAGTGAGGAAGCAGAATTAATGAATCTGCAGCAGTCTTTGTCACATAGTAAACATGTATTTGTGGAGTATGTGAGTAGATGACAAACATGCATTATTGCAGCACAATGAGGATGACAACAGTAATGGCATCAGTTCTGATTAAAAACAGTCCCCAGATGAGTATATGCGAGGTGCCTCTCCCAACATTCCTCAAAAATCTATCAACACCCAACTGACCTAGTAACAGGTGTCTCCATTCAGTGCAATGGTGAGATTATCACACACTTGAACAAGGTTCCTCTCTTTCTCTTTCTCTCAAGATGAAACTGTGCTCTCTCCTGTTCCTGGAAGTGGGGCAGACCACAGCCCCAGATAACCCAAAGCACACTGACGCAGGAGCGCTGGGCCGCACTCATACACACACACTGAGCGACAGAGACTGGCAGTGGCGTACATGTGGTATCCTGTTTTGGGGAGGCGTGGGAATGCGGGTTGCTGTGGCCAGCAGACCAGCTGAGAGAGCGACATCTAAGACAGGTGTATTAAACAAAGGGGAACTAGAAACACACCACAGTCCAACTTACAATAAATCATTTTTAAAAACCCTTTGTCATTTAGCAGACCCTCTTATCCAGAATGCATACATTTCTTACTTTTTTGCAAATTGGACCCCTGTGGGAATTGAACCCACAACTCTGACATTGCAAGCACCAAGCTCTAACAACTGAGCCACCCTAAATCTGGAGCCTGACATAGCCTTTATGGTTGCCTGTCAGTTTTGGAAACAATTTTACAAATAATTGCTTTATTGATCTTTAAAGCAGCCTCTATGGTCCTGGCCTTGGGAACAGCCTGCCGGAGGATCTGAGGGCGGGCCTTAGAAACTGGAGACATTTTTAAGAAAAATCTCAAGACATAAAAAAAAGCCGTGCTTTTACGTAAGGTGCTTTTAGTCATACTATTTACTTTTTTTATACCATTCTATATTTATTTCAATCAATTAGTCTCATGTCCACCTATTTTATTGTTATACTATTTAATTTGTTAAGCACTTTGAAATGCAAATGTATCCTCTAAGAAATGTGCTATATAAATAAAGTTTGATTCGATTTTTGCCATGGCAGCACTATAGCTATTTCCTCCAGTTTATTGACCCCGCCCCTACCTACATGTCTGCATATCCCTGGCCAAGCACAGCAGTGAGCCAAAGTTGTTGGGTACAATACATGTGGTTTACAAGGAACTGCTGAACAAACTTCATCCCCACCTGTATTATATAAGCATGACTACACTCAATGTGAACTGTCCCCATGTTACTGCACTGACTACACACCTGTCTTTCATTCAAGCAGCTAGAAGGACAATGAACAGGGAGGGGAGTGTGTCACAGAGGGGTGAGAGATGAACAGGGGAGAATGAGACAGGGGTGAGAGTGTTAGTGAGAGATAAGCAGGGAAATGATCAGAAGAAAAAGCGAGAGAGATCGATGAGGGAGAGAGAGAAAGCGGTAAATGAGGAAGTGAGGAGCGGATGTTTGGGTTTTGAGCTCATTCATTTAAAAACACAGAAATGAAAACAGAGATACAGAAAGACCTGAGAAAACCACAGTCACACATTGAGAGGCGCACGCTCAGAGGTTTTCCCGAAACTGAGGGGCTCAGAGGCGATGAGAACTGAGGATTAACACCCCATTGACGTAAGCACACACACACACAGACACACTTGGGGATGGTGGGGGGGCTGAGAAGTGGCGCTGTCTTTCTGCTGAAATCTAACTTTTCATCAGACAGACCACAATACAAGTAGCTACCAGCCAGGGAAATGTACTTCTTTACAGTCTACCACTTCATCAAGTAGTTTGACTTCATAAGAACAGCACCCAAAAGCCCCAGTACAACCACCTAGGTACTGTTCGATTATTAAAAAAATGTAAAAGTACATTTTTTAAAAAGGCACAAAAAAATTGAGCTACTGAAATGTAAATGCACTTTAATACTGATACATCTTAAACATCCTGTGATCAGATTGCAAGGTGTTTTCTTCCTGATTGATTTCAGTGCTGGTCCCTGGGCTCTACATCACATGAAATCATCCCAAGCAGAACTGCCATGGCTCGAAACCCACAGCCAGGTCTGCACTTTCTCGATCATGTGTTTTTTTGTGATGGGATGCAAATGACAGTGACACACGGCACTTAAACTACAGGAACATGACTTGCTTGGAAGGACATATGATTTCAGTCACATGACTATTTTTGTATCGTCCTCGCATTTCTGTCAGTGAACAGGTGAGTGCTCAGGTGTAGAAGGTCAGAGAGGGCATCGGTGCGTTTTGTTGGTATTAACATGTGATTGAATGTACCACATCCACTCCTTAACCTCTAACATAAGGTGACCAGACATCCCCGATGTTGGTGGCCTATCCCAGGCTAGTACTGGCAATGTCCTTGATTATCCCCCAGAAAGAAAAGCAACTCTGAATTGAAATTGAGGCTGATATTTCAGTAATCAAAAGCTGTATGCAATCGGATTTCAATGTAAAATTTCTCACCACTTGTATCAAACTTGTTTGCTCCCTTCTATGAGAACATTTGGTCAGTGATACATTGTAACAACTGCATGAACAACCATGCCCATAGCTAGAAAACCTTTCCAACAGCATAGGCTACCAAACTGGGGTGATTCAAAAATGACCAAGGTAGGCAAAAATTAAGAAACATTTGAGGGGTTAATCCATTTGTGTTATAAATAATTAAAGTATTTGAAAGGACTATAGCGGAAATATATAGTTAAAAATAATTCTGTGTGCGGCCTCCCGAGTGATGCAGTGGTCTAAGACGCTGCATCGCAGTGCTAGCTGTGCCACTAGAGAACCTGGTTCCAGTTCAGGCTGTGAGCAGCCGGCCATGACTGTGAGACCCATGGGGCGGCGCACAATTGGCCCAGCGTTGTCTAGGTTAGGGGAGGGTTTGGCCGGCAGGGATGTTCTTGTCCCATCGCGTACCAGCGACTCCTATGGCGGGTCGGGCGCAGTGGCGGCTGGCTTCCAGGTTAAGTGGCCGTTGTGTCAAGAAGCAGTGCGGCTTGGCTGGGTTGTGTTTCGGAGGACGCACGGCTCTCGACCTTCGCCTCTCCCGAGTCCGTACGAGAGATGCAGTGATAGGACTGTAACTACCAATTGGATACCACCAAATTGGGGAGAAAAAGGGGTTAAAAAAAATATTTAAAAAATATAATTATTCCATGGGATATTCTGATCTTCTTTCTACATTTTTTTGTGTGTTGTTATCTGGTCACCTTACTCTCAGAGTCAAGCCTGTCTCTCATATGAAGACTCATACAAACAATGCAAAGAGACACAGAACACGACACACACAGTACAGATCACAGCGGTCAAGTTCAATCCCAGAATCCCCCTCACCCAGTGACACTTTCACTGAGCAGTAGTGCAGAGAATTGACTCCATTAATCATTACGGAGACAGGAAGTGAAATGAAGGTAAAGAATGTGGTGTGGTGTGATAAGGGTACACACAGCACACTCCTCTCTCTCACCACCAACACCCCTCAGCCAGGTGAATCATAGACCAAAACAAACAGACTGTGTGACATCTCCTCTCCCTCCAACACATACCTAACTGATCTGGGTCATATGTGAAATGGAAAACAAAAATGACCTACTGAACTCGACCCAGTCCATAGCGCCTTGCAGGTAGTCAGGGTTAGCAAGGAACCCTCAGAGGGCAACAGTACTAGGCCCTATCTGCTTCATGAGACTAACTGAAGTTCAATGCATGTAGGGTTTTCAAAAAAAAAACATACGTGTCACCGTCGTTGTCTTGGCACGTCGCCTGGGCAACATCTGCCAGCAGGTGTTCGGGATGTCCCGTCGGGTAAAGAGAGGACTGGAGGGGAGAGACAGGCACGTTCACAACCAGCGGTGACCTGCTGGGCCAGGAGTAGAATGGGTACCCTGGATAGGGATCTGGGTGACCTAGGGAGGGAGGGGGTAGATAGAGAGAGATGTTTGGTACAATAATGTGAAATAAGGAAATTACAGATGACCCATTGACATGTTTTGCAAGTTTTTAATCAGTTCAATAATTTAATCACTGGAAGGTCTGGCAAAACAGTGTCTCAATGACTGGGGTTCCAAAGCAGGACTAACCATCACTGCACAATGACAAACGATCTATGAAGGAACATTCCACAGAGAAAAAAATAGTTTGACTCAAAGGCAAATGACCACTAACTGATTCAGAAGTATATTCTTTTTCAAACCAATAACTTTGATTATAGTCAAATTAATACACTTATGACATGACTGTCAGATATGATTAGGCATTTTAAGGAGAAAAAAAACATATGAAAATGCGATGGGATAAACTTTGAATAATAATGTAATGAGCTGTACACTTTCATTTTAATATTTGTGTACGTGTCTTTTGCCAGGGCGGACTAACTTACAGTAAGGACGGAGTGCTTGCATTGAACGAGCCGGATCGACGCTTTGGTGTCCATTGTCAAAACCGCGGGCGACGGACAATTGTCTGTGTGAGACCGATGCCAGGGAACCAATATTCTCATTGTCGTAGCTCTTTAAAAAAATATTTGGAGGACTCGGTCTGCTGCACAAGTCTTTGTTTTTGTAGGGGGATAAGCGCTCATCTCTCTCGGGTGGGTTACGTGGCTGTTCCGGCGTCTCCCATTCGGTAGGAAATTGACGTTTCCTAAAAGGAAGCCTCGAGGAAGATATGTCCCGTGTTCGTGTGTCTGTTGTGCTGCGCTCACCAGGGTTCGGAGTGAATGGCGTGTGATAAGTTACAACTGGGGAGTGTTTTTTCTCCAGAACTGCCGGGTTTCCCGTGTTCACAGGAGGTTTTATCAACGATGATCCACAACGATGTGCCAGCGGCTCCACCGTCGGGCTGGCATTTCCGTTTGGACAGTCATCCTCCGTGTGTGGGGCAGTGGGATACGGTACTCTCGCCCGAACGGAGCGACCTTTGCTGGTGGGAGTCCCGTCGGCACCGTTCCCACACTCCCTATTTGTGGTGCGCAAATCCAGTGGCACTGTGGTTTGAGTCTGGTGACCGTTCATGGTCATGGTCCTCGGCATGAACACGGATCAAGTATCCTGGAATCAGCCTCAGGAGTTTGTCGTCTCAAAACATAGCAGTGATTCAAATGCCAATTCAATTTATGTCTTCTATAGCCTAGGCACAGTCTCCTTCTCCACGAAAGTATCCAAATGTCGTTTTGCATTTGGAGTTTAATAATGTAATTTGCCATGCCAAAACAAGAATGTCTCGAGGCTATTCTCCAAATCCATAAATGTTCCTTTTGAGAATTTGTGGACACTGATAATTGAAATAAATTAAATCACACAACTGAATTGTGGTAAATGTTTTGAATATGATAAATAAGACTAACCGAATAACCTAACTGACGATAACACACCTGCAATATAACTGCAGGTAGGCAAGTGAAGAAAATCAGTAGGCAATTATGTTCCTTTTATTGCAACGAATCAAATAGTCCGTAAACTGTCTCTCTCTCATTCACATAACCAAATCCCCGAAACTGGGGCTTTCCCTTTCGTATAAGAATTAACTCTTTACCTTCCTGTTTGCAAACTCAAACAGTGCGTTCTGACGGTCTACTTTTTTTTTTTAAACCAACGCCTTTAAGACATTAAAGGTTTCTTGTAACTCAAATGTTCAATGTTAATTAAGACATATGATTGATTTAATTCACTTAATGTTAGAATTCCTGTTTTACCCCGGTTTAGGCTATGGATTGACCTAATATGTCAACGATGACGAATTCTTTTTTCAGATTTTAAATTAGGACTAGCACAAACGCTGCTAGAGATGGCAAAATGGCACGCAATGCTCGAATTCTGCGTAAAGTGCATTTGGCACCAGGAAGTGGTGAGAAAAAATGTGATCTAATCCAGGGGTTTCAAACTCATTCCATGGAGGGTTTAGTGTCTGCAGGGTTCTGATGGGCAAGGCATTGTGCCCTTGAGCAAGGCACTTAACCCACCACAACTCCTCCACGGGCGCACAATGTGGCAGCCCCCTCCTCCAAACTGTATATGTATGCGTGTCTTTTGGAGGGGTTGAGATAAAGCAGAGGTCAAATTTCAGTGTGACTTTATGTACAATTGACCCCCCCCCCCCCCCCCCTCGCAATACACACACACACATCTCACCCAACCTTGTTGGTTTGCCTCCAGCTGATTCTTTAGTTACCAGGGTCAATTTGGGACTTTCCTCAGATGTATCGAAGTGTGGAACCGCCAACGGAAAATCAAGCTTTGTGTCTAAAGTCCCTGAAACACCCTGCTGAATCTGTGCTGACACGTTGTGCAGCTGCTGGATACAGTAGATAGTCAAGGTGTCCTGTGGGATGTGGTGGGATGATCAACTTGTTGGAGGCAGGTAGCCTAGCGGTTAGAGAGGTGAACCAGCAACTGGAGGGTTGCCAGTTGGAATTCTGGGTCCGATGGGAAAAATCTGTCTGGGAAATGAACTGAAACCAGAGGGTTGCTGGTATCAAATCCTAGATGCCATTGTGCCCTTGAGAAAGGCACAACAACAGTTCCCCGGGCGCCCAGTGTGGCAGCCCCTAGTACCTCTCCAAAATAACCTGTGTGTATGTGTGTCTTTCGGTTGGGTTAAAAGCAGAAGTCAACTTTCGGTTGGACCTTGTGTGCAATTGACCAATAAAGTGATCCTAATCTTAATCTGTTTGAGCTACCCTGGCCAACCGTACACTCATACAGCACCCACCTCTTCATGACTGTATGAGCGACTTCTGCCCTTATTTTATGTCTTTACACTAAGCTTGTCAAAATGCAGAAAAGTGCAGCATTCTGTTAAGAACAAGGCGTGGCAGGATGGTTTTGTGGTGGTGTAGAAGTCAATGGACAGACAAGATGGAACACCCTGAGAGAGTGAAAGGAGGTAGGGCTGCACGATATGGGCAAAATATTGAATTTCGATTTAAAAATAACAAGTAAATATTGCGATTGCAATTTGACTTCCGATATAGATCAAAACACTTGGATGAACCATTTGAAATAGAATGATTTATATTAAGAAGCAAAGTGGAAAGCAACACAGCTGTGTGTTTGTCGTCTCTGAATGATCCAATGTTGACCTAAATGACTAATGAGGATAAATACAATCCACCTGTGTGTAATCAAGTCTCCGTATAAATGCACCTGCACTGTGATAGTCTCAGAGGTCCGTTAAAAGCGCAGAGAGCATCATGAAGAACAAGGAACACACCAGGCAGGTCCGAGATACTGTTGTGAAGAAGTTTAAAGCCGGATTTGGATACAAAAAGATTTCCCAAGCTTTAAACATCCCAAAGAGCACTGTGCAAGTGATAATATTGAAATGGAAGGAGTATCAGACCACTGCAAATCTACCAAGACCTGGCCGTCCCTCTAAACTTTCAGCTCATACAAGGAGAAGACTGATCAGAGAGGCAGCCAAGAGGCCCATGATCACTCTGGATGAACTGCAGAGATCTACAGCTGAGGTGGGAGACTGTCCATAGGACAACAATCAGTCGTATATTGCACAAATCTGGCCGTTATGGAAGAGTGGCAAGAAGAAAGCCATTTCTTAAAGATATCCATAAAAAGTGTTGTTTAAAGTTTGCCACAAGCCACCTGGGAGACACACCAAACATGTGGAAGAAGGTGCTCTGGTCAGATGAAACCAAAATTGAACTTTTTGGCAACAATGCAAAACGTTATGTTTGGCGTAAAAGCAACACAGCTGAACACACCATCCCCACTGTCAAACATGGTGGTGGCAGCATCATGGTTTGTGCCTGCTTTTCTTCAGCAGGGACAGGGAAGATGGTTAAAATTGATGGGAAGGTGGATGGAGCCAAATACAGGACCATTCTGGAAGAAAACCGGAGATTTGTCTTCCAACAAGACAATGATCCAAAACATAAAGCAAAATCTACAATGGAATGGTTCAAAAATAAACATATCCAGGTGTTAGAATGGCCAAGTCAAAGTCCAGACCTGAATCCAATCGAGAATCTGTGGAAAGAACTGAAAACTGCTGTTCACAAATGCTCTCCATCCAACCTCACTGAGCTCGAGCTGTTTTGCAAGGAGGAATGGGAAAAAATGTCAGTCTCTCGATGTGCAAAACTGATAGAGACATACCCCAAGCGACTTACAGCTGTAATCGCAGCAAAAGGTGGTGCTACAAAGTATTAACTTAAGGGGGCTGAATAATTTTGCACGCCCAATTTTTCAGTTTTTGATTTGTTAAAAAAGTTTGAAATATCCAATAAATGTTGTTCCACTTCATGATTGTGTCCCACTTGTTGTTGATTCTTCACAAAAACAGAGTTTTATATCTTTGTTTGAAGCCTGAAATGTGGCAAACGGTCGCAAAGTTCAAGGGGGCCGAATACTTTCGCAAGGCACTGTATTCTTCATCCCTTTACCCTTGTGTGTATAAGGTAGTTGTTGTGAGTTGTTAGGTTAGATTACTCATTGGTTATTACTGCATTGTCGGAACTAGAAGCACAAGCATTTCGCTACACTCACATTAACATCTGCTAACCATGTGTATGTGACAAATAAGATTTAATTTTATTTGCTGCTTACACCAAATGTTTTTATTTATTTCACCTCTATTTAACCAGTTAGGCCAGTTGAGAACAAGTTGTTATTTACAACTGCGACCTGGCCAAGATGTAGCAAAGCAGTGCGACTCACTATAGGAGCTAACCATTTTTGTGAACGGGGTGGTGTACCTAATAATCTGGCCACTGAGTGTAAATTGAGAACAAACTGAATGTGAAGGGCACTGGAGAATGATGCAGGGAAGATCCCTAGTCTCTGTAAACATTGCAACATACACTTGGAGATCTCTTTGGTGCAGTGAGCAGCCTCACACACTCGGACTGTGAACTTGTTGCCAGTGTCTCCATCATGTGGATAATGTAAGTATAGCCTGGTTATAAAGAATTCTACCAGGCCAATGCAGTTCCAGGCTCTGCCACTTGTCGGCAGTAGAGACCCAATCATACAGGAAAGGTGGATAGTGGTTTTCTTCATTTGGAAAACTGACTTGGCTTCATCATTATCAAGCATTTTATCTTAACACATCCCATGTCTTTCCAATGTGCTACTGCATAATGATGACTCTACACTAAATCTAACATCCATGCCTAACAGCTGCCAAGAGAATGGTTGCCTTACGATGGGTGACAAAGCCTCACACACTCTGCAATGGATTTCCTTATTCATGGTATTTTGGTATGTGTATTTTATTAGGATCCCCATTAGCTTTTGTAAAAGCAGCAGCTACTCTTCCTGGGGTCCACACAGGACATGAAACATGACATAATACAGGACTTTAATAGACAACAGCTCAAGGACAGTACTACATAAAAACGTTTTTATTTTTTACAAAAGGCACACATAGCCTACATATCAATACATATACACAAACTATCTCGGTCAAATAAGGGAGAGGCGTTGTGCCCTGATGTGTTGCTTTATCTGCTTTTTTAAACCAGGTTTGCTGTTCACTTGAACAATATGAGATGGAACGGAGTTCCATGCAATAATGGCTCTATATAATACTGTACGCTTTCTTGAATTTCTTCTGGATTTGGGGACTGTGAACTTATTGAAGTTATTCATGAGCTCAACTTGAACTGTAATTTTCTCGACAGGGTGCAAAATCAGACAATATTAAAATATGGACTACAACACTTGACAGTGTGTAATTGTGTACTGTCTGTTGACAAAAAAATTATAAAAACTTGATACAAAAATGAATAGAAAAGATGTATTCATGAGTCTGTGGCAGTTTTTAGACACCTCCAACTTTATCCAATTGGGATGGCATTTACCGTTCTCTCTAGGTCGTTTCCCTTTTCAAACGTTACAACAGAGAAGAATATGGTGCTAACAGTTAAATGCCAATTTGTCATTGAATGCCTTTGTATTTTCTGCATGGTACCACGGTCTCACAAAGGGAAGACAGCAGTTGAGAGCTGCTTTAAGCATTAAACATCACTGGGCCTTGACCTGCAGTGCAATGACTTCACACACATCCTGTAGCACAGTGCTCTTCATCTTTGTGACATCTAATCACTATCAGTTTCCACTACTCTCTCTCTTTCTATACTCTATTTTTCTCTTCTCTCTCTACTATCTCTCTTTCTTACCACCCTCTACACGACACACTCTCCTTGTGGGTATCCCCTGTTTCCTCTTCCCCCATACTTTCTTAGTAATCGATTACCTCTAAGCCCAAACCTATCTCAGCCTCACTCCACCTTCACACACAAAGACAACAAACCTGTTCATCTGGCTGCAAACCCGGAAGAACATCAAAGAAAGAGAACGAGAGCATGAGAAAGTAACACAAAACAAAGAGAGAGAGAGAGAGAGGGACCAGCCAGAGTCAGACTGAGACATAAAAAAAAAAAATCCGTTGTGCTGCAAAGAGAGCCTGGGGTCTATATCTGAGACACCATGTTGTAGATGAAATCAGAGAGCTACGCCACTTAGGGGGAGAGATAGTGCCTGGCATGAGAGCGTAAAATGTTGCCCAAGAAGGGGTGGAGAGAACAGGGCAGGAGAGGTGTTGAGATTGTTTAGGAAGGGTGAGTGGTTATTTGTCTGTCTTGTTCTGCCCTCCCTTGCTCTCTCTCTTTCAGGGTTTTCTCTTTACACTTACTCTTTACAAAATGAACTGGAAAGACTGTTCCTAAAAAAATCTTGGCTACTTCTGGAAAACTGACCAAAGAAATTGAGGATTTATGAATTGAGGACTTGATGAATGTAGGCTTGAAAACAAACATTTTTGAGAGATTGTTTGTAAACAGTTTTGAGAGATTATTTGTAAACATTTTTGAGAGATTAATTGTAAACAGTTTTGAGAGATTATTTGTAAACAGTTTTGAGAGATTATTTGTTTGCGCTTTTCTGGACAAGACGTTTCCCCTCCACTCTTTCTAAACCTCAGCAGCTGTCTCCATTCCTGTTGGACTATGGTATATTCTGGCGCTCTGCCCCTATCTGGGTTACCTGATTTCATTGGATTATTCTTTGGATTACTGAGGAACACTGGTGAAGATATATTGTATAAAATGTGCTCTTTTCAACCAAAGCTGTCAACCATAAAGATACAATGACAACATTTACTAAGCTGTCCATGCCATACGTGCCAGACATCTAGACCACTCCCTCATTCAACTGTCACAGATAGGGCTGCCAGACACAAACCGCCAGGGTGCACTGAATTGATCCCACTCGGACTAACACACCACAACCAGGAATCCCTCCTCAGGACAATGGCCACAGGAGGGAACGGGCTAGGATCTGACCGGAGCCTGAAATCCACCTCCCAGCCGTCGAGTGCTTCTGACCAGCGGCAGGTGGACAAGGCCCTAAAAAGGCTGGAGAAGCTGCACCAGCTGTGTACCAACCCCAGGCTGGGCCTGAGGAACAGCCCCCCGTACCTCCCCGATGTGGTCTCAGAGACAACCACGCTGCTCACCCAGGTGTGGGAGCCGTACAGGGGTCCTGCAGCTGGGGGGCAGGCCCCCCGGGGGGACGAGGGGGAGTACCTGAGGATCCATGCAAGACACCTGCTGGATAAGACTAACCGGGCCGTGCTGCTGTTTAAAGAGGGGCGTGATAAGATGTTCGAGGAGATGTCCAGCTACAGGTGAGAAAGAACAACAAGGGTCGGGACATAACTTGATATATTTGGTTCTGAACGATATCTTTGTAAAAACTCAAACGGATCAAAAAGTTACCTGCATGTGTCTCCAGTTAGGATTTGGAGCTTAATCCAATTACCATACGCTTTGTCAGTGTTGGGGAAGCTACTCTAAAAATATAGTTTACCAAGCTACCGATTACTTTACACTGAAAGAAGTTGAGCAACACTAAAGCTACCCTTAAGAAAATATAGTTTACTACAGAATGTATAAAACATTAGGAACACTTTCCAAATATTAACTTGCACCCCCTTTGCCCTCAGAACAGCCTCAATTCGTCGGGTAATGGACTCTACAAGGGGTCAAAAGCATTCCAAAGGGATGCCCAAGTTTACAGTGATACCCTGTCTATAGTGTATAGTCTAGCAGACAGGCTGCATACGTTCGTGCCATGTGAGGAGCCAGGGGGAGATTTCAGTCCAGGCTGAGAGACATGATGCTCGCCACAATGACGTGACTACCAGATAGGCCTGTGCTAGATAACAAAATGACTCTATTGCCAAGCCTGAGAACCATTTTCGTTTTAATGTTTATTAGATTTGTCAGTGATAATCGCAAGTAAATGACTATATACAGTGAGGGAAAAAAGTATTTGATCCCCTGCTGATTTTGTACGTTTGCCCACTGACAAAGAAATGACCAGTCTACAATTTTAATGGTAGGTTTATTTGAACAGTGAGAGACAGAATAACAAACAAAAAATCCTGAAAAATGCATGTCAAAAATGTTTATAAATTGATTTGCATTTTAATGAGGGAAATAAGTATTTGACCCCTCTGCAAAACATGACTTAGTACTTGGTGGCAAAACCCTTGTTGGCAATCACAGAGGTCAGACGTTTCTTGTAGTTGGCCACCAGGTTTGCACACATCTCAGGAGGGATTTTGTCCCACTCCTCTTTGCAGATCTTCTCCCAAGTCATTAAGGTTTCGAGGCTGACGTTTGGCAACTCGAACCTTCAGCTCCCTCCACAGATTTTCTATGGGATTAAGGTCTGGAGACTGGCTAGGCCACTCCAGGACCATAATGTGCTTCTTCTTGAGCCACTCATTTGTTGCCTTGGCCATGTGTTTTGGGTCATTGTCATGCTGGAATACCCATCCACGACCCATTTTCAATGCCCTGGCTGAGGGAAGGAGGTTCTCACCCAAGATTTGACGGTACATGGCCCCGTCCATCGTCCCTTTGATGCGGTGAAGTTGTCCTGTCCCCTTAGCAGAAAAACACCCCCAAACCATAATGTTTCCACCTCCATGTTTGACGGTGGGGATGGTGTTCTTGGGGTCATAGGCAGCATTCCTCCTCCTCCAAACAGTTGAGTTGATGCCTAAGAGCTCCATTTTGGTCTCATCTGACCACAACACTTTCACCCAGTTGTCCTCTGAATCATTCAGATGTTCAGCAAACTTCAGACGAGAATCTATATGTGCTTTCTTGAGCAGGGGGACCTTGCGGGCGCTGCAGGATTTCTGTCCTTCACGGCGTAGTGTGTTACCAATTGTTTTCTTGGTGACTATGGTCCCAGCTGCCTTGAGATCATTGACAAGATCCTCCCGTGTAGTTCTGGGCTGATTCCTCACCGTTCTCATGATCATTGCAACTCCACGAGGTGAGATCTTGCATGGAGCCCCAGGACGAGGGAGATTGACAGTTCTTCTGTGTTTCTTCCATTTGCGAATAATCGCACCAACTGTTGTCACCTTCTCACCAAGCTGCTTGGCGATGGTCTTGTAGCCCAATCCAGCCTTGTGTTGGTCTGCAATCTTGTCCCTGACATCCTTGGAGAGCTCTTTGGTCTTGGCCATGGTGGAGAGTTTGGAATCTGATTTATTGATTGCTTCTGTGGACAGGTGTCTTTTATACAGGTAACAAACTGAGATTAGGAGCACTCCCTTTAAGAGCGTGCCCCTAATCTCAGCTCGTTACCTGTATAAAAGACACCTGGGAGCCAGAAATCTTTCTGATTGAGAGGGGGTAAAATACATATTTCCACCATTAAAATGCAAATCATCATTTATAAAAAAATTTACAGGCATTTTTCTGTATTTTTGTTGTTGTTTATCTGTCTCTCACTGTTCAAATAAACCTACCATTAAAATTATAGACAGATCATTTCTTTGTCAGTGGGCAAACGTACAAAATCAGCAGGGGATCAAATACTTTTTTCCCTCACTGTAGGATAGTCTGTAACCCCAAACAAAAATCTTAAACACACTCCACAATACTTTTATATAAAGCCTGCCAAGCTCTTTTGGCAATGCCAGATGACCATACTGTGTCAGGACAAAACAAGACTTTTAGCCCGTACAGAGAACTTTGTTTAGCAATTCTAAACTATGAAATATTTCGCCATATAGACAGAGTGTACAAAATATTAGGAACACCTTCCTAACACCTTCCTAATATTGAAGGAAGGTGTTCCTCAGAACAGCCTCAATTGTTTGGGGCATGGACTCTACAGGGTGTCGAAAGCTTTCCACAGGATGCTGGCCCATATTGACTCCAATGCTTCCCACAGTTGTGACAAGTTGGCTGGATGTCTTTTGGGTGGTGGACCATTTTTGATACACATAGGAAACTGTTGAGCATGAAAAACTCAGCAGCGTTGCAGTTCATGACACACTCAAAGCCGTGCGCCTGGCACCTACTACCATACCCCGTTCAAAAACACTAAAATCTTTTGTCTTGCCCATTCACCCTTTGAATGGCACACATACACAATCCATGTCTCAATTGTCTCAAGGCTTAAAAATCCTTCTTTAACCTGTCTCATCCCCTTCCTCTACACTGACTGAAGTGGATTTAACATCAATAAGGTGACATCAATAAGGGATCATAGCTTTCACCTGGATTCACCTGTTCAGAGCTAAATGTTTTGTACACTCAGTGTACAATTATAATATTTAATTCTGAAATGTCATAGACTCCAAATTGCAAGACAAGATCACTTTGGGGTCATATGTTAACAGAATTTGTTATTAAGGCTATTAAACACAAAACTATGTTTCAAGTGGGAATTAGGCAGGTCTGATGCCAAAAAAGGAAGGAAATTATTGTCTGCTACACCTATATATATATATATATATATATATATATATATATATATATATTATTTTTTTCCAAGTAAAAAGTGTCTAGTCCCAATAGTTAGCTACATCACAACATTACAAAAAAGTAATTCATTACTAAAAACACTACCAATATTTGAATTGAGTTCAACTACCACCAAGCTACTGCTAAATGTAGTTGAATTACTAGTTGAACCACATGGAGTTCACTACTCCCCAACACTGCACATTGTTGACATGGTTTTTGCTCTCCTCATTCACTTTTAATCTAGCATGAATAAACATGAATACTTTTCATATCCACAGAAGCGAAACAATTACTACTCAAAACATTATGCATGTGTAGACTACAAGACTATTGTACTATACCATAAATTAAACCCTGAGGATACCATGATTTAGAGTACATTTTAGGATGTTGACTTTTCCACCTGAAAACAATTCCGTTCTGGGTTGACCTTTACTAAGACAAATAAATCAGCTGTGGGGTCAAGGGCAGGGCACGTGTCCGAGATATCTGACTCCACCAGCACCATGACACAGACTTTCCGCCAATATTTTTAATGCCCAATATTCAAATCAATGTTTAATTCTTAAGTAACTACGGCCAACTAGGAAAATGAAAATGCATGGTATTAGATTTGCAAATTCATAAGGACTTGGTTGGCATTAGACTTGATGTGTACACTAAGTGAATTTTGGAGCACAGCCAGAGACAGAGCAGAACCACAATAGACACAAATAGACCTGAGCACCCATTATTATCCAGTTATAGTACCAGCGATACGAAAATGAACATTCCCAGTTCCCTCAAGTCGGCTGTCTTAAAACATAAACACAGAATCAATATGGCATTTAAGGTCGTGCTACTGCAGATACAGCAGGACTGGCAAGTCTTAACATAAGTGTTATTCCCTTCGCTCCTTGTCGTCCGTATTTTGCTCTCTGAATCTACAGAATGTGTGTATCATGAAATCACATCAATTTGCATTATGCCTTGTCATAACAAAAATGTAAATTAACAACTGAGAGAGGCAGATTATTGTTAGTTTATATTAATAACACCCACATACAATGAAACAAACATTGACACCTACTCGCCCACACTCTCCTTCAAACCCCTCTCTGTTCGTAGAAAGCAACACAGAAACAAAAATAGACGTTTCTCTGTTCTTATATGTTTTTACACACTGCCCACGCCTGGGTAAAATGCCGTAGTTTGCTTTAAAGCTAAATTCAATGGCAGGGTCCCTGCAGGTACAATTCCAATTAACCACGGTTGTTGCAGCAATAAGTAACAGCTATAAGGTAGATATTGTATATTACATTAGTGATAATAGTCTATTGCAAAAACTGGTAACTATGCCACATGTACTGTTGCCTTGTTGGTCTTCAGTGAGTGGCAGGCACATAGTACTATCACGCGTACACTATCAATGCCATGCAAGCTCTTTTTTTCAAATAAGAAGTTGCTATGCTTTACACACACCATTGAGCTCAACTGTAGACAGGATGTAGTGAATGAGTGTGGTGGAAATTAAGAAATGAACATGGTCAACCAGGTTAGTTAAGGATGGAAACTTCAGTCCTGCTCTCAACTGCCCGTACAGCCAGAGAGATGAGAGAATGGTTGAGACGGTGAGTGGAACACACAGTAAGAGGTTTGTGGCCGGATCTTTCCTGTCCCTGGCAGGCTGATAATAGACACTCAAGAGAGGAGCCACACAGTAACCTTTGAGTGTCTTGTTGGTTGGTCAAGTTGCTAACGGAAAATTATGTTTCTGCAGCACAAAACGAACAAGGACAGGAAGAGCTAGACTGTGACATCCTGTTTGTACAAGCATGAGTGTATCTGTGTGTGTGTGTGACATAGCGAGAGAGAGTGAGAGAGAGAGAGAGAGAGAGAGAGAGAGAGAGAGAGAGAGAGAGCAATACAGAAATACGCTACGGAGAAAGAAGGAACAGCCAAGTCAGAAATCAGCTTAAAGTAATTGAAGAATCCATAGAAACTAACCACTTCTGGGAAAATTGGAAAACTCTGAACAAACAACAACACAAGGAGTTATCTATCCAAAATGAAGATGTATGGATGAACCACTTCTCCAATCTTTTTGGCTCTATAACAAAGAACAAACAGCAAAACATATACACTACCGTTCCAAAGTTTGGGGTCACTTAGAAATGTCCTTGTTTTAGACCTGGGCCCTGACAGTAAATCTCAGTAAGACAAAAGTAATGGTGTTCCAAAAAAGTCCAGTTGTCAGGACCACAAATACAAATTCCATCTAGACACCGTTGCCCTACAGCACACAAAAAAACAATACATACCTCAGCCTAAACATCAGCGCCACAGGTAACTTCCACAAAGCTGTGAACGATTTGAGCGACAAGGCAAGAAGGCCGCGAAAAAGGAACATAAAATTTGACATACCAATTAGGATCTGGCTAAAAATACTTGTTCAGTGCAACCAACCAAGAATTCACAAAATGGGACAATCACCAAATTGAGACTCTGCATTCAGATTCTGCAAAAATGTAATCAGTGTACAAAGTAAAACACCAAATAAGGCATGAATTAGGCCAATACCCGCTAATGATCAAAATCCAGAAAAGAGACGTTAAATTCTACAACCACCTAAAAGGAAGCGATTCCTAAACCTTCCACAACAAAGCCATCACCTACAGAGAAATTAACCTGGAGAAGAGTCCCCTAAGCAAGCTGGTCCTAGGGCTTTGTTCACAAACACAAACAGATCCCACAGAGCCCCAGGACAGCAACACAATTAGACCCAACCAAATCATGAGAAAACAAAAAGATAATTACTTGACAGATTGAAAATAATTTACAAAAAAACTGAGCAAACTAGAATGCTATTTGGCACTAAACAGAGAGTGCACAGTGGCAGAATACCTGGCTACTGTGACTGACCCACAAATCTTTGACTATGTACAGACTCAGTGAGCATAGCCTTGCTATTGAGAAAGGCCACCGTAGACAGACCTGGCTCTCAAGAGAAGACAGGCTATGTGCACACTGCCCACAAAATGAGGTGGAAACTGAGCTGCACTTCCTAACCTCCTGCCCAATGTATGACCATATTAGAGAGACATATTTCCCTCAGATTACACAGATCCACAAAGAATTCTAAAACAAATCCAATTTTGATAAACTCCCATATCTGTTGGGTGAAATACCACAGTGTGCCATCACAGCAGCAAGATTTGTGACCTGTTGCCACAAGAAAAGGGCAACCAGTGAAGAACAAACACCATTGTAAATAAAACCTAAATTTCTGTTTATTTATTTTCTATTTTGTACTTTAACTATTTGCACATCATTACAACACTATATATAGACATAATATGACATTTGAAATGTCTTTATTCTTTTGGAACTTTTGTGAGTCTAATGTTTACTGTTATTTTGTATTGTTTATTTCACTTTTGTTTATTATCTATTTCACTTGCTTTGGCAATGTAAACATATGTTTCCCATGCCAATAAAGCCCCTTAAATTGAATTGAACTGATAGAGAGAGAAAGAGAGGGATACATTACTGCTTGTTAGAGGGTACAATACCCATTATGTCTATGAGATCTAAAGTTTATTTTAATTCTAGCTGCCACTGTTGCATTTTAAGCTATGGACCACCCTTATCACCCTAGTTGATACATTGTAAAAAGCTCAGAATAGCTTCATGTTATTTTCTGTTATTCACAGGAGAAACTTGACCAAGCTGTCCCTGCTCTTCAATCACATGCTCTGGGAGCTAAGGGCCATGTTTCCCGAGGGAAGCTTTCAAGGCAACACCTTTAGGCTGACTAAGACAGAGGCTGGAGAGTTCTGGAGGCGAGAATTTGGAAACAAGTGAGTGTTGGGTGGGGTAACAGTGGAACTAGAATGGAATAAGGGACGTGGGCTTGACAGAACATTCCACAAATAGGAACAGTCTATTTGTATGTACACCACTGGTCAAAAGTTTTTGTTCACCTACTCATTCAAGGATTCTTCTTTATTTTGACTATTTTCTAGATTGTAGAATAATAGTGAAGACATCAAAACTATGAAATAACACATATGGAATCATGTAGGAACCAAAAAAGTGTTAAACAAATCAAAATATATTTTATATTTGAGATACTTCAAATAACCACCCTTTGCCCTGATGACAGTTTTGCACACTCTTGACATTCTCTCAACCAGCTTCACCTGGAATGCTTTTCCAACAGTCTTGAAGAAGTTCCCACATATACTGAGTACTTGTTGGCTGCTTTCCTTTCACTCTGTGGTCCGACTCATCCCAAACCATCTCAATTTGGTTGAGGTCGGGGGATTGTGGAAGTCAGGTCATCTGATGCAGCCCTCCATCTCCTTCTTGGTAAAATAGCCCTTACACAGCCTGGAGGTGTGTTTTGGGTCATTGTCCTGTTGAAAAACAAATGATAGTCCCACTAAGCCCAAACCAGATGGGATGGCGTATCGCTGCAGAATGCTGTGGGAGCCATGCTGGTTAAGTGTGCCTTGAATTCCAAATAAATCACAGACACTGTCACTAGCAAAGTACCCCCACATTACAACACCTCCTCCTCCATGCTTTACAGTGGGAAATACACATGCGGAGATCATCCGTTCACCCACACCGCATCTCACAAAGAGATGGCAGGTTGGAACCAAAAATCTCCAAAGGAAAAGGACACATTTCCACCGGTCTAATGTCCATTTCTCATGTTTCTTGGCCCAAGCAAGTCTCTTCTTATTATTGGTGTCCTTTAGTAGTGATTTCTTTGCAGAAATTCGACCATGAAGGCCTGATTCACACAGTCTCCCCTGAACAGTTGATGTCGAGATGTGTCTGTTACTTGAACTCTGTGAAGCATTTATTTGGGCTGCAATTTCTGAGGCTGGTAACGCTAATGAACTTATCCAGAGGTAACTCTGGGTCTTCCATTCCTGTGACGGTCCTCAAGAGAGCCAGTTTAATCATTGCGCTTGATGTGTTTTGCGACTGCACTTGAAGAAACTTTAAAAGTTCTTGAAATTTTCCGTATTGACTGACCATGTCTTAAAGTAATGATGGACTGTACTTTGTCATTGCTTATTTGAGCTGTTCTTGCCATAATATGGACTTGGTCTTTTACCAAATAGGGCTATCTTCTGTGTACCACCCCTAACTTGTCACAACACAACTGATTGGTTCAAACACATTAAGCAGGAAAGAAATTCCACAAATCAACTTTTAAGAAGGCACACCTGTTAATTGAAATGCATTCCAGGTGACTACCTCATGAAGCTGATTGAGAGAATACCAAGAGTGTGCAAAGATGTCATCAAGGCAAACAGTGGCTATTTGAAGAATCAAAATATTTTTTGTTTACCCCATGATTCCATGTGTTATTTCATTGTTTTATGTCTTCACTGTTATTCTACAATGTAGAAAATAGTAAAAATGAATAAAAACCCTTGAGTGAGTCGGTGTTCTAAAACTTTTGACTGGTGGTGTAGGCAGTTTTTTTCTAGTCTTGTGAAAAGTATTCTGTTCCTCCACTTGCGTTTTCACTCCTCTCACTTTCACACTCGTTCTCTCTCTCATTTTCCTTCTTCCTTTATCTCACACCCCTCTCTCCCTTTCCTCCCCTCCTCTCCTCCCCTCCTCTCCCTCTCCTCCCCTCCTCTCGTTCTCTCTCCCTCTCCTCCCCTCCTCTCCTCTCCTCCTCTCCTCTCCTCCCCTCCTCTCGTTCTCTCTCCTAGGTGTATTGTGCAGTGGAGCAGTTTTAAGCAGCATCTCCGTAGGGTCCATGGCTTTGAAGAGGGGATGGAGTCCATGGCTCTAAAGTCCACTGTAGATCTCACCTGTAATGACCACATCTCAGTGTTCGAGTTTGACATCTTCACCAGGCTATTCCAGGTACGTGTGATCCATATATGTTAGCCCTGTTCTAAGTAGCCCTACATCCTGGTTAATTAGACACCTCGCATAATGTTCAGTGAACATGCATTCTGTCACTTTCCAAGACGTCTCTCCCATTCTTTCTCTCCCACTGTCTAAACAAAGCCAAAACATTCCAAAGTGGAAAGAAATAACACATATTTCAACTGATAGTAAATATGTCCTCCCCTCTCCTGTCAGCCCTGGAGGTCTCTTCTGAGGAACTGGAACCAGTTGGCAGTGACCCACCCCGGCTACATGGCCTTCCTCACCTACGACCAGGTCAAAGCCCGCCTCCAAAACTACCTGCACCAGCCCGGGAGGTGAGGACAGGAGAGATTGTTTGGAGGTGGATGGGTTGGGGTGTGGCGAGAGAGAGTAGATGAAGGGAAGGAACCGCGGGATAGGAAGGACTCAGGAGAAAAGAGAGGAGATGTACCATACCCTACAACAATATCTGCAATGATTACTTTTAATGGGACACACTGTCATTATAATTATAGTGATAGTAAAGAATGATACCTAGATAAGTAGAGGTAACTGCCAAAATAATGGAAACACTTGAAGAAATGAGGGGTACAAAGTATAATGAAAGAAGGTGCTTCCACACAGGTGTGGTTTCTGAGCTAATTAAGCAATTGGCATCCCATTATGCTTAGGGTCATGTACAAAAATGCTGGGCAGGCCATTATTTTGCCCATTATTTTGGCTACTATGGCTGTAAGATGACACCCACTGGGCATGAGAGGTCACTGAATGGTTTGATGAGCATGAAAACAATGTAAACCATATACCATGGCCATCTCAGTCACCAGATCTCAACCCAATTGAACACTTATGGGAGATTCTGGAGCGGCACCTGAGGCACCGTTTTCAACCACCATCAACAAAACACCAAATTATTGAATTTCTCATGGAAGAATGGTGTCGCATCCTTCCAACAGAGTTCCAGACACTTGTAGAATCTATTCCAAGGATGCATTGAAGCTGTTCTGGCTCGTGGTGGCCCAACGCCCTGATAAGATACAGAGTTGGTGTTTCCTTTATTTTGGCGGTTACCTGTATTTCATGGTCAAATCTGTATGTACTTCAGTAAAGACATTTCCCTGTGAACTCTGTATCTCTGTCCAGCTACATCTTCCGTCTGAGCTGCACTCGGATGGGCCAGTGGGCCATTGGTCATGTGACTGGTGATGGCGGCATCGTACAGACGATCCCCCAGAATACACCTCTCTACCAGGCCCTCATCCAGGGCTTCAGGGAGGGCTGGTGAGTAAACACACACACATGGACACACCACAGGAGGTTGGTGGAACCTTAATTGGGGAGGACAGGCTTGTGGTCATGACTGGAGTGTAATCAGTGGAATGGTATGAAATACATCAAACACATGGTTTCCAGGTGTTTGATGCCATTTCATTTGCGCCGTTCCGGCCGTTATTATGAGCCGTGCTCCCCTCAGGAGCCTCCACTGACACACACACCAGTGATGCGCGGGTTGACTCATAAAAAAAGGTGGTTATATCTGTGGGGTGGGTTCAGGGTCATTAACTATTGTGTGGATGAAGGGTGGCTGGGTGGCGGGCAGTTCAATAAAGAGAAAACAGTACCTTAAAAAATCCACAAACATTGAGGTTTTAATTGAATTATATTAGGCCTTCTGGCAATGGCTTTAGAGGATATGCCTAAGCTTTAGGGCCTAACTGTACGAGTGCTAAATAGTGTACACTCCAATCGCTGAATGCTTATGGTAACTGGCAGAAAAAGCTCACTTCAATACATGGAGACAAAAAGGACAATGCCAGAGTTTAATTCAATTAGAGAAAAGCTGTGAAATGAAGAGTTGAAGATAAAGAGAAGGAAGGGCCAGAAAAGTCATGTTTGGGAAAGATTTGTGAAGTGATAACAGAGGATGATAGCAGTGCCGGTTATGTGATTTATGTGTGATGATTGTGAGACTATACAAATTCCACAGTCAGAAGATGGGGACTTCAAATAGGCCCATGGCAAGTCAAAGGAACTGTAGCCTACTGTTCAAATGTGTTCAATGGAAACCTAAATCTGGACACTAACAGTACGTCTATAGCCTCTCACATAGCCTTAATAATAACTCCTGCAGAATTAAGCATTTCTTGATACACCAAATGTAGGCAAAATTTTGACTTGGGAACAGGAGGTGTGGTGGTTCATTTCTTTACTATCAAATGAGGAGAGACAAACTTATCACACAAGTCAGAGTTATACTTAAACTAAATCTTTAATAATGAGAGCTTTGCAATAGCAATGACTTGTCAACGATTCACCATTTCTAATGATCCGTTGAGAGTGGCGAGACAAAAGTACAAAGGTATTTTATAGCCAAGATACACCCCCTTTCAACCTACATGACAAACAACAGATACATCGAATGTGTCACAAGGTTAAGACTCTAAACTGGAACCATCTCTCCCTGGCACGGTATAGAGCAGAAAAGTTAACTCATGCTCTGGAATGCTCTTTAGGTTTTATCACCCAAAGACATCGTAAATCTCCTCTGTCAGTGTTATCTCCCAGAGGCCCATCCTCAGTAGAACACACACAATAGTTAACAGAACAATCTATTCTGTCGAAGAAAACAACCATTTGATGCAATAAAAGCATTATAACATAATCTTGCAATTTTTCCATGACAGAGTGCTGATGGTTTATTAAAAATTGTGGGCGGGTGCAGGTGAACAAACAGCTGACCAACACTCACACACAACATTTGCACAGGCCTGTAATTGCTTTGCATAATGTGTGCGTAATTCTGTGTTGTGTTTGTCTGCAGCTATCTTTACCCTGACGGACGTGATGTGAACCCAGACCTCACCAGTCTGTGTGAACCAGCACAGAGAAGCAGGGTCAAAGTCACAGAGGACGAGTATGAGATGTACTGTGAGATGGGTAGTGCCTTCCAGCTGTGTAAGATCTGTACAGAGAGAGACAAGGACACACGCATCCAGCCCTGCGGACACCTGCTGTGCCAACCCTGCCTCACAGGATGGCAGGTATGCCTACTCTGTGATTGACGACGTCACCAACAAAATCCTCAAAGTCAAACCACACATCGTTCACTCACACAATGTCTCTGACATCACCCAGCCACATCCTCTTGTATTAATATACATCATCAACATACCAATTTGGGTTAACTGTATGGAATTGTTTTTTGGTCAGACAGTTAATGTCTTCCCATCCACCTGTCAATCAGTCAGTTAGTCAGTTAGTTAGTCAGTCAGTCAGTTAATCTGTCAGTCAGTTTGTCAGTAGGCTAGTCTGTCCATCTGTGCGTCAGTCAGTGAGCCAGCCCCTACACATCAGTAGGTGAACCGGCGTAGCAGCATGTAGAGCAGTATTATTGGCCATCGTGTCCTAACATGTGGGTTAGGACTTCCTGTGTGAGCCGAAGCGTACATCCTCCTCATGCTACACTCACACTGAGGGAACTCTCCCTTAGAGTTTCCACTCCTCACCGGGTCACACACTCTCACACACTGACACACACTGTCACAGTCACACTTCAGGGGACAAGAAGACACAATAGAATAGATTTGAACAGAATACTCCGGTTTTTACCAAAGTGAACTACGGTAGAATGCTCAATCTTAGTTTGATATGCTAAATCAGTTGCTTTACTGTAAGTGTAGCTTCATGCAAATAACACACAGAACGGACATTATTACGGGTATTGTACTTTCAGCATGGGAAATATATCTGCTCAGGAATGCTCTTGACAAATTACTGCAGCATCATCCCAGGGATCTTTTTGACATATGGCAATCATTTTTCTCTCTGCATTGTTGGGAAGGGCCCGGAAGTATTTCACTGTTAGTCTATACCTGTTGTTACGAAGTTTGTGACAAATAAAATGTGAATTGATTTGATACAACAATACAGAAACGTACACAGACACGTGAGTTTCCACACATTAACAGACAGTACAGATGTGTAGATCATGTTTATTCTGTTTAACCTGGTGTCATCATTCCATGTGATGCAGAAGTCGGATGGACACACCTGCCCATACTGTCGCTGTGACATCAGAGGGACAGAGTCCATCCTGGTGGAGCCTTACCTGTCTGTCAGCGAGGAAGAGGAAGATGAAGATGACCTGGAGGATGTACAGCTAGTCATGAAAAACCTGGCCTATATGAAGAGGGTGTGTTTTGTTGTGTGTGGGGGTGGGGTGGGGTGGGATTCTCTTTTACTGTCTCTGCCTCGGGGGGTTTTCTCTTGCATTGACTCTCCTTTCAACTTCTCTCTCTCTCTCTCTCTCTCTCTCTCTCTCTCTCTCTCTCTCTCTCTCTCTCTCTCTCTCTCTCTCTCTGATGCAGATGTCGTCTGAAGAGTACCAGTTCCCCAGCTCTCGCCTGGCTCCACCCCTCCCTCCCAAACACAGCACCTTCTCCCACTGCCCTTCCCCACAAGCCCCCTTACGGCCCTCCGATATACTGGCCGAAAACTCCCACTCTAACTCGAGTTCTGTAAGTTCCCTCATACACACACTCTACAGAATTGATAGTAACAGTACCGCAATGGAAAGAAGAAGTTTAACCCATATTCACTGATAACTGGGGCTTCGGTAGACAGCTAAAAGTGTGTCCTTATTCCACCACAGGCTCACAGTGACACCCCCTCAGACAGAGCGCTCACACACACCACTGCCAGCACTAACAGGTGAGCTCTAAATGCCTACTGCAGTGGATGGATAACTGCATTTTAGGCTTTTAAGACTTATGGAAGATGTCTGTCAGAAATAAAATAATTGTGTACTGTTGCCTACATCCTAAAGAAGCTCAGGAGATAAAATAGGGCAATGTAAAAAATGTTAGCTCACTGTTTGTTCCTCCCTTGGTCTGATGTTTACTGGCTGTAGCCATACAGTTTTCTGAATACATTTTTTATAAACACTTTTGGTTTGTATGTTTTGCTCAATAACCTGAAACCTCACCACTTTGTGTGTGACCTAATGCTACACAACTAAATCAAATCCATTTGGTTACAGTACTTCCTCATTGAATTTGATTGGCAGCTCTTGTGTTCGGTCTCCTCTCCTTAAGATGCCAGTGGGAGGAGCTAGCTAGTAGTGAGGAGGAGAATTCTGGGGGGTTCAGACAACCGCCCACACTCCCAATCTCTCACAGGCCAGCCATGCCTGTCCCCAATGGGACTTTCAAAAAGTGTGTGTTTATTATTAGTGTAAATGTGGCCACAAGTACCATGTTTTAATTGTAAACATTATTTGTATAGCACCTTGTATTCAGTATTAGCTTTCCATAGTGTTAAAACATGACGGTGGTGAATGCTGTTGTTGTGTTCTCTGTGTAACAGTGAGGATTCTGTCTCAAAGCCAAACCTCCCCTCCTGTTCCGTCTCCTCCCAGTCCTGTGGAGAGGGTGAGTATCGGAGAGGAGGGGGGAGGGAGTGGAGGGCTGTTCTATCCCATAATAAAGTATTTTACAGGGGCTTTTCCACTTACTGTAACACACACTTGACCCCTCACTAACCTCTCTCTATCTATCGATAGATATCGATCTATTGATCTATTGATCTATTGATCTAACATTTCTCTTGAAGGTGGAGCAGCCTGGGAAGGGGCTTCAGATTCAGTGAAACAGAAGAAGAGGTATAAAGAAAGGAGTGAAAGGACGTCAGAGCTCGGGTACAGCCAGAGAGAGCGGGAGAGAACCATGTCCTCCTGACGCTGGGAGAAAAGATATGCACAACATCTCTGACTCAAGAATGGATGGATACTAGGAATAAGAAAGGTTGATTTCCACTGTTCCTGATAAACAGCCATTGTTAATCTTATGTACCTTATGAATATGTATCTTATGTATGCCTTAATATGGAGGGAGAATGCCCTGTTGATAAACTAATAATGACATCAAAGTGAATGGAGAAGGACAGACTGATGGAGCAACTCACTGATGCCCTCTGCTGCACAGCAAACAGAGTAAGCTGCTGCACAGCAAACAGAGTAAGCTGCTGCACAGCAAACAGAGTAAGCTGCTGCACAGTTCCAAAAACAAGTTAAATTATTTCATTGCTTGATGTGTGTATGTAGGGCATTGAAAATATGCTACCTCCTAATTTACCCCATACTTAAAACATATTGTCCAGGATGTATGACTAGTACGGTATATAGCCTGCATACTATAGTTGTATGTTAATATGATCAAACATGAAACCCAAATAAAACTTTTGCACCTCCATCATACCAATACAAATGCACATAGCAATGAAAGTGTAGTTCCTAAGACAGACAGACGGAAGATAGTGTAACTTCAGGCTTTATTGTGTTTGACATGCTTACACTCTGTGCTGATTCCACTTTAGTATCAAACTAGGAGGAGAGAGAGAGAAAGAGAGAGAGAGGAAGAGTTTGGAGGAGTGGAGGTCTGAGAGACAGGGAGGAAGAGTTTGGAGGAGTGGAGGTCTGAGAGACAAGGAGGAAAGCAGCTAGTGTTGTTACATGTTGGCCTTCATGGTCTCATCGATCCAGGGGAGGAACTCACACACTTTGACATAGACTCCGGGGTATCCGGGCACGGCACAGCCCTGACCCCAGGACACCAGGCCATGAACCTCACCCAAACACACTAGACCACTGCCAGAGTCCCCCTGAGAGAGAGAGAGAGAGAGAGAGAGAGAGAGAGAGAGAGAGAGAGAGAGAGAGAGAGAGAGAGAGAGAGAGAGAGAGAGAGAGAGAGAGAGAGAGAGAGAGAGAGAGAGAGAGAGAGAGAGAGAGAGAGAGAGAGAGAGAGAGAGAGAGAGAGAGAGAGAGAGAGAGAGAGAGAGAGAGAGAGAGAGAGAGAGAGAGAGTGTGAGAGAGAGAGAGTGTGTGAGAGAGAGTGTGAGAGAGAGTGTGAGAGAGGTAAGGAATCAATTCAAGGTGATCCTAATATGTACCACTGTGTTTTATAAATGACTAAACGGTCTCATCAAAAAGGTGTCATATACTGTACGTACGTTGCATGCGTCTCTGCCTCCGTCCATGTATCCGGCACACACCATCCTGCGGGTGAGCATGCCAGGGTAGGCCATCTCACACTTCTCATCCTCCAGTATGGGCACATCCAGACACTGCAGACGGGCGGGCATGTTTACTGAGAAGGAAGTAAAAGGCAGGGAGATTTAGTAATTTAATATAATTTATCCGTAGTCATACCTCTTCTCCGGGTGAGGCGTGTGTTGTTAGAGTGTGTGTGGATAAAAGTACTGAGGGTATAATTCATGTTGGTAAAGTTTGTTTGGTATAGTGTGTTTGGGTGTAATTTCTGTGGTTATAGTTTTGTAAAGGTAAAGTGCAGGGGTATTTGGTCCGTCTCACCCTCCTCTCCGGTGGCGATGTTGCCCCAGCCAGAGACAGAGCAGGGGAGGCCTGCGTATGGGCAGCTGGTGGGCAGCGGGATGGGCTTTACGTAATCAGTGATTTCCACAGGGTGGAACAGCTTGATCAGCATCATGTCATAGTCCAGCGTCTGGTAGTCATAGCTACAGAGAGAAGAGAGAGAGGCCAAGGGATTTTTATTGAATCATGTAATGTGATAAAACTCCATTCAGCCTCGGTTCGGTAGTTAAAATGGCTTCCCTAAAGTGATGTGTAAGGGGTAAGTGTGGGTGTAGCTTGCCTGGGATGCCAGATTATGTTTTGAGTCTTCATGAGCTGCTCAGTTCCCTCAAACACACGCAGGTTGTGCTCTCCAAGCATGATCTGCATAGCGTAGGGGCTGAGAGAGAAGGATGAAGGAGAGAAAGGGCAGATGAAGGAGAGGAGGAAGAGGACAAAGGGAAAGACAGGGTGATTACAACTTTGATTACAGAGAAACCTCATGTCAGTTTGATAAGATTCAGTGTCACACTGCGGAAGACATAGAAGAGCCCTCCTTTTGGTCCATATTGGCCCGAAATCTGGTGTTCTGCCCCTGAGCAATGCGTTTAACCCACTGTTCCACGGGTGCCGAAGACGTGGATGTCGATTAAGGCAGCTCCCCGTACCTCTCTGATTCAGAGGGGTTGTGTTAAATGCAGAAGACACATTTCAGTTGAATGTATTCAGTTGTACAACTGACTAGGTATCCCCTTTCCCTCCCCTGCCCTCCACCCTTACTCACTTGTACCAGCAGTGAGCGACAGAGAGCACCCACTGCTCATTGATGAGCACGGCTCCGCAGAAGTGGTACCCGTAGTTGAGGGAGGCCATCCAGGGTCGGGAGTGAGGTTCACACTCCTGGCCACCGATGATCTTACCATCCTCACGGGGCACTGCCGCTGAAACACACAGAGAGAGACACCATACAGAGAGAGTGGTCACAAGAGGGGAGAGATGAGGACATTGTTGCTCTACCTCACATAGAAACAGCCTGTTTAGTAAAAACGTTGAAAGCTCTTATAAGCTATATGTAAGATTAATATTCCCTACGAATAGTTTGTGATATATAATTGGTAGAGTATATTAAAGTACTGTGTGTGTGTGTGTGTGTGTGTGTGTGTGTGTGTGTGTGTGTGTGTGTGTGTGTGTGTGTGTGTGTGTGTGTGTGTGTGTGTGTGTGTGTGTGTGTGTGTGTGTGTGTGTGTGTGTGTGTGCGTTTAATTACCAGCAGCTCCAACCAGCAGTATCAGAGCGAGCAGTCTCATGGTGTCTGTCTGTCCGGTGAACACTGGCTGATCAAAGACACCTGGACACACGCATGGACTTTATTTATACACACCCTATCAGCCCCCCCACCCCACCCCACCCATACCTTACCTCCCCCACCCCTCACACCCTACCTTACCTCCTCTACCCCTCACACCCTACCCCTCCCCTACCCCTCACACACTATCTGCACTGCCCTCCCATGTGCTCACAACATTCACTCTATCCCACTGACCACCCTAATCACCTCCCCCTCCCCTTACTCAGCCTTATCCCTAAACATACAAGCATACAAGGGCCACAATATTTTATTTAATGCACCTGCATACACTTCGCAACATACACGCCCGTCCGTATTTATTTGGATAGTGAAGCTAAAACTATTATTTTGGCTCTATACTTCAGCATTTTGGATTTGAGATCACATGTTTTATATAAGCCGACAGTACAGAATGTCACCTTCAATTTGAGGGTGCTTCATACATATCTGTTTTACCATTTCGAAATGATAGTACTTTATGTATCTAGTCCTCCCATTTGAAGGTGTCAGAAGTATTGAGAGTGTTGTAGTGTGCCATCTGATTAGCTTAATATAAGGAATTTCATGTATAGCATTTTCTTTGACTTTGTACTTTTACTAAAAAAAAATTCCACCCCTGCTAAATCAAGCTTGTGACTCTACAAACTTGTTGCATGCATTTTCAGTTTGTTTTGGTTGTGTTTCAGATTATGTTGTGCCCAATAGAAATTAATGATAAATATTGTATTGTCATTTTGGAGTCACTTTTGTTGTTAATAAGAATATAATATGTTTCTGAACACTTCTACATTCATCTGGATGTTACCATGATAATCATGAAGGAATCTTGAATAATTATGAGTGATAAAGATACAGATGCATGAATATCATAACTCCAAGAAAATCCTAACCTCCCCTGTTATTTGTAATGGTGAGAGGTTAACATGTTTTGGGGGCATGACCTTTGTCCTTCTGTAACATCATTATTCATTCATTATTTTTTATTTATTTTTTATTTCACCTTTATTTAACCAGGTAGGCCAGTTGAGAACATGTTCTCATTTACAACTGCGACCTGGACAAGAAAAAGCAAAGCAGTGTGACACAAACAACAACACAGAGTTACACATAAACAAACGTACAGTCAACAACACAAAATAAAATAAAAATAGAAAAAGCTATGTACAGTGTGTGCAAATGTAGAAGAGTAGGGAGGTAGGCAATAAATAGGTCCTAGAGGCAAAAATAATTACAATTTAGCATTAATACAATACGGTAAGCTGCTCAGACAGCTGATGCTTAAAGTTAGAGAGGGAGATATAAGACTCCAGCTTCAGCGATTTTTGCAATTTGTTCCAGTCATTGGCAGCAGAGAACTGGAAGGAAAGGCAGCCAAAGGAAGTGTTGACATTGGGGATGACCAGTGCAATGTACCTGCTGGAGCACGTGCTAAGGGTGGGTGTTGCTATGGTGACCAGTGAGCTGAGATAAGGCGGGGCTTTACCTAGCAAAGACTTATAGATGACCTGGAGCCAGTGGGTTTGGCAACGGATATGTAGTGAGGGCCAGCCAACGAGAGCATACAGGTCACGGTGGTGGGTAGTATATGGGGCTTTGGTGATAAAACGGATGGCACTGGGATAGACTAAATCCAGTTTGCTGAGTAGAGTGTTGGGGGCTATTTTGTAAATGACATCACCGAAGTCCAGGATTGGTAGGATAGTCCGTTTTACGATGTTATGTTTGGCAGCATGAGTGAAGGAGACTTTGTTGCGAAATTGGAAGCCGATTCTAGATTTAATTTTGGATTGGAGATGCTTAATATGAGTCTGGAAGGAGAGTTTACAGTCTAACCAGACAGGTTAGACTAGGTCAGAACCATCCAGAGTAGTGATGCTAGTCGGGCAGGAGGGTGTGGGCAGCAATCGGTTGAAGAGCATGCACTTAGTTTTACTAGCATTTAAATGCAGTTGGAGGCCACGAAGGAGTGTTGTATGGCGTTGAAGCTCGTTTGGAGGTTAGTTAGCACAGTGTCCAAAGAAGGGCCAGATGTATACAGAATGGTGTCGTAATAGAATCACCAGCAGCTAGAGCAACATCATTGATATATACAGAGAAAAGAGTCGGCCTGAGAATTGAGCCCTGAGGCACCCCCATAGACACTGCCAGAGGTCCGGACAACAGGCCCTTCGATTTGAGACACTGAACTATATCTGAGAAATAGTTGGTGAATCAGGCGAGGCAGTCATAAGAATAAGAATGCGGTGAATGACAGAGTCGAAAGCTTTGGCCAGGTTGATGAAGACGGCTGCACAGTACTGTCTTTTATCAATGGCGGTTATGATATCGTTTAGGACCTTGAGCGTGGCTGAGGTGCCCCCATGACCTGCTCGGAAACCAGATTGCATAGTGGAGAAGGTACGGTGGGATTCGAAATGGTCGGTGATCTGTTTATTAACTTGGCATTCAAAGATTTTAGAAAGACAGGGCAGGATGGTTATAGGTCTATAACAGTTTGGGTCTAAGGTATCTCCCCCTTTGAAGTGGGGGATGACCGCGGCAGCTTTCCAATCTTTGGGGATCCCAGACGATACGAAAGAGAGGTTGAATAGGCTAGTAATAGGATTATCTGTAATCAAGGTAGCATCCACATTAATGTAGAAGTGTTCGGGAACATCTTACTTACAATAAAACTGACTTGACTCCAAAATGACACAATACATTATTTACCATTTGCACAACATCATCCGAAACACAACCAAAACAAACTGCAAATGCATCCAACAAGTTAGTAGAGTCACATGCTTGATGTAATCATTGTGTGCTAGGAATATGGGATCAAATACTAAACTTTTGATTAAATGAAATACACTATAAGTGATGGGGTGACTAGATACAAAAAGTGCATTCATTTCTAAATGGTAAAACAGATATGTATGAAAGCACGCTAAAATAAAAGGTGAAAGTCTGTACTGTTGCCTCATACACTACATGACCAAATGTATGTGGACACCTGCTTTTGTGGCCTGCCATTTGCAGCTGAGCCATTGTTGCTCCTAGAGGTTTCCACTTCACAATAACAGCACTTACAGTTGACAGGGGCAGCTCTAGCAGGGCAGACATTTGACGAACTGACTTGTTGGAAAGGTGGCATCCTATGACGGTAACACATTAAAGGTCACTGAGCTCTTCGGTACGGGCAATTCTACTGCAAATGTTTATACATCTGTCAGCAGCAAGTGTTGCTGAGCCAAATCCACTCATTTGAAGGGGTGTCCACATACGTTTGGCCATGTAGTGTATAAAACATTTGTTCTCAAATCCAAAATGTTTGAGTATAGAACATTTTTATCTTCACTGCCCAAATAAATACGTAGGGGACTGTACACCTAACTGATGATTAACCAGTAGCTGGCAAACTGAATGTGACAGACATTTAGCCTTTTAAGTGGCATGTGGCACACAAGGACATGTACCCATGGCTGGCCATATGCAGTATCAAAAGGACCACGGCTACTTAACAGCCCTTGCTCATCCCACAATGTCTATTTACTTTCCAATGTTGCATCTTACAGAACAACCAATTATTCTGTTGAATGTACTGATTGCATAACATTTTAAATGTAAAAATCATCTTTCTGTCTGGTTCTATTCAAATTTTACTCATAGAGCCTTCCTTATCTCTGCTACTATTCTTTAGTACTCTTGGTATGCCCTTGAATATAGGCCAGGGGCTGTGAGAGAAATGGCCACCTGTGATGTTAGAACTAGTACCTGAAAAGTACAACAACCTTTTCCCCCCACTTCTTTGAGGTGTTGCAAGAGGTCTCAATGATCCTACCACTATGACAATCTGGCCAACAGCACAACTGTTTCAACAGTAAACACTTTCTGTCCAAAGTCCCAAGGTTGAGACAGCTGCAGCCGTGGCTTATTCCAACAACAGAATGTCTCAAACGCCATGATGAAATTGGCGTGAGGATCGGGTACCTGGTAGAATATAAGGGGAGTTTGTGATAAGATGAGGCATGATGGGGCAGGAGAGTTTGGGGTGGGGCATCAGGCACGAGAGACTTGGAAAGGGGGCAGGGCAGGTTGGAGGGATATCAGTTGAGATAAAGGTATAAATGTAGAGAATCGCAGAGTGCACATGTCCAGTCTGGTGAATGAAGACTTGTCTCAGCAGCACGATGATTGGCCTGATTGTACTCACACTCCTGGGGGCTGCAGGTAACAAACACACGCATAGACTCGCATAGAGACTCGCATAGAGACACGCATAGAGACTCGCATAGAGACTCGCATAGAGACTCGCATAGAGACTCGCATAGAGACACGCATAGAGGCTCGCATAGAGACTCGCATAGAGACACGCATAGAGGCTCGCATAGAGACTCGCATAGAGACTCGCATAGAGACTCGCATAGAGACACGCATAGAGACACGCATAGAGACTCGCATAGAGACTCGCATAGAGACTCGCATAGAGACACGCATAGAGACTCGCATAGATACTCGCATAGAGACACACAGAGAGACTCATAGAGACATGCATAGAGACTTGCATAGAGACTCGCATATCAAATCAAATCAAATTTATTTATATAGCCCTTCGTACATCAGCTGATATCTCAAAGTGCTGTACAGAAACCCAGCCTAAAACCCCAAACAGCAAGCAATGCAGGTGTAGAAGCACGAGAGACTCGCATAGAGACTCGCATAGAGACTCGCATAGAGACTCGCATAGAGACACGCATAGAGACACGCATAGAGACACGCATAGAGACACACATAGAGACACGCATAGAGACACACATCTTTTACAGACAATGTGGACATCAGCTTAATGTTCTCCTTTTGCCCATCTTGTATAATATAACATTATCTCTAACCTCTGCATCTCTCTGTCTTCTGTTACCTTCTGTCATGCTTTCTGAACACTACTCCCTTTCTCCATCCTACTCTCTTTCTCCTCTGACCCTCCCTCTCCCTTCCACTCCTTCCCTCCCTCAGCGGCAGCTCCTATGGATGACAGGATCGTGGGGGGTTATGAGTGTGAGGCTCACTCCCAGCCCTGGCAAGCCTCTCTGAACATCGGCTACCACTTCTGTGGCGGCTCCCTCATTAATGACCAGTGGATCATCTCTGCCGCCCACTGCTGGATGAAGTGAGTACTGCAGGGTCACTGTCAACCATCTTTTCCCTTCACTGTGCCTCCCAAAGGCCTCTACATGTAAAGGTTTCTATTTTTTTCTCCTCTCCCTTCTCCAATTTTCCATCTGTCTTCACTTTCTGTCTTCCCCTCTCTCCTTCTTTTCTTCTCTGCTTTCCTCTCTCCACTTCTTCACCTTCATCCCTTTCGGCTCTCCTTCATAAATCATGTCCTCTCTCTCTCTCTCTCTCTCTCTCTCTCTCTCTCTCTCTCTCTCCCTCGCTCTCTCACTCTCTCACTCTCTCCTTCTCGCTCTCTCTCTCTCTCCCTCTCTCTCCCTCCCTCCAGTCCTTGGAGTCAGCTTGCTATCCTGGGTGACCACCACATCTGGGAGCACGAGGGAACGGAGCAGTACATGTCTGTGGACGCCATCTACTGGCACCAGAGCTATGACTACCAGACCCTGGACCACGACATTATGCTGTTGAAGCTGGCCCACCCTGTCACTCTCAACAAGTTTGTCAAGCCCATCGCCCTGCCCACAGCCTGCCCCAAGGCCGGGGACATGTGTGTGGTGTCTGGATGGGGAAACATCTACACTGACTCTGGTATTTATGTAGATGGGTTGTAGTATGGGATGGGGTGGAAATATGGTCATTGAATGTAATCAACTAAAAATACTTTTTCTTGAAACTATAGCTCACACTAGGTCTACATTTTGATGGGAAATCAGCAAGTACATTTACTTGAGAGGGTAGCTACTTCTAAGAATACCACTTACTGTATATTCCCCCCTCCCCTCTCTCCCCCCCCCCCCAACCTTCTCTCTCTCTCTGTCTCTCTCTCTCTCCCCAACTGTGTCTCTCTCTCTCTTTCTCTGTCTCTCATCGGTCTCTCTGTCTCTCCCTCTGTCAGTGTTCAACCCATTTAACCTGCAGTGTGTGGACATCCCCATCCTGTCTAAGAAGGCCTGTGAGGAGTCCTACCCTGGCCAGATTACTGATACCATGGTGTGTGCCGGATACCTGGAGGGAGGCAAGGACGCCTGTCAGGTATGAAGACCCCTGCAACCTCACAAACAGAACATTTCATTTGTTTGTTTATTCATTTATATATTAATTCATTATCTTTCTCTCTCCCTCTGTTTCTCTCTCAGGGTGACTCCGGCGGTCCCCTGGTGTGTAACGGAGAGCTGCATGGCATCGTGTCCTGGGGTGTTGGCTGTGCCCAGCCCAACTATCCTGGTGTCTACACCAAGGTCTGTGCCCTGCTGCCCTGGATCACTGAGATCATCACCAACTACTAGCCTTTACCCTCCACACCAGACTAGAGAGAGAGAGCGAGAGAGAAAGAGAGAGAGAGAGAGAGAGAGGGAGAGGGAGAAGGAGCTTGAGAGGGAGAAGGTGAAGGAGAGAGAGCGAGAGAGAGAGAGAGAGAGAGAGAGAGAGAGAGAGAGAGAGAGAGAGAGAAGAAGAAGATGAAGTAGAGGGAGATAGAAGGCTAATGTTGTTACATGCAGGAAGACAAAGAGACATCTAGTCAATAAAATGGCATCTTTGACTTCACTAATGTATGTTTGTGTTTTTTATTACAATTCTTTGTGTCAATAAAAAAAATACACAAACAATCAATGATTTAGATAACAGGGTAGATTACTAGAATATTTAAAGTCACATCAAACAATTTAATCATTGAAAATTAGATGACACAAAGAAGCATTGCACTACACACTGCTGATAATGATGCAATGCTAATAATGATGCTATAGCTACTAACAATGATAATTTGAATAATGATGCTAACTCTACGTACAACACTAGAACTAAGTAAACAAACACAAACCTTGGGTTCGTGGCTCTATTCATATTGTCATGGTAACAAAAGTGATCAGACATGAATCGGACATTTGACTTGTGAAAATCTAAAGTAAAGCCATTGTAACCACATCCACCTTGAAGAACAGGGTGTTTTCAGTCTGACCATTTTTTGTCATTCCAGGCCTGCCGCCATTAGCACTGCTTTAGCATCCTCCACCATCTCTTTTATTCCCTCGTGCAGAAAGTGTAATGTAGTGGCAAAAGCAATCCCCATTGCACCAAAACTAAAAACAACAGTGGTCAACACAGCTTCGATAGCCTTGGCTGCCACCATGACTGCTATATACATCATTCTAGCCACCATCTTCTCATCAACTCCACCAGTGAAGCGAGACTTCACTGCTGAGCTCAGTTCACCGACTGGCTTGTTGACACGTTCTGAGTCTAGTCCAAAGGTTATGAAGGCTTTGTGGAAGAAGGCCTGCATAACACCAATCTCTCAGCCCACTGAGAAGCCAGGGATGGGTACGGCTGCTGTGGTGGAGGCACCAGCAGCTGCAGCAAAGGCGGTTTGGAAAAGATATTTCCTCTTCTTCTCAATCATGACTATTGAGCAAACCGAGACTGGATTAGGCAGACCTCTTGTGCTCTGAGAGGTTTTCCTCCAGAGAGTAGATTAACTTCTGGAAATCGTACTTCCCAAGCTCAAAGGTGGAGATGAGGAAAACTTTGGGGTTCCATATGGTCTTCAGGTTCTCCTCACAATTCTGTCTGATCTTGGAGAGCAAATCCTCCTCCCTGTAGTTCTTCTTCCATGCCTCAGCTCGGCTGTCGTTGTCAATCCCCGACCGGACGAAGTAAAATATATTCTTCATATTCTGGATCTCTTTGGCCAGCATGATGTTGTTCTCTTTGAACCTCACAGTGCCGATGATGATGAAGAAGTTGTAGGTTTTTCCTCCTTCAGGTACTTCTTTGCTTTAATGTTTGGGGTGCCGGTACCAGGCAGGTCCCAGAATTTCACGTTAGGCACTGTGTGATGGCTGTATCTAATGGGCTTCATTGTGGTCTTGGTCAACTCCAGTTTCTACTGCCCCTTTGTCCAAGTAAGGCATTAACAAAGGTGGACTTTCCCGCCCTGCTCTCTCTCCCCTGTCACAGCAATGTTAAGGGTCACGTTCTCCAGCAGATCCAGGTGCTCCTTTGCTTTGGCTGCATTTTCTGTTGGGGTAAACTTGTCGTAGTTCTTCATTTCCTTGACGATGTCAAGATCCTCATATAAGTTTTCATCAGACATCTTGCTCCTGACAACCCATAATTAGCTAAATGAATAACACACAAACATCCATCACATGCGGAACTATCCATTTATGTAATATAGATGCATTGTGCAATCTTAGAAAAAAGGGTTATTTGGGGTTTTATGCATTGTTTTATGGATTGTTTTATGGATTGGCAAACTTCATGGTTCTTTGGGCGATATTTCTTTCTTTTGACTTTTTGGATTATTTGTGTATTGTTTTGTGTTTTGTAAGGTATTACTGCACTGTTGGAGCTAGGAACAAGCATTTCGCTGCACCTGCGATAGCATCTGCACATCTGTGTATGCAACCAATAAACTTTTATTTGATTTGACAAGATTAAATAACCCTTTACTAAAGAAGGTTCTATATACTTATAAACCCAGTGAAGGCAAAACATCTTGAGGTTTCTGAGAAAACCTAACATGCTGACCAGACCGGACACGTCGCGTGATCCATGTTATTCAATTATTGCACCCACACTGCTTGCAAGTGCCAACGAGCATCTGCTGATGCCAAGGGCTAAAATAGAACTCCTTTCTATTTCTGACGCAGATCGCGCTGAAAGTCCTGCTTCTCCCATCTCCTCATTGGTTTATAGAAGCAGGTACCCACGTGCCATCTCCTCATTGGTTATACCCACGTGGGTGATTGAAAGACGAACTGTTTTGCAGGTAGTCGTGGTAATACTATGAAAGTTTAGATGCGATCACCATATAAGTTCAAAGATGAAAAAGCCTGGAAGGAGGAGAGATGACTAGAAATGATTCGGTTGGCCGTTTTATGTGTGTCGGAGTAGAGGACCTTGTGCATATCAGGTAAAATAACAACTCAATGTTTATATCCCAGGACAAATTAGCTAGCAACAGCAAGCTAGCTAAATAGGACAAATTAGCTAGTAAGTGCAAGCTTACATTGCCATACATGTTTAATGCTTTTCAACCTTTCCCCAAATCAATGACATTGGTTGAGTTTGTTTTGATATTTTAACCTGCGTGTCGTGATCACGTTTGGTGTAGGGGGACAAAATACATTTATGCACGATGGTGCACGATGGCACATGCACGCAGCCGGTTTGGGTTCCGTGTAACACAGTCACATCTAACTCTGAAATGACAGCTAACTAGCTGCCTTTTCATTTGTTTTAGCTGTTGCATTGACATTTATATCAATATTAATGATGCTGCTGAATGGTCAGAAAAATTGCTAGCTATCTCGTCCGACACCGTTTACTCTCGATGGCTTGGTGTAGATAGTATTAGTATTTTTGCAGCATTGTTGCCGAGGTTGGAGTGGCAAAGAGCAAGGTTCATAAAAATGTATTATTTAATTCAAATACGTTTGTGAAGCAATAATCATATAATAAACCGTAGGCTAGCTAGATAAGGTTGTTTCAGGATTTGAGCACATTTTTGTAAACAGGAAAAGGTAGGCTACTTTTAGTTAGCTTCTTTACAAGCTAGCTAACTCTTACAAAAAACATGAATATTTGTTATTGAATATGCCAAATAGAGCTACAGACCACCTGACATTGGCAATTAGCTAACTGCTACTTTTAGTTCAGTATTTCAGTGTGGAGTCAGATGATGGGACTATGTTTCATGAAGCCCTTAGAAGACTGGACTGAGTGTTGCTGTTGTCTGTTGAATGCATAACACGTGATGGCTGGTTCCCCTCTCTCCACTGGGATTCTCTGCCTCTAACCCTATTACGGGGGCTGAGTCACTGGCTTACTGGCGCTCTTCCAATCGTCACTTGAGTGGGTTGAGTCACTGACGTGATCTTCCTGTTCGGGTCGGCACCCGCCTCAGGTTCATGCCATGGGGTAGATCTTTGTGGGCTATACTCGGCCTTGTCTCAAGGTAGTGTTAGGGTTGTGTCAATTCGAATCTGGTATCAGGATAAGTATGACACTGAGTCAGCGATTGTATGCTATGTATTTTTTATTAGCTAAGCAATAAGTGGTAAATGCAATTTTCGTATATACGGGCTCTCTGTCACACCTCGCAGGGCAAACAGACTTGTTCCTGACAAAGATATTATAATATACTCTGAAGACAGAAGTAGTTCCTGCTTCCGAGCCGGCATGTCAGAGTAGAGACTGGGCGTGGTTTAGACTCACCCAGCCTATCGTTGATTGTTGGCGCAGAGCTGGTCCCATCCCCCGGGCACTCCAGCGGTCAATCGTTGTAGTTGTTGTCCCATCCCCCAACTCATTGCACAGTTCCTGTCTTCATGTTATTCTGTATTTTTCCATCATGAGAAAGGCCCATGGCCCTGAAACTGTTAACAATGTCTCAAGTCAGCTTTGTTGCATAACACATATACCCACACAAGCCAACAGCAAATAATATTCCGTCACATATGATATGGTAAGGGCTATAGTGTATAACACAGAACCTCACAGTAGTAGGTTGGTGGTTGAAGATATCCCTCTAGTGGTGTGGGGGCTGTGCTTTGGCAAAGTGGGTGGGGTTATATGCCTTGTTGGCCCTGTCCGGGGTATCGTCGGCCAGGGCCACAGTGTCTCCCGACCGCTCCTGTCTCAGCCTCCAGTATTTATGCTGCAATAGTTTATGTGTCGAGGGGCTAGGGTCAGCCTGTTATATCTGGAGTATTTCTCGTGTCTTATCCAGTGTCCTGTGTGAATTTAAGTATGCTCCGTCTAATTCTATCTCTCTCTCTTTTCTCTCTTTCTCTTTCTCTCTCTCTCTCTCTCTCTCTCTCTCTCTCTCTCTCTCTCTCTCTCTTTTCTCTTGGAGGACCGGAGCCCTAGGACCATGCCTCAGTATTACCTGGCCTGATGTCTCCTTGCTGTCCCCAGTCCACCTGGTCATGCTGCTGCTCCAATTTCAACTGTTCTGCCTGCGGCTATGGAACCCTGACCTGTTCACTGGACGTGTTACCTTGTCCTGGACCAGCTGTTTTGGACTCTCTCTCTATCGCACCTGCTGTCTCTAACTCTGAATGATCGGCTATGAAAAGCCAACTGACATTTACTCCTGAGTTGCTGACCTGTTGCACCCTCTACAACCACTGGGATTATTATTATCTGACCCTGCTGGTCATCTATGAACGTTTGAACATCTTGGCCATGTTCTGTTATAATCTCCACCCGGTACAGCCAGAAGAGGACTGGCCACCCCTCAGAGCCTGGTTCCTCTATAGGTTTCTTCCTATGTTCCTGCCTTTCTAGGGAGTTTTTCCTAGCCACCGTGCTTCTATATCTGCATTGCTTTCTGTTTTGGGTTTTAGGCTGTGTTTCTGTACAGCACTTTGTGACATCAGCTGATGTAAAAAGGGCTTTATAAATACATTTGATTGATTGATTGATTTGATGTGCAATTGATAATGTCATACCCAGCCAAATAACTGCTGTAAATCTGTACTGTATAATTGTTCTAATAGTCTGTTCTGAGTTACGGACCCATCTCTACCTCAGTCTGGAGTGGTGGTTATTGTTATTTTATTAGGATTCCATTAGCTGTTGCAAAAGCTGCAGCTACTCATCCTGGGGCCCAAAGAAAACATAAACCATGACATAATACAGAACAATAATAGATAAGAATAGCTCAAGGACAGAACTGCATATATTTAAAACAAGTATATAGAAATAAAAAAGGTTCTGTACTGACAAAACACTGAGAAAACCGAGATGCCCATACTATAGGCCTATATTCAGTCACATCTATCAATTTAATTGGCATACGTATTCAAAGAAGTGGGCTTTTTGCATTTATAATTCAGATTTTTTTTCCCATTCTAATGTTTAAAATGTGAGCAGAGAAGAAGTGAAGATAGCCCATGTGGTTACATAAGGTTTGTCCACTTGCACAGCTTGCTATGCATCTCAACTAAATGTATACTGAACAAAAATATAAATGCACCATGTAAAGTGTTGGTCCCATTTTTCACAAGCAGAGATAAACGATTATAGAAATGTTCCATACGCACAAAAAGCGTATTATTGTTTACATCCCTGTTAGTGAGCATTTCTCCTTTGCCAAGATAATCCATCCACCTGACAGGTGTGGCATATCAAGAAACTGATTAAACAGCATGATCATTACACAGGTGCACATTGTGTTGGGGACAATAAAATGTACAGTTTTGTCACACACCACAATTCCAAGTTCCAGGTTTTGAGGGAGCATGCAATTGGCATGCTGACTGCAGGAATGTCCACCAGAGCTGTTGCCAGATAATTTCATGTTCATTTCTCTACCATAAGCCACCTCCAATGTCGTTTTAGAGAATTTGGCAGTACATCCAACTGGCCTCACAACCACAGACAACGTGTAACCACGCCAGCCCAGGACCTCCACTTCCGGCTTCTTTACCTGCGGGATCATCTGAGACCAACCACCCGGACAGCTGATGAAACGGAGGAGTATTTCTGTCTGTAATAAAGCCCTTTTGTGGCAAAAAACTAATCCTGATTGGCTGGGCCTGGCTCCCCAGTGGGTGGGCCTATGCCCTCCTAGGCCAACCCATGGCTACACACCTGCCCAGTCACGTGAAATCCATAGATTAGGGCCTAATGAATTTATTTCAATTGACTGATTTCCTTATATGAACTGTAACTCAATACAATTTTTGAAATTGTTGCATGTTGCGTTTATATATTTGTTCAGTATAATTAGTATTTTATTGTTTTTATTGTTTCATTCACACCTGCTCTGTTGGAGCTCGAATCTTAAGTATTTCACTGAACACTGCAACAACATCTGCGACCCTGTGCATGTGACAGTGTAGATACAATTTTCAAAATATCTCAAATAAAAATAGATGTCATTACTTCAATATGAACTCACATATTGTTTTTGATAGACGACTTTACATTTCCCAAGCATTCACCTGCTAGTTACTAGTACAATCAAATACTGACAATTATAAAGAGTACAGAGCAGGGGAAAAAAGATGTCACAAAGACAAATCAAAATGCTAACACATTTTTGATAACAGATGTATGTATAGCATCCATTGTTTTGCACTCAACAATGCTAATGATGATACAAATGCTAATAATAACACTATAGCTAATAATTGTGCTACAGCTAATTATGATGATAATGCTAACAACAATGCTATAGCTAACAAAATGTTAATGCTAATAATGATGCTAATTCTAATAACAAAGCTATAACTAAGTTAACAAACTCAAACCTTGGGTTCCTGACTCGGTTGTCATGGTAACAAAAGTGATTAGACATTTGACCTGTAGGATATGTTTTTGCAGCCATTATAGCATCCATGAAGAACAAGGTGTTTTCAGTTTGATAATTTTACATCATTCTACACCTGCCATCATGAGCATTGCTTTAGCATCCTCCACCATCTCTTTTAATCCCTTGTCCAGAAGGTGTAATGTAGTGGCAAAGGCAATCCCCACTGATCCAAACCTACCAATGGCAGGTATGCTAGTCAACACAACCTCGATGGTCTTGGCTGCCACCATAGCTGTTGTACTCAGCATTCCAGCCACCACCTTCTCATCGACTCCCCCAGCGAAGCGAGACTTCATCGCTGAGCTCAGTTCACCCACTGGCTTATTGACACGTTCTGAGAGTCTCATCTCGTCCAAAGGCTATGAAGGGCCTGCAGAGGAAGGCCTGCATAATACCAACCTCACAGACCACTGAGAAGCCAGGGATGGGTACGGCTGCTGTGGTTGAGGTGGCAGCAGCTGCAACGCAAGGAGTTTTGAAAAGCTCCTTCCTCTTCTTTTCAATCATGACTTTGGAGCAAACCGGCAGAGACTGGATCAAGGCTGACCTCTTGTGCTCTGGGAGGTTTTTTTTTCGAGAGAGAGTCAAGCAGCTGCTGGAAATTGTACTTCCCCAGCTCAAAGGTGGAGATGAGGAAGACTTTTGGGCTCCCTACGGTCTTCAGGTTCTCCTCACAATTATGTCTGATCTTGGAGAGCAAATCTTCCTCCCTGTAGTTCTTCTTCCATGCCTCGGCTCGGATGTCATTGTCGATCTTCGACCGGACAAAGTAGAACATCTTCTTCATCTCTGAGGCCCGCATGATGTTGTTCTCTTTGAACCTCTCAGTGACGATGATGACGAAGAAGTCGTAGGTTTCAAACTTGACCTCCTTCAGGTAATTCTTTGCTTTAAAGTTTGGGGTGCCGATACCAGGCAGGTCCCAGATTTTCACGTTAGTCATGGTGGGGTGGGAGCATCTAATGGCCTTCATGGTGGTCTCCATCACTCTGGTTTCTGCTGCTCCCTCGTCCCCATCCAGTCCAAGTAAGGCGTTAACGAAAGTGGACTTTCCTGACCCGCTTTTCCCTGTCACAGCGATGTTAAGTGTCACATTCTCTAGGAGATTCAGATCCTCCTTGACCTTGGCTGCATTCTCTGATTGGGTAAACTTGTCATAGTTCTTAATTTCATTGATGATGTCAGGATCTTCATAGAAGTTTTGATTCAATTAAATTACCGTCTCATTTTTCTGTTGTCAACATTGCCGACCACAATACAATAGTCAAGTACAGCGGTTTTCAAACTATTTGGGGCCGGGAACCCCTTTTGTGTTAGCAAATTCACCAGGGACCCCCTCATAATCAGAACACCACTCCTTTAGAATGCAATAAAAATAGCATACAATGACTTTTACTATGAATTCTGCAATACATGGCCAGACTAAAGTTTCGGGCCCTTGGAAAGAACAGTTTAAAGGTCTACTTCTTGGCATCAGCAGAGAAAGTTTTCCAGTTTTCAAGCAAATTCTACATGTTTTGCTATAAAATAGATTTTTGTTGCCGTTTTAAAGCACATTTCCTGCAATTCTATACATTTTGCCATGAGACAGAGAGAAAACTTAGCAGTTTTAAAGATAAAATTACAGTGCCTTGAAAAAGTATTCATACCCTTTGGAACATTTTATTGTGTTACAAAGTGGGATTAAAATGGATATAATTTTTTTTGTCAACAATCTACCCAAAATACTATGTAATGTCAAAGTGGAAGAAAACGTGTTTTTTTTTTAAGATTCACAGAAATTGTATAACTATAATATAGTTGTTGCATAAGCATTCAGCTCCCTGAGTTAACAATATAGAAGCAGCTGTGAATCTTCTTGGCTAAGTCTATACGAGCTTTACACACCTGGACTGTGCAATATTAGCCCATTATTATTGTCAACATTCTTCAAGCTCTGTCAAGATGTTGGGAATCATGGCTAGACAGCCATTTTCAAGTCTTGCCATATATTTTCAAGCAGATTTAAGTCAAAACTGTAAATTGGCCACTCAGAAACATTCACTGTCTTATTGGTAAACAACTCCAGTGTAGATTTGGCCTTGTGTTGTAGGTTATTGTCTTGCTGAAAGGTTAATGCTCCCCATTTGCCCATCTTGTATAATATACTGTAGCATTAACTCTAACCTCTGCATCTCTCTGTCTTCTGTCACCTTCCTCCTGTCATGCTTTCTGAACACTACTCCCTCTCTCCATCCTTCTCTCTTTCTCATCTCACCCCCCCTCCCTATCCTTCTTTCCCTCAGTGGCAGCTCCTATGGATAATAGGATCGTTGGGGTTATGAGTGTGAGGCTCCCTCATCAACGACCAGTGGATCATCGTTGCCTCCCACTGCTGGATTATGTAAGTACTAAGGTCACATTCACTTATCTTTTCCCTCAAGCCTCTCTTCCCCCGTCAGTGCATTATCTTTTCTTTCTGTTTCATGTATTCTCTCCTGTTTTCACTCACAAATCATCTCTGTCTGTGGACGCCATCTACTAGCTCCAGTGCTATGACTACCAGACCCTGGACCACGACATTATGCTGTTGAAGCTGGCCCACCCTGTCACTCTCAACAAGTTTGTCAAGCCCATCGCCTTGCCCACAGCCTGCCCCAAGGCCGGGGACATGTGTGTGGTGTCTGGATGGGGAAACATCTACACTGACTCTGGTGTGAATGCAGGCTGGGTGTAAAATGGGATGCGATGAGACTGGGGGTCTGATGGGGGTCCTGAAAGTGTGGCTGTCTCTGTCAGTGTCCAACCTGTTTAAACTCCAGTGTGAGGACATCCCCTTCCTGTCTAATAAGGCCTGTGAGAAGTCCGACACTAGCCAGATGAATGACTCCTAGAGCTCTGCTACCCAACTCCAACCCGGACAGGCCATGACATAAGGCTGTTTTTTCATCGAAGCTAGGGTACAGGCAGGGCTCGCTTATCAATAAATTGATCACTAAGATTTCGAAGCTGAGTCATTTGCTTGTGCTGTGCTGCGCAATACTGTCATATCTCACTAAGATCATAACTGTAGTGACACATCACTAAGATCATAACAACTTCGTCAAATATAAGACAGGAGAGATTATTTCACAGAAAATAAGAATGTAGTGTGACAGAAAGTAGCTAACAGCTAACTGCTCTCTCATGTCTCTTCATTGTGCAGAGCAGCCCAAGCGGAGCTGTTGCTTGATAGTCACAGACACAGAGCCACCATGAGCAGAGCGCATGCAGAGCATGCGACAGGGAGGAGCAGCTAATGGACTCACTAAAGGGTATGTTTTTTCTGATTTCGGGCCGGGCCTCATATGCAAATCACATGTACTATGTTTTATATGTGAACTCATATGCAAATCACATGCAGTATGTTTTATATGTGAACTCATATGCAAATCACATGCAGTATGTTTTATATGTGAACTCATATGCAAATCACATGCAGTATGTTTTATATGTGAACTCATATGCAAATCACATGCAGTATGTTTTATATGTGAACTCATATGCAAATCACATGCAGTATGTTTTATATGTGAACTCATATGCAAAACAAAAGTAGTATGTTTTACATGATGGTTCCACTTTACATATCAGTGCCCTTCTTACTGTGTAATTATTCCTGTAATTACAGTGTAACACGTATTATAATTACTAACCATTGTTGCATTGTACGTACTTTGCATTGTATTTAGGGTTAGGGTTAGGGTTAGGGTTAGGGCTAAAGTTGGGGTTAGGCTCACTGCTGTAAGTGCATTGTAACTCACTGTAACAATTTCAATACTTAATAATTATTAGTAATTTATAATGAATAATTATTCATACTTAATACAGTGTAATTACATGAGTAATTACACAGTAATAAGGGCAATGTAATGTAAAGAATTACCTTTTGTAGTGTGTCATAGTGTGCAGTTTGGGGCCTTTTGAAAGTGGCTTTTCAAAGTTCCTTTACATCGACAAGGTACATCGACATCATTAATGTGTAAAAACTCAAAAGGATAACTCATGTTACCAATGGCACCTTCTGATCTCAAAGAGTCAAAATTCTAAACACGTTTGACTGTAATACTTCTTATGAATTCACCAATTCTTTCAAGTCATTACGTTAGCGATACTGTTGTGAGCGGGTACATTTTTAAGAATTATTAAGTGATTAAAACCAAATCGGTAACATAATTAAAGAAAAATCAGTAAAGGAATTACTGTAGTCTAAAAAATGCAGGTTTAACTAGGCAAGTCAGATAAGAACAAATTCTTATTTACAATGACAGCCTACACTGGCCAAATCTGGGCCAATTGTGCGCCGCCCTATGGGATTCCCAATCACGGCCGGTTGTGATACAGCCTGGATTCAAACCAGAGTGCCTGTTGTGACACATCAAGCACTGAGATGCAGTGCTTTAGACTGCTACACCACTCGGGAGCCCCAAAAAGCAGTTCCCTGACCAGGAAGCGGACCCAGGACGCGGCGGTGAGAGAGCCAAATCCTAACCACTAGGCTGGGAGCCACTTGTGGATTTGACAGCTTTAATGCAGTTGCACCTCCAAAAACGCCAAAACAACCAACCACTATGCCGATGTCTGCTAAAGCGGATCTAATTGAATAGAGCTCTTAGAGTTTTTACTACATGAGTGGGTTTTTAAGTTGTTGGTGAAATGGGTTACAAGTAAGCTATTGTAAGTGTGATTACTAATTGATTCTCATTGATTGGTAATGCCTGACCTGTGTCTATAAATTCCTGTCTGTCACGTGAACTGATTGAGATGGTGGTTGCTTATAGAGATTAAAGTTACTTTTTATATCGCTCCTGTATGCTGCCTCTGTCTGATCTTAACTTTCATTATAGTTGACGTTCCAGCCTTCGAACCCCCTTAAAGGCGCCTTACACTATTGAACACATTGTCACGTTCTGACCATAGTTTTGTTATTTTATTCATTGTTTTAGTATGGTCAGGGCGTGAGTTGGGGTGGGCAGTCTATGTTTGTTTTTCTATGTTGGTTTTTGTGTTCGGCCTAGTATGGTTCTCAATCAGAGGCAGGTGTCGTTAGTTGTCTCTGATTGAGAATCATATGTACGTAGCCTGGGTTTCACTTTTGGTGTGTGGGTGTTTGTTTCCGTGTTTGGGCCACACGGTACTGTTTCGGTTTTGTATATTTCACGTTTATTATTTTGTTCCAGTGTTTAGTTGTGTTTTTGAATTAATCAATATGGACACTTACCACGCTGCGTTTTGGTCCGATCCTTACTCCTCCTCAGATGAAGAGGAGGAAATCCGTTACAGAAACACCCACCACAAGAGGACCAAGCAGCGTGGACTTGGGAGGAGATTTTGGACGGCAAGGTACCGTGGGCACAGCCAGGGGAATATCGCCGCCCTAAAGCTGAGCTGGAGGCAGCGAAAGCGGAGAGCAATAGTATGAGGAGGCAGCACGGCAGTGCGGCTGGAAGCCCGAGAGGCAGCCCCAAAAATGTATTGGGGGGTGGCACATGGGGAGTGTGGCTAAGTCAGGTAGGAGACCTGAGCCAACTCCCCGTGCTTACCAGAGAGCGAGTGTTATGCTGTGGAGCGCACAGTGTCCCCGGTGCGTGTGCATAGCCCGGTGCGGTACATTCCAGCTCCTCGTATCGTCCGGGCTAGAGTGGGCATCGAGCCAGGTGCCATGAAGCCGGCTCTACGCATCTGGGCTCCAGTGCGTCTCCTCGAGCCGGCGTACATGGCACCAGCCTTATGCTTGGTGTCCCCGGTTCGCCAGCACAGCCCAGTGCGGGCTATTCCACCTCGCCGCACTGGCCTGGCTACGGGGAGCATTCAACCAGGTAAGGTTGGGCAGGCTCGGTGCTCAAGAGCTCCAGTGCGCCTGCATGGTCCAGTCTATCCAGTGCCACCTCCACGCACTAGCCCTCCGGTGGCAGTCCCCCGCACCAGGCTGTCTCTCTGTCTTCTCCCTACAGGTGCTCCCGCCTGTCCAGCGCTGCCAGAGCCTTCCTCCTGCCCAGCGCTGTCAGAGTCTCCCGTCTGTCCTGAGCCGCCAGAGTCTCCCGTCTGTCTTGAGCCGCCAGAGTATCCCGTCTGTCCTGAGCCGCCAGAGTCTCCCGTCTGTCCTGAGCCGCCAGAGTCTCCCGTCTGTCCTGAGCCACCAGAGTCTCCCGTCTGTCCTGATCCGCCAGAGTCTCCCATCTGTCCTGATCCGCCAGAGTCGCCAGTCAGCCAGGAGCCGCCAGAGTTGCCAGTCAGCCAGGAGCCGCCAGAGCCGCCAGTCAGCCAGGAGCCGCCCGAGCTGCAAGTCAGCCAGGAGCCGCCAGAGCCGTCAGTCAGCCAGGAGCCGCCAGAGCCGCCAGCCAGGAGCCCCCAGAGCCGTCAGTCAGCCAGGAGCCGCCAGAGCCGTCAGTCAGCCAGGAGCCGCCAGAGCCGTCAGTCAGCCTGGAGCCACCAGAGCCGTCAGTCAGCCTGGAGCCGCCAGAGCCGTCAGTCAGCCAGGCGATGCCAGAAACACCCTCACTTCGGAGCTGCCGGAATCTCCCGCCTGTCCGGCGCTGCCGGAGTCTCCCGCCTGTCCAGCGCTGCCGGAATCTCCCATCCATTCGGGACCCATGGCTAGGGTCCCCAGTCGGAGGTCGGCGGCGAGGGTCGCCACTCGTAAGAGGCCACGGGGGCGGTTGAGGAGGCGGACTAAAACAGTGGTGAAGTGGGGTCCACGTCCCGCGCCAGAGCGGCCACACGCCCACCCAGACCCTCCCCTATAGGTTCAGGTTTTGCGGCCGGAGTCCGCACCTTTGGGGGGGTACTGTCACGTTCTGACCATAGTTTTGTTATTTTATTATTTGTTTTAGTATGGTCAGGGCGTGAGTTGGGGTGGGCAGTCTGTTTGTTTTTCTATGTTGGTTTTTGTGTTCGGCCTAGTATGGTTCTCAATCAGAGGCAGGTGTCGTTAGTTGTCTCTGATTGAGAATTTTCACTTTTGGTGTGTGGGTGTTTGTTTCCGTGTGAGTGTTTGGGCCATACGGTACTGTTTCGGTTTTGTATATTTCACGTTTATTATTTTGTTCCAGTGTTCAGTTATGTTTTTGAATAAATCAATATGGGCACTAACCACACTGCGTTTTGGTCCAATCCTTACTCCTCCTCAGACGAAGAGGAGGAAATCCGTTACACACATACACAACAGTATGTGTTAACAGCATACTGTAGCAGCAATTTAAAATGTGTAGACAAAAGGCACTCTTCACTGAATATAGTTCATTTTGATTCATTGGAGCATTGGAGAAAATACAAAGTTGTAACTGTTTTTATGCATCAAGTGATCACTTCTCTCTGGCATTTACACAGGCATAGCTCCATAAAACCAATTATTAATGCTGCCACATGGATTTACGGAAAATATGAACATGTCTATGACGTTTCCAATAGAAAGATGTTTATAGTGAGAAATGATTCCTCCTAACAGTTTACAAGGTTAAATGGATAGTTCACCCAAATTAAGAATCAACATAATCCTAATGATTTGTAGAGAGTAGTCTGTGGAGCCAGAGAATCTGCAACCCAAGTTTTGTTTGATATGTTCCCACTTAGAATACTTGATAGCCAAAAATAAATGGGACTGGTAGGACCCTCTTTTAACATACTCTAATTGGTCAACTGAAGATCAATACTTTCTTGATATTATCAGCATACATTGTGTATTCGGACTTATCCCTTATAGTTTATTGAAGCCTTAAAAACACCTACAGTATATGTACATTAGAAGTGCTTAAGCTGTTATAATTACAGCATTTATAAACCAACACAAATTGAGACATTCCACTTGTAATCAACTCCTTTGATGACATACAGAACATACTATTGCACTACTACATTCATGAACATGCTGCATGCATGTAAGAAGTACCTTCTACAGTATATTTATTTTTTATAGTTTTATACCTTGGGAATAGACACAGTAACTCAAATTATGTTAAATGCTTTATTTGTCATTAGTATTTCATCTCCAGTATAAAAGGTAGATGTTGAACTGCACAGGATGTTGTAGAGTTCTGGGACCATGCTGGAGGACCGAAGCTAGGATCAGACTTAGTAGGTGGCCATGGTGCTGGTCAGCCAGTCATTAAAGATGCACACCTAGAGGAAGAGAAGAAGAAGGGAGACAGTAGTGGACACACTCAATGGGAGGCAACATAAGAGCCATCAATCAATGTTTTATAGACAATGTCTTTTTCCTTCAGGAAACCAAGGGATGTCACAGTGATGTATGTATTTTGATGTTTTCCTGAAACACAACAGGAAAACCGGTTTTCTGTCTTACCTTGGCGTAGACACCGGGGTTACCGGGCTCAGCACATCCGTAACCCCAGGACACAACACCCTGAAGCTCACCATTGCACACCACGGGGCCACCGGAGTCACCCTGAGAGAGATAGATAAAGAAGGGGAGAAAGATTGTGAGATCGAGAGAGAGAGGAAGAGAGAGAGAGAGAGAGAGAGAGAGAGAGAGAGAGAGAGAGAGAAAGAAGGGAGACAAGTGATTTGAATTGGTTATTTCATTATCAATTTCTAATCAATTGAAAAAATACATCTAAAGTCATCAGTGGAACCACTGAATTGAGGTCAGCGTGGTAAGTACCTGGCAAGAGTCCTTGCCTCCCTCCAGGTACCCAGCGCAGAACATGGCGTTGGTGATCATGCCAGGGTAGGAGTTGTTACAGTCGCTGGAGGACAGGGTGGGGATGTTCAGGCACTGAAGCTTGTTCTTGTCAGCGGCTGTAAGGGGGGCGGGAGGGAGGGAGGGAGGGAGGTAGGGAGGGAGGGAGGGAGGGAGGGAGGGAGGGAGGGAGGGAGGGAGGGAGGGAGGGAGGGAGGGAGGGAGGGAGGGAGGGAGGGAGGGAGAAGGTGGAGAACGAGTTATAGTTAGATATGAGTGTTTTTAATAATAGGTCTACATTTGCTATGTCTGTAAACACACTCAGTCACCATGAAGATGACCAACTGGCACATGTAACCTTTGACCCAGGTTCTGCACTCACTGGAGCTCATGGTGTTGCCCCATCCAGAGACGGTACACATGGTGCCAGCGGGAGCACAGCTGCTGGGCAGAGCAACAGGCTGCACGTAGGTGTTTAGGGTGGCGGGCTTGCTCAGCTTGATCAGCATGATGTCATTGTCGATGTTGTAGGCGTTGTAGTTGGGGTGACGGATCACGCGGGATGAAGAGATGAACTGCTCGCTAGCCTCAGTCACCTTGATGTTGTGCTCGCCCAGACGCACCTCCACACGGCTGAAAGAGAGAATTCATGTGAATGTGGAGTTCACTTGTGTCCTTAAGTTTCGCAAGAGTTAAGCTTATCAAATTGTTGCTAGTTGTTATTGACTCAATATGTTGCTAGTAGTTCACTTGGGAGTGTACTTACGACTCATAGCAGTGAGCAGCAGACACAACCCAGTTCTCATTGACCAAGGAGCCACCACAGAAGTGGTACCCAGAGTTCAGAGACACCTGGTGGGGCTGGGAATGGGCCTTGCACTCATACCCTCCAACGATCTTGTCGTCCTCCGTGGCGACTGTAAACAGAGAGCAGGCACATTCTTAGCGATATTACCTCAGCTTTTGAGATGGAAAAGCATAGCACTATGATAAAACAACAACAACATATTTCTTAATCACGTCAAAAAAACACATTTGTGATGTTAGTGTCATTACACAGTCCTGTTCTTTTTCTATGGTCATTATTATACTCACAAGCGGCTCCAATGAGCAGAACGAAGACCAGAGAAATCATGGTTGCTGTATGATCCTGTCGATGAAAGGGGTTAATCTGCACCCCTGGTATATATGCAGATTTGGGTGTGCCGCCCCGTTTAATGAAACTGTTTGGTTGGTCAAGATAAATCCAATCAGAAGCTAAAGGTGCACTGCCAAGGTCAGCATTATGACAAAGCATTTTCCATCATGGTGTGATATGAAGTTGACCCTGAAGGCAGCAGAAAGCTAAATATATGTTTTCATTAGTCTCAGTACTTTTAAGTGCAGGTTCTTGCCATCTGGATTTGATTGAATTTCTTACAGGAGACAGTGCTAAATGCACAGTGCACTACAACTGCCAGTTTGAGATGGCCAGTATTCTCTGCAGTTCAGACTGTATCTTGACCTCAACATGACTGCAACACAGCTGTGTGGTTCACACGGTGGTATTCTCTTGGAGAAGTCGACAAACACAACTTTGCTGCTCACAAGGCCAAAGTTAGCTTTGTAAACAAGTAAACTGGGTTGAAGGGGTTTTGTTGGAATGTCATGCAAGGCTGTCTTAAAATTTGATTTTGAATCATTACATAAGTTATTCTGTATGCAATTAATATACAGTAAAACACTCAAAATAAGCAAACACTTGGGTAGTGCAGGTCATTATATTAATTATGAATATACCTTGACAGTAGATTAAAGTCTTCACCCTGTCTCAACTCTAATCTTACCCATAACCATAGATTCAACTCTAAACCTAGCTTCATGTTGAAGTCTCTGCTCAACCCAAACCCTAACCCTAGCCTCAACCCTAAACCTAGCTTCATGTCCAAGTCTCTGCTCAACCCAAACCCTAACCCTAGCCTCAACCCTAAACCTAGCTTCATGTCCAAGTCTCTGCTCAACCCAAACCCTAACCCTAGCCTCAACCCTAAACCTAGCTTCATGTCCAAGTCTCTGCTCAACCCAAACCCTAACCCTAGCCTCAACCCTAAATCTAACCCAAGCTTCTCTTCCACGTCACTGCTCAACCCTCAACCCTAACTAACCCTAGCTTCATGTCAACATCCTGGCTCAAACCAAACCCTAACCCTCAACCCTAACCCTAACTTAATGTCCACATCCCAGCTCATCCCAAACCCTAACCCTCAACCCTAACTAACCCTAGCTTCATGTCAACATCCCAGCTCAACCCTAACCCTAACTTCATGTCCACATCCCAGCTCAACCCAAACGCTCAACCTTCAATCCTAACCCTCAACCCTAACTAACCCTAACTTCATGTCCACATCCCAGCTCAACCCAAACCCTAACCCTCAACCCTAACTAACCTTAACTTCATGTCCACATCCCAGCTCAACCCAAACCCTAACCCTCAACCCTAACCCTTACTTCATGTCCACATCCCAGCTCAACCCAAACCCTCAACCTTCAACCCTAACCCTAACTTCATGTCCACATCCCAGCTCAACTCTAGCCCAATACGTTTACCAACCTCAATTAAGTAAGAATAGTACAAGAATAATAAATGTATCCATCTCTCAAAATAACAAGTTTACCCAACTGAAAATAATTAAACCAATCAATCAGTTTATCCAACTCATAATAAACATTTAACGTACTCATAATAACTCAATTTGGCTCAACCGTAACTGTTGAAGCGAACTGAACTCAACCTGGCTCATCATTTTGTTAGCATGTTACCATGTACCAGTAGCCAAAAGGATTTTGTCTCATTAGAACATGTGTATGTGTTCAATAGCATACTCTAGCAGCAATATACAGTTGAAGTTGGAAGTTTACATACACTTAGGTTGGAGTGATTAACACTCCACAAATTTCCTGCTAACAAACTATAGTTTTGGCAGGTTGGTTAGGACATCTACTTTGTGCATGACACAAGTGATTTTTACAACAATTGTTTAGAGACTTATAATTTATAACACTTATAATTCACTGTATCACAATTCCAGTGGGTCAGAAAGTTACATACACTAAGTCGATTGTGCCTTGGAAAATTCCAGAAAATTATGTCATGGTTTTAGAAGCTTCTGATAGGCTAATTGAGATAATTTTAGTCAATTGGAGGTGTACCTGTGGAGGTATTTCAAGGCCTACCCTTCAAACTCAGTGCCTCTTTGCTTGGCATCATGGGAAAATCAAAAGAAATCAGCCAAGACCTCAGAAAAAAATTGTAGACCTCCACAACTTTGGTTCATCCTTGGGAACAATTTCCAAAAAGCCTGAAGGTACCACGTTCATCTGTACAAACAATAGTAAGCAAGTATAAACACCATGATACCACGCAGCCATCATACCGCTCAGGAAGGAGATGCCTTCTGTCTCCTAGAAATGAACATACTTTGGTGCGAAAAGTGCAAATCAATCCCAGGACAACAGCAAAGGACCTTGTGAAGATGCTGGAGAAAACAGGTACAAAAGTATTTATATCCACAGTAAAACGAGTCCTATATCATAACCTGAAAGGCCACTCAGCAAGGAAGAAGCCACTGCTCCAAAACCACCATAAAAAAGCCAGACTACGGTTTGCAACTGCACATGGGGACAAAGATCGTACTTTTTTGAGAAATGTCCTCTGGTCTGATGAAACAAAAATAGAACTGTATGGCCATAATGACCATCGTTATGTTTGGAGGAAAAAGGGGGGGGCTTGCAAGCCGAAGAACGGGTCTGGCAGCATCATGTTGTGGGAGTGCTTTGCTGCAGGAGGGACTGGTGCACTTCACAAAATAGTTGGCATCATGAGGAACGCAAATTATGTGGATATATTGAAGCTACATCTCAAGACATCAGTCAGGAAGTGTCACGGCTCTCGTCGTAATGAGGATCAGATCAAAGCGCAGCGTGGTAAGTGTTCATGATTTTATTTGATCACAAAACACTCAAACAAAATAAACAAGAGGGAAAACCGAAACAGTTATATAAGGTGCATAAACTATACAGAAAACAACTACAAAACACAGGTGGGAAAAAGGCTGCCTAAGTATGATTCTCAATCAGAGACAACGATAAACAGCTGTCCCTGATTGAGAACCATACTCGGTCAAAACATAGAAATAAAGAAACTAGAATGCCCACCCTAGTCACACCCTGGCCTAATCAAAATAGAAAATAAAAGCCTGTCTATGGCCAGGGCATGACAGGAAGTTAAACACTGTTGCAAATTGGGCGGCAAGTAGCCTAGTGGTTAGAGCGTTGGAATAGTAACTGAAAAGATTGCAAGATTGAATCCCTGAGCTGACAAGGTAAAAATCTGTCATTCCCTGAACAAGGCCGTTAACCCACTGTTCCTAGGCCTTCATTAAAAATAAGAATTTGTTCTTAACTGACTTGCCTATTTAAATAAAGGTAAAATATATCTATATATATTTTTTAATGGGTCTTCCAAATGGACAATGACCCCAAGCATACCTCCAAAGTTGTGGCAAAATGGCTTAAGAACAACAAAGTCAAGGTATTGGAGTGGCCATCACAAAGCCCTGACCTCAATCCTATAGAAAGTTTGTGGGCAGAACTAAAAAAGCATGTGCGAGCAAGGAGGCCTACAAACCTGACTCAGTTATTCCAGCTCTGTCAGGAGGAGTGGGCCAAAATTCACCCAACTTATTGTGGGAAGCTTGTGGAAGGCTACACAAAATGTTTGACCCAAGTTAAACAATTTAAAGGCAATGCTATCAAATACTAATTGAGTGTATGTACACTTCTGATCCACTGGGAATGTGATGAATGAAATAAAAGCTGAAATAAATAATTCTCTCTACTATTATTCTGACATTTCACGTTCTTAAAATAAAGTGGTGATCCTGACTTAAGACAGATAATTTTTACTAGGGTTAAATGTCAGGAATTGTGAAACGCTGAGTTTAAATGTATTTGGCTAAATTGTATGTAAACTTCTGACTTCAACTGTAAAACTGCTGTATACAGAAGACTCACCCAATAATGAGTTAATTTAGATTTAATAGAGCAATGGGGGAAAGCATAGCAGTTGTAACACTAAGTCTTCTAACATATCTGTTCTCTCTGAAACATACTCAAGCATATAACAACATAGAAAACACAACTAACTAAGGTACTTACTGTGCCTGGGGAAAAGGATTTTCCCCCTTTCTAATTTTCTCTGTTTTTGCATATTTTTTTTATACTGAATGTAATCAGTTCTTCAACTAAAATCTAATATTAGACAAAGGGAAATGAGTTACAAATAACAAAAAAATATAGACGTATAGAAAAATAAATAAATATAGATTTGCCTGTGTGAAAAAGTAACTGCTCCTTACACTCAATAACTGGTTGTGCTTTAGCTGCAATGACTCCAACCAAACACTTCCTGTAGTTGTTGATCAGTCTCTAACATCGCTGTGGAGGAATTTTGGCTTACTCTTGCATTTCATTCAGTGACTTGTGTGGGTTTGAACTGCTTGTTTCAAGTCTTGCCACAGCATCTCAATTGGGATTAGGTATAGACCTTGACTAGGCCCTTGAAAAACTTCATGTTTGTTGCTTTTTAACCATTTTCATGTAGACTTGATTGTGGGTTTGGATCATTGTCTTGCTGCATGACCCAGCTGTGCTTCAGCTTCAGCTCACAGACGGATGGCCTGACGTTCTTACTGTGGAATGTAGTGTTTGGTTTTCGCCAGACATAATGGGACCCATCTCATCCAAAAAATTTGCCAAATAGCACCTGGATGATCATCAAGACTCTTGGAAGAATGTTCTAGGAGAGATGGATGACAATGATCTGAAACACACAATGAAGTCTACATGAAAATCCACAGATTTGAAGTTTTGGAATCTTCTTGTCAAAGTCCAGACCTGTCGCTGAGTTAAAGCAGTTCTGCAAGGAAGAGTGGGTCAAAATTCCTCCACAGCGATGTGAGAGACTGATCAACAACTACAGGGAGTGTTTGGTTGGAGTCATTGCAGCTAAAGGTGGCACAACCAGTTATTGAGTGTAAGAGGGCAATTACTTTTTCACACAGGGACATTGGGTGTTACATAACATTGTTAATGAAATATGTATGTAATTGGTGTGTGATTTGTTCACTCAGGTTCCCTTTATCTAATATTAGGTTTGTGGTTAAGGATGTGATATTCAGTATCAAAAATATGCTAAATTAGAGAAAATTACAAAGGGGGCGAGTACGTTTTCACGGCACTGTATCGACTTATGGAATGATCATAATATGAAGATTCCAATAGAACAATGTTTAAAGTGAAATTCCTCCTAAGAGTTTAAAAGGTTAAAGGAAATAGTTCACACAAGTTGCAAATTAACTTTAACTTAATGATTGCTATGGAAAGTAGTAAATTGCCTTTAAAATCTAAATTATCAACAGAGCAATTCGCTTGTCAACAATCTCGGCCTATCTTTTGGTGATATGCAGTGTGTTACAGTTACATTGAGGCCACTAGAGGGCGCTTTGGTCATTCGACTTCAGGAATCTGAGCTCCAGACGCATTTATGAGTTATACTCAGGACCGGTTCTAGGCATAAGCAATGTAAGTGGTCCCTTTCTAGGGAGTTTTTCCTAGCCACCGTGCTTCTACAACTGCATTGCTTGCTGTTTGGGGTTTTAGGCTGGGTTTCTGTACAGCACTTTGAGATATCAGCTGATGTACAAAGGGCTATATGAATAAATTTGATTTGATTTGGTCGTTTAAAGCCCCCGACCGCTAGGGGTCCCCCGACCACAAAAACAAACACATTTTATTTATTTTGGATTTTTTGGGGTGTAACTCAGTCATGGTCTCAAATTACTATTGATTTACTATTACTAAATTACTATTACTACTGTCCCTGACAGTCACTCAATTAGCCATTCCATTTGACTGACCCTGAGTACAGCCATGTCAGTAAAACAGTTTTAGATTGGTATTTGATCTAGCCAGCTATATAAACTTGTAGTAATCATGGCCGAATACCAACCGGGCACGCAGGGCATGTGCCCAGGCGCCCTGACCTCCACGGGGCCCATATTAATATATACTCTCTATATTTTTTATTATGATTATTATTTAAGAAGATTATAGATTAGCTTTAATGTTGCAGATAAATTGTGGCTTCCATCAATGTAATTGTCTATATCATTTCCAATCCCCCATATATTTTTTGCGAGGTGGTGGGCCTCCCCAACCACATCTTGCAAAGGGCTCCAAAAAGGATAGAGCCGGCCCTAGTAATACTCTTCAAGACATTAGTGGACACACTCAATGGGAGCCAACATGAGAACCACCAATCTGTTTTATAGACTCAATGTCTTTTTCTTTAGAGAAACCAAGTGGATGTCACAGTTTATATGTTTGCTCGGTGTAAAGCATTATGTAAGATCTAACCATATTCATGTTGCCCTACATAGTATTTCAGTAGCAACCCAACTCTCAGAGACAATACTCTAAATGGGTAAGAAGGAGGAGCAATTATGCCACACTTTTAACATACGTACATCAGCTATTGTGAGCAGCAACACATCAATACACAACTAAGAAAAAAATCCTTGCAATCAATAATGTTCCTTGTTGTATTGATACAAATCAAATGGTTACGGTAGGGTACCATGACACAATGAATTTACCCCCTGTATCCTTTAGAAAGAAAAACGGTATATTCTTGATCCATACTTTAACAATTTGCTAGTGGTTACTAGTTTCTCTGGTGTTTACTAGTAAAACTACTTGACATGAGAAGATAGAAAGACCTTTACAAAGATTTCTAAGGACACTGAGAGTACAAACACAACAGAAAAAAAGTATTTAGTGTTAAATGCTTTATTTATCATAAACATAAATAATGTCTAATCTCCCGTACAAAAGGTGGATGTTGATCTGGAACGGGATGTTGTAGAGTTGTGCGAACGTACTGGACGACCAAAGCTAGGATCAGACTTAGTAGGTGGCCATGGTGCTGGTCAGCCAGTCATTGAAGATGCACACCTGAAGGAAGAGAAGAAGAAGAGAGACATTAGTGGACACGCTCAATGGGAGGCAACATGAGAACCATCAATCAATATTTTATAGACTCACTGTCTTTTTCCTTCAGGAAACCAAAGTATGTCACAGTGATGTATGAATGTTGATGTTTTCCTCAAACACAACAGGAAAACAATTTTTCTGTCTTACCTTGGCGTAGACACCGGGGTTACCGGGCTCGGCACAGCCATAACCCCAGGACACAACACCCTGGAGCTCACCATTGCACACCACAGGGCCACCAGAGTCACCCTGAGAGAGAGAGAGATAGATAAAGATTGAGAGATCGAGATAGTGATATTAATTGGTTATTTCATTCTCAATATATTTCTAATCAACTGAATAAGTCAATTTAAAGTCATCCTTGTGATACCCCTGAATTGAGGTCAGTGTGGTAAGTACCTGGCAAGAGTCCTTGCCTCCCTCCAGGTATCCAGCGCAGAACATGGCATTGGTGATCATGCCAGGGTAGGAGTTGTCACAGTCGCTGTAGGACAGGATGGGGATGTTCAGGCACTGCAGCTTGTCACCATCTGCGGCTGTAAGGAGGGGATAGAGAGAGCGAGAGAGAGAAGGATGGAGGGAGGAAGGTAGAAGGAGGAGAGTTATAGTTAGACATGATGACAGTGTTTTTAATAGTAGGTTTACATTTGCTATGCCTGTATACACACTCAGTCACCATGAAGATGACCAACTGGCACATGTGACCTTTGACCCAGGTTCTTTACTCACTAGAGCTCATGGTGTTGCCCCATCCAGAGACGGTACACATGGTGCCAGCGGGGGCACAGCTGCTGGGCAGAGCAACAGGCTGCACGTAGGTGTTGAGGGTGGCGGGCTTGCTCAGCTTGATCAGCATGATGTCATTGTCGAGGTCGTAGGCGCTGTAGTTGGGGTGACGGATCACGCGGGATGAAGAGATGAACTGCTCGCTACCCTCAGTCACCTTGATGTTGTGCTCGCCCAGACGCACCTCCACACGGCTGAAAGAGAGAGAATTCATGTCAATGTGGAGTTCACTTGTGTCCTTTAGTTTCGCAAAAGTTAAGCTTATCAAATTGTTGCTAGTTGTTATTGACTCAATATGTTGCTAGTAGTTCACTTGGGAGTGTACTTACGACTTGTAACAGTGAGCAGCAGACACAACCCAGTTCTCATTGACCAAGGAGCCACCACAGAAGTGGTACCCAGAGTTCAGAGACACCTGGTGGGGCTGGGAGTAGGCCTTGCACTCATACCCTCCAACGATCTTGTCGTCCTCCGTGGCGACTGTAAACAGAGAGCAGGCACATTCTTAACGATATTACCTCAGCTTTTGAGATGGAAAAGCATAGCACTATGATAAAACAACAACAACATATTTCTTAATAACGTCAAAAAAACACATTTGTGATGTTAGTGTCATTACACAGTCCTGTTCTTTTTCTATGGTCATTATTATACTCACAAGCGGCTCCAATGAGCAGAACGAAGACCAGAGAAATCATGGTTGCTGTATGATCCTGTCGATGAAAGGGGTTAATCTGCACCCCTGATATATATGCAGAATTGGGTGTGCCGCCCCGTTTAATGGAACTGTTTGATTGGTCAAGAGAAATCCAATCAGAAGCAAAAGGTGCACTGCCAAGGTCATCATTATGACAAAGCATTTTCCATCATGGTGTGGTATGAAGTTGACCCTGAAGGCAGCAGAAAGCTAAATATATGTTTTCATTAGTCTCAGTACTTTTAAGTGCAGGTTATTGCCATCTGGATTTGATTGAATTTCTTACAGGAGACAGTGATAAATGTACAGTGCACTACAACTGCCAGTTTGAGATGGCCAGTATTCTCTGCAGTTCAGACTGTATCTTGACCTCAACATGACTGCAACACAGCTGTGTGGTTCACACGGTGGTATTCTCTTGGAGAAGTCGACAAACACAACTTTGCTGCTCACAAGGCCAATTTTAGCTTTGTAAACAAGTAAACTGGGTTTATGGGGTTTTGTTGGAAAGTCATTCAAGGCTGTCTTAAAAATGAACTCTGTATACCTTACATGGCCATGAGTTCATTACATAAGTTGTATAACCATAAATTCCTACAAAAATCATTATACTGTATGCAGTTAATATGCAGTAAAACAATCAAAGTAAGCACACACTTGGGTAGTGTAATGTATTATATTAGGTATTAACACTATTCAAATAAACAGTTGTACTTCGACAGTAAATTAAAGTCTACACCCCGGCTTAATCCTAATCTTACCCATATCTCTCAAACTAACCCTACCTTCATTTCACGTCCCAGCTCAACCTGAAACCTTGCCACAACCCTACCCCTAGCTTCTGTTCCAAATCCCTAATCAACCCAAACCCTAACCCTCTATCCTAACCATAACACTAGCTCTTGTCCACATCCCTGTTCAACCCAAACCCTAACCCTCAACCCTACCCCTAGCTTCTGTTCCAAATCCCTAATCAACCCAAACCCTAACCCTCAACCCTACCCCTAGCTTCTGTTCCAAATCCCTAATCAACCCAAACCCTAACCCTCTATCCTAACCATAACACTAGCTCTTGTCCACATCCCTAATCAACCCAAACCCTAACCCTCTATCCTAACCATAACACTAGCTCTTGTCCACATCCCTAATCAACCCAAACCCTAACCCTCTATCCTAACCATAACACTAGCTCTTGTCCACATCCCTAATCAACCCAAACCCTAACCCTCTATCCTAACCATAACACTAGCTCTTGTCCACATCCCTAATCAACCCAAACCCTAACCCTCTATCCTAACCATAACACTAGCTCTTGTCCACATCCCTAATCAACCCAAACCCTAACCCTCAACCCTACCCCTAGCTTCTGTTCCAAATCCCTAATCAACCCAAACCCTAACCCTCTATCCTAACCATAACACTAGCTCTTGTCCACATCCCTAATCAACCCAAACCCCAACCCTCTATCCTAACCATAACACTAGCTCTTGTCCACATCCCTAATCAACCCAAACCCCAACCCTCTATCCTAACCATAACACTAGCTCTTGTCCACATCCCTGTTCAACCCAAACCCTAACCCTCAACCCTAACCCTAGATTCATGTCCACATCCCTGCTCAACCCAAACCCTAACCCTCAACCCTAACCCTAAACCTAACCCTAGCTTCATGTCCACATCCCTGCTCAACCCAAACCCTAACCCTCAACCCTAACCCTAAACCTAACCCTAGCTTCATGTCCACATCCCTGCTCAACCCAAACCCTAACCCTCAACCCTAACCCTAGCTTCATGTCCACATCCCTGCTCAACCCAAACCCTAACCCTAAACCTAACCCTAGCTTCATGTCCACATCCCAGTTCAATCCTAAACCTCAAACTTAACCCTAGCTTCATGTCCACATCCCAGTTCAATCCTAACCTCAAACTTAACCCTAGCTTCATGTCCACATCCCAGTTCAAGCCTAACCTCAAACTTAACCCTAGCTTCATGTCCACATCCCAGTTCAAGCCTAACCTCAAACTTAACCCTAGCTTCATGTCCACATCCCAGTTCAAGCCTAACCTCAAACTTAACCCTAGCTTCATGTCCACATCCCAGCTCAACCCTAACCTCAACCCTAACCATAATATGTTTACCAACCTCAATTCGAAATACCAGTATACCTCCATGGACCAGGATATCCTGCGCCGGCTCTGCGTACTGTGAGTCTGCACAGCCCTGTGCGTCCTGTGCCAGCGCCCTGCATTTGCAGGGCAAGCATAACCATCCAGTCTGGACGGGTTGTGTCAGCTCTACACTCCAAACCTCCAGTACGCCTCCACAGCCCAGTACGCCCTGTTCCTCCTCCCCACAAGCTTGCCAGTTTGGTGTAGTGCCATTTCCGTCCCTATTTTCTGGAAGCTTGCTTCAGGAGTTTGGTATTTCTGTATACCAGGGAGCTAGTTTCTTATGACAAATGTTTTTATTTTTTAGTGGTGCGAGGTTAAATTTAGTTCCTCAGTTAGGTGGTTAAGCCTTTTGGGGTTGGTCTGTGGACTTTTCCATGTGAATATTAAAGTCATTAATATAAGTCATTCCTACAGCATTTGACTCCAGAAGCCATGAGAAAATTGATGGAAAAGTAGATGGAAAAGTGGTCTGTTGTGTTAGCGACAATGCAGCTAACATATCCAAAGCCATGAACATTTTAGAATGGACCCATCATCCATGTCTTGCCCACAAAATCAACCTGATTGTAAGAGATGCTCTGAAGGTGATGAAGCCCACTGTGGACAAAATGAAAGCAGTTGTGGAATACTTCCACAGGAGCACAGTAGGTGCTAAAAAACTAAAGTCTACACAATGACAGATGGGGATGCTTGAGCTGAGACCTAAACAAGACTGTACTACTAGGTGGAATTCAACATTTTATGTTTCTTGAGTCAAAGGATGCCATCATCTCTACCCTGGCCAATGTCAATGCACCTGTTGATGCTCTGATCCAAAAGGAATGGGAGGTGGTGGAGGAGGTGTGCAGAGTCCTGGACCCTTTGAGCAGGTCACTGTGGAGCCAGTGGAGAGAGGTACAGTAAGCAGTTACTACTACATAATTATTTAATCCAGTATTATATATGTATATGAGCCGTAGATGAAAATGTAGTATCAGTAGACAAAACATGAACCTGAAGTAATAAGTTACTCTTCTCTCTTTTCAGCTACAGTGGGGAGAACAAGTATTTGATACACTGACGAATTTGCAGGTTTTCCTACTTACAAAGCATGTAGAGGTCTGTAATTTTTATCATAGGTACACTTCAACTGTGAGAGATGGAATCTAAAACAAAAGTCCAGAAAATCACATTGTATGATTTTTAAGTAATTAATTTGCATTTTATTCCATGACATAAGTATTTGATCACCTACCAACCAGTAAGAATTCCGGCTCTCACAGACCTGTTAGTTATTCTTTAAGAAACCTCTTGATACTACCCATCCCGGGTCCGGGAGCGTAATCATCAACTGACACTAATTAGCATAACGCAACGGACATAAATATTACTAGAAAATATTCCTATTCATGAAATCACAAGTGAAATATATTGACAAAACAGCTTAGCCTTTTGTTAATCACCCTGTCATCTCAGATTTTGAAAATATGCTTTACAGCCAAAACAAGACAAGCATTTGTGTAAGTTTATCGATAGCCTAGCATAGCATTATGACTAGCTAGCAGCAGGCAACCTGGTCACGAAAATCAGAAAAGCAATCAAATTAAATCGTTTACCTTTGATGAGCTTCGGATGTTTTCACTCACGAGACTCCCAGTTAGATAGCAAATGTTACTTTTTTCCAAAAATGTTAGTTTTGTAGGCGAAATAGCTCCGTTTGTTCTTCACGTTTGGCTGAGAAATCGACCGGAAATTGTGGACACTACAATTGAAAAATATTACAAATTAGCTCCATAATATCGACAGAAACATGGCAAACGTTGTTTATAATCAATCCTCAAGGTGTTTTTCAAGTATCTATTCCATAATATATCAACCGGGACTGGTGGCTTCTTAGTAGGATAGAGAGAAACAATGGCCGCATTTGTCCTTTACGCACAAAACACTGAGAGACTTCAGCTGACCACTGACGCAATGTTGACGTTCAGGCTCATTTTTCAAAATAATAGCCTGAAACTATGTATTGTGACACTAGATACATTAGGGAAGCCATAGAAAAAGGAATCTGGTTGATATCTCATTCACTGCTCAATAGGGACGCATAGGAACGCAGAGCTTTCTAAATAAGAGTCCCTTCCTGATTGGATTTTTCTCAGGCTTTCGCCTGCAATATCAGTTCTGTTATACTCACAGACAATATTTTTACAGTTTTGGAAACTTTAGAGTGTTTTCTATCATAAGCTGTCAATTCTATGCATATTCTAGCATCTTGTCCTGACAAAATATATGTTTACTTTGGGGACGTTATTTTTCCAAAAATGAAAATAGTGCCCCCTAGATTCAAGAGAACCCTCCTGTTCTCCACTCATTACCTGTATTAACTGCACCTGTTTGAACTAGTTACCTGTATAAAAGACACCTGTCCACACACTCAATCAAACAGACTCCAACCTCTCCACAATGGCCAAGACCAGAGAGCTGTGTAAGGACATCAGGGATAAAATTGGAGACCTGCACAAGGCTGGGATGGGCTACAGGACAATAGGCAAGCAGCTTGGTGAGAAGGCAACAACTGTTGGTGCAATTATTAGAAAATGGAAGAAGTTCAAGATGCCGGTCAATCACCCTCGGCCTGGGGCTCCATGCACGATCTCACATTGTGGGGCATCAATGATCATGAGGAAGGTGAGGGATCAGCCCAGAACTACACGGCAGGACCTGGTCAATGACCTGAAGAGAGCTGGGACCACAGTCTCAAAGAAAACCATTAGTCACACACTACGCCGTCATGGATTAAAATCCTGCAACGCACGCAAGGTCCCCCTGCTCAAGCCAGTGCATGTCCAGTCCCGTCTGAAGTTTGCCAATGACCATCTGGGTGATCCAGAGGAGGAATGGGAGAAGGTCATGTGGTCTGATGAGACAGAAATAGAGCTTTTTGGTCTAAACTCCACTCACCCTGTTTGGAGGAAGAAGAAGGATGAGTACAACCCCAAGAACACCATCCCAACCATGAAGCATGGAGGTGGAAACATCATTCTTTGGGGATGCTTTTCTGCAAAGGGGAAAGGACGACTGCACCGTATTGAGGGAAGGATGGATGGGGCCATGTATCGCGAGATCTTGGCCAACAACCTCCTTCCCTTAGTAAGAGCATTGAAGATGGGCCGTGGCTGGGTCTTCCATCATAACAACGACCCAAAACACACAGCCAGGGCAACTAAGGAGTGGCTCCATAAGAAGCATCTCAAGGTCCTGGAGTGGCCTAGCCAGTCTCCAGACCTGAACCCAATAGAAAATCTTTGGAGGGAGCTGAAAGTCCGTATTGCCCAGCGACAGCCCCGAAACCTGAAGCATCTGGAGAAGGTCTGTATGGAGGAGTGGGCCAAAATCCCTGCTGCAGTGTGTGCAAACCTGTTCAAGAACTACAGGAAACGTATGATCTCAGTAATTTAAAAAAGTTATACTTTAAATGCACATTTTTTCATTTTTTATGTGAATCGGCATTGTGCGTACCCCTGAGAGTGTGCTGACCCTAGTGCTAGAGGGGTACGCAGCTGGAGGTTGAAGGAGTACGTTATTGTCATTTCCGTAACAACTTGTAGACTTGTTTACGTGCTTGTGATGGGCATTCCATCTGTTTTCAGTGAGCCGGCTCAGCTCACCAAAAAGAGCCGGCTCTTTTGCCTCCCAAACGGCTCTTTAAAAAATATATGTGTTCTACTTTTCAAGTCAAACAGTTTGCTATAGTTTGACTATGATTGGTGTTAAAACAATTCTAATTACATTTTTAAATGAAATCATACTCTACCTTAACCACAATGTATTTAAAAATGCATTGGTTTGTTATGAAAAATAATGCTATTAAACGTTTGCATTTAAAGTATAGCTTTTTAATGTATATAAACAAAGTGCATATACATCTAACCATTCAAAATTTGTACAATCTGAACAGCATAATAGAATATTTCACCATATCAAAGAAAAATAAATAACAATATGCAAAACTGCAGCATCCCACAAATGGAAATAAATGTAAAAAAAAAACATTTTCAAACAGTCCATTTATATTTTCCAACAGGTTAGGTTTTTTTCTTGCCTGAGTAGCCTCGTTTCACTGCCAAAAATAGAATTAAACCATCTAGTGTTCAGCGAAATAACAACACAATGTCAAATACAGGTAGCCTAGTCAAATTATTAACATCCAATCACATGAACTGTTACTCTCTCACGGCAATTCCACTAACGGTTCGTAGTTAACCAAATGTAGTTCATTCCGTTTGCTCAAAAATTGATAAATGGTTAAAAAAATAAGGCCCTTGTCCATAGAGAAACATTTATTTATTTATTTAACCTTTATTTAACCAGGTAGGCAAGTTGAGAACAAGTTCTCATGTACAATTGCGACCTGGCCAGGATAAAGCAAAGCAGTTTGACACATACAACAACACAAAGTTACACATGGAGTAAAACAAACATACAGTCAATAATACAATAGAAAAATAAGTCTATATACAATGTGAGCAAATGAGGTGAGATAAGGGAGGTAAAGGCAAAAAAAGGCCATGGTGGCGAAGTAAATGCAATATAGCAAGTAAAACACTGGAATGGTAGATTTGCAGTGGAAGAATGTGCAAAGTAGAAATATAAATTTTTGTAGTTCGTTCCAGTCATTGGCAGCAGAGAACTGGAAGGAGAGGCGGCCAAAGGAGGAATTGGTTTTGGGGGTGAGCAGAAAGATATACCTGCTGGAGCACGTGCTACAGGTGGGTGCTGCTATGGTGACCAGCGAGCTGAGATAAGGGGGGACTTTACCTAACAGGGTCTTGTAGATGACCTGGAGCCAGTGGGTTGGGCGACAAGTATGAAGCGAGGGCCAGCCAACGAGAGTGTACAGTGATGGGTAGTATATGGGGCTTGGTGACAAAACGGATAGCACTGTGATAGACTGCATCCAATTTATTGAGTAGGGTATTGGAGGCTATTTTGTAGATGACATCGCCAAAGTCGAGGTTCAGTAGGATGGTCAGTTTTACGAGGGTATGTTTGGCAGCATGAGTGAAGGATGCTTTGTTGCGAAATAGGAAGCCAATTCTAGATTTATCTTTGGATTGGAGATGTTTGATGTGAGTCTGTAAGGAGAGTTTACAGTCTAACCAAACACCTAGGTATTTGTAGTTGTCCACATATTCTAAGTCAGAACCGTCCAGAGTAGTGATGCTGGACGGCGGACAGGTTCAGGCAGTGATCGGTTGAAGCGCATGCATTTAGTTTTACTTGTATTTAAGAGCAGTTGGAGGCCACGGAAGGAGAGCTGTGTGGCATTAAAGCTCGTCTGGAGGGTTGTTAACACAGTGTCCAAAGAAGGGCCAGAAGTATACAGAATGGTGTTGTCTGCGTAGAGGTGGATCAGAAACTCACCAGCAGCAAGACCAGCTCTACCAGCAGTACTACACCTGCACCTGTCGACGACACAAGTTCTGCTTCCATGAGCACATCCAATGCTATGATCAGTAATTCTACATTTGTTGTTAACCCAGCTAGCATGGACACTGACAGTTGTGAATCTGAGGCAGCAGAAGAGCTACTGCCCCCTTCCCCGGGAAAACACCGAACAACAGACAGGGAAGTTGGACCATCGAAGAAGCGCAAATATGATGAGAAATACATTTATTTGGGGTTCACTTACAGTATATTGGGAGTAGTGCCTTTCCTCAGCCACAATGTGTTATATGTGCAAAAGTACTATCTCACAACTCAATGAAACCTTCAGAAACAAAACATGGCAATTTGAAAAATGAGCCATGGGAGTTTTTTGATCGCGAATTAAGACGACTTTCGAGTAGTAAGACATGTATAAAAGCAACAGATACCATTAATAAGAAGGGGGTGGAAGCGTCTTATATGGTGAGCTACCGACTGGCTAGGACAAGCAAGCCCCATACTATTGTGGAGGATTTAATTCTATGATATGGCTGGAACAATGCTGGGGGAAAAGACCCAAAAAATGATACAGACAATGCCTTCATCAAATAACATTGTTTCACGATGCATCAGTGACATGGCAGGAGATTTTTAATTTAATTTTATTTAATCTTTATTTAACCAGGTAGGCTAGTTGAGAACAAGTTCTCATTTACAACTGCGACCTGGCCAAGATAAAGCATAGCAGTGTGAACAGACAACATAGAGTTACACATGGAGTAAACAATTAACAAGTCAATAACACAGTAGAAAGAAAATAAAAAAAGAGAGTCTATATACAGTGCCTTGCGAAAGTATTCGGCCCCCTTGAACTTTGCGACCTTTTGCCACATTTCAGGCTTCAAACATAAAGATATAAAACTGTATTTTTTTGTGAAGAATCAAGAACAAGTGGGACACAATCATGAAGTGGAACGACATTTATTGGATATTTCAAACTTTTTTAACAAATCAAAAACTGAAAAATTGGGCGTGCAAAATTATTCAGCCCCTTTACTTTCAGTGCAGCAAACTCTCTCCAGAAGTTCAGTGAGGATCTCTGAATGATCCAATGTTGACCTAAATGACTAATGATGATAAATACAATCCACCTGTGTGTAATCAAGTCTCCGTATAAATGCACCTGCACTGTGATAGTCTCAGAGGTCCGTTAAAAGCGCAGAGAGCATCATGAAGAACAAGGAACACACCAGGCAGGTCCGAGATACTGTTGTGAAGAAGTTTAAAGCCGGATTTGGATACAAAAAGATTTCCCAAGCTTTAAACATCCCAAGGAGCACTGTGCAAGCGATAATATTGAAATGGAAGGAGTATCAGACCACTGCAAATCTACCAAGACCTGGCCATCCCTCTAAACTTTCAGCTCATACAAGGAGAAGACTGATCAGAGATGCAGCCAAGAGGCCCATGATCACTCTGGATGAACTGCAGAGCTCTACAGCTGAGGTGGGAGACTCTGTCCATAGGACAACAATCAGTCGTATATTGCACAAATCTGGCCTTTATGGAAGAGTGGCAAGAAGAAAGCCATTTCTTAAAGATATCCATAAAAAGTGTTGTTTAAAGTTTGCCACAAGCCACCTGGGAGACACACCAAACATGTGGAAGAAGGTGCTCTGGTCAGATGAAACCAAAATGTAACTTTTTGCCAACAATGCAAAACGTTATGTTTGGCGTAAAAGCAACACAGCTGAACACACCATCCCCACTGTCAAACATGGTGGTGGCAGCATCATGGTTTGGGCCTGCTTTTCTTCAGCAGGGACAGGGAAGATGGTTAAAATTGATGGGAAGATGGATGGAGCCAAATACAGGACCATTCTGGAAGAAAACCTGATGGAGTCTGCAAAAGACCTGAGACTGGGACGGAGATTTGTCTTCCAACAAGACAATGATCCAAAACATAAAGCAAAATCTACAATGGAATGGTTCAAAAATAAACATATCCAGGTGTTGGAATGGCCAAGTCAAAGTCCAGACCTGAATCCAATCGAGAATCTGTAGAAAGAACTGAAAACTGCTGTTCACAAATGCTCTCCATCCAACCTCACTGAGCTCGAGCTGTTTTGCAAAGAGGAATGGGAAAAATTTCAGTCTCTCGATGTGCAAAACTGATAGAGACATACCCCAAGCGACTTACAGCTGTAATCGCAACAAAAGGTGGCGCTACAAAGTATTAACTTAAGGGGGCTGAATAATTTTGCACGTCCAATTTTTCAGTTTTTGATTTGTTAAAAAAGTTTGAAATATCCAATAAATGTCGTTCCACTTCATGATTGTGTCCCACTTGTTGTTGATTCTTCACAAAAAAATACAGTTTTATATCTTTATGTTTGAAGCCTGAAATGTGGCAAAAGGTCGCAAAGTTCAAGGGGGCCGAATCCTTTCGCAAGGCACTGTACATTGTGTGCAAAGGGCATGAGGAGGTAGGCGAATAATTACAATTTTGCAGATTAACACTGGAGTGATAAATGATCAGATGGTCATGTACAGGTAGAGATACTAGTGTGCAAAAGAGCAGAAAAGTAAATAAATATAAACAGTATGGGGATGAGGTAGGTAAATTGGGTGGGCTATTTACCGATAGACTATGTACAGCTGCAGCGATCGGTTAGCTGCTCAGATAGCAGATGTTTGAAGTTGGTGAGGGAGATAAAAGTCTCAAACTTCAGCGATTTTTGCAATTCGTTCCAGACACAGGCAGCAGAGAACTTGAACGAAAGGCGGCCAAATGAGGTGTTGGCTTTAGGGATGATCAGTGAGATACACCTGCTGGAGCGCGTGCTACAGGTGGGTGTTGCCATCGTGACCAGTGAACTGAGATAAGGCGGAGCTTTACCTAGCATGGACTTGTAGATGACCTGGAGCCAGTGGGTCTGGCGACGAATATGTAGCGAGGGCCAGCCGACTAGAGCATACAGGTCGCAGTGGTGGGTGGTATAAGGTGCTTTAGTAACAAACCGGATGGCACTGTAATAAACTGCATCCAGTTTGCTGAGTAGAGTATTGGAAGCTATTTTGTAGGTGACATCGCCGAAGTCGAGGATCGGTAGGATAGTCAATTTTACCAGGGTAAGTTTGGCGGCGTGAGTGAAGGAGGCTTTGTTGCGGAATAGAAAGCCGACTCTAGATTTTATTTTAGATTGGAGATGTTTGATATGAGTCTGGAAGGAGAGTTTACAGTCTTGCTAGACACCTAGGTACTTATAGATGTCCACATATTCTAGGTCGGAACCATCCAGGGTGGTGATGCTAGTCGGGCATGCGGGTGCAGGCAGTGAACGGTTGAAAAGCATGCATTTGGTTTTACTAGCGTTTAAGAGCAGTTGGAGGCCACGGAAGGAGTGTTGTATGGCGTTGAAGCTCGTTTGGAGGTTAGATAGCACAGTGTCCAAGGAAAGGCCGGAAGTATGCAGAATGGTGTCGTCTGCGTAGAGGTGGACCGGGGAATCGCCCGCAGCAAGAGCAACATCATTGATATATACAGAGAAAAGAGTTGGCCCGAGAATTTAACCCTGTGGCACCCCCATAGAGACTGCCAGAGGACCGGACAACATGCCAGTGAATTCTATGCGTTACAGCTGGATGAGTCAACAGACGTGGGGGGGCCTGGCACAGCTCCTGGTATATGTGCTTTACGTTCATGGGGGATCAATTAAGGAAGACATCCTCTTCTGCAAACAACTGTAAACCAGGACAACAGGAGAGGATATTTTTAAAGTACTGGACAACGTTGTGACATCAAATGAACTTCGGTGGTCAAGATGTGTTGGTATCTGTACTGATGGCACAAAAGTCATGACAGGGAGACATAGTGGAGTGGTAACACACGTGCAAACAGTTGCTCCCGACGCCACTTGGGTACCCTGCAGCATCCACCAAGAGGCTCTTGCTGCCAAGGGAATGCCTGGCAGCTTGAAAGATGTTTTGGACACTACAGTGAAAATTGTTAACTTTGTCAAAGTAAGGCCCCTGAACTCTCGTGTATTTTCTGCACTATGCAATGACATGGGCAGCGACCATGTAACGCTTTTACAACATACAGAATTGCGCTGGTTATCAAGGGGCAAAGTATTGACAGGTTTTTTTAAATTGAGAGACGAGCTTAAAGTTTTCTTTACTGACCATAATTTGCATGTCTGACCGCTTGCATGATGAGTTTCTCATACGACTGGCCTATCTGGGGGATGTTTTTTCTCACCTGAAGGATCTGAATCTAGGATTACAGGGACTCTCCACAACTATATACAATCTGCGGGACAAAATTGAGGCTATGATTAAGAAGTTGGAGGTCTTCACTGTCTGCATTCACAAGGACAACACACAGGTCTTTCGATCATTCCATCAAGCTTACGGACAATGTCAAATGTGATATAGTGAAGCACCTGAGTGAGTTGAGTGCGCAATTATGCAGGTACTTTCCCGAAATGGATGACACAAACAACTGGATTCGTTATCCCTTTCATGCCCTGCTTCCAGTCCACTTACTGATATCTGAACAAGAGAGCCTCATCGAAATTGCAGCAAGCAGCTCCGCGTTAAGGCGCACACCTGTCACCAGTGTTAGGCGCATAATGACACTCACCTGGACTCCATCACCTCCTCCAACAACCTATATATGTCACTCCCCTTGATTTCTTACCCAGTCGTCATTATTTCTGTTCTACGTCGGTAGGCTGTTCGTGGTTCTTGTTTTGTTCTTTTATTTATTAAATGTATTCACTCCCTGAACTTGCTTTCATCGTTACAAACGTCAAAGAAACATTTGTGTCAGTCCTGTTCTTTTTTCTATGATCATTATGATACTCACAAGTGGCTCCAATGAGCAGAACAAAGACCAGAGAAATCTTGGTTGCTTTATAATCCTCTCCAGCCTACAGAGTGAAAACAGCTACCCCTCTGACGTGTACATTGAAGTCGCCATCTAGTTTCCAGCTGAAGTGGTGGGTGTCCAGAAGCCTTTACACACACATGCCTTAGTATTCCCAGAGCCCCCAACACATGATGACTCTTCCATGCTCTTGAGAACAAACTCCAACATGTTCTCTGTGCCAGGGAAGCTGTGTGAGAAGCTGGACCGTGCGACGCAAGTGGGTGTACCCCATCAGAACTCCAACCGCCTAATGGCCTACCACCAGAGGGAAAGAGAGAACACTCTGAGGGAGGAGGGACCCATAGGGTTCCTTAAACACACCTCTGGGAGGCCCTTGACTTTTCCCCCGTGGCTGAAGCAGAGATTGAAGTCTGTAAGGAGTTCACCAAGGCAACAAGACTCACACTGTCCTGGTCAAGCATTTAAGCTCGGAATGTATTGAGTAAATGGAAGGCAATCACGTTTGCAGCCACTGATAAGGGTGGAGAGATGTGGTTTAGTCAGGAATGGGGAGCCGAGGTCAGGCCACAATAACGGACAGTTTATGGCCCGCATCATGTAACCTCCTGCCTAGCAATAAAGATGTAATGTTTAACTGAATGAGTGGGATGTAGGGTGTGCTAAAAGAGTGGAGCATCAGATGAGGATGATCGCCCATTCAGAGAGAGGTCTCGCAGAATCGCTCCTGCAGATGTAGAGGATGTCCGAAAACACCTGGAAGATCTGCTGGAGGCTGGAATCATCTTGATGTAATGTACCACCAGCCACTTTAAACAATGCCACTGTTATATGTTTACATACCCTACATTACTCATCTCATATGTATATACTGGACTCGATACCATCTACTGCATCTTGCCTATGCCGTTCTATACCATCACTCATTCATATATTTTTTTATTTACATATTCTTATTCATTCCTTTACACTTGTGTGTGTATAAGGTAGTTGTGAAATTGTTGGATATTACTGCATTGTTGGAACTAGAAGCACAAGCATTTCGCTACACTCGCATTAACATCTGCTAACCATGTGTATGTGACAAATAACATATGATTTGATTTGATTTAATGACACAAAGAACATCAGTAACATCCTCGTAGTGACAGATCACTTCACTCGCTACGCCCAAGCTTACGCCACTTAAGATCAGGAAGCCAGCACTGTGGCCAGGGTGCTTTGGGAGAAGTTCTTTGTCCATTATGGCCTGCATTCCTGCATAAACTCTGACCAGGGCATCAGTGCAGAAACTTTGAAAGTAGACTCATCCGAGAGGTCCTTCAGCTGGCTGGGTGAAGAAGTCAGGTACATCGCCATACCATCACTTCACCTCATTACAGTGTTTTCTTGCACCACACACATCTCATACTTCCGAGAGTTTTTTTGGTTTGAAGGTGTGTTTTTATATGCCTGCGCTTTACTGTTGCATAGTGTTAAGAGAAGTTACAACTGAAGGTGTGTCGTAAACTATGTTATGTGTCAAATTCATTGTGATGCCTAATCTTATGTATAACTTGTCGGGACGTCAGGTTTTCCTAGTGAGGGGTGAATGTAACCCCCTGTAAAGACTGGATTTACTTTATTCTAATTTTGAACTTTCCGCGTCCCTGTACAGAACTGTTCGCATCCACGTACGGTGTGGCGTGAAGTAGATTGGGCGGGTACGTGCGTATTGGATGGAGGTGATCTTGGAGAACAGTGACGGAGTTCGTTAGAGTGTTGTGACACCGAAGTTTATTGCTCAATTTGCTTTTGTTTAATGGGCCGGGGCAGTATGAGTATAGCCAACTCCATTTCACTCGCTATACTTGTTTAATGTTGTGGTTCACCGGATTTGTCATCATCCTCGAGGGACAGACGAACAACATGCTGGCTAGACAAACTAGTCAGTACAGCTAGCTACTCAACCCGCAGCATCCCAGTGATCCTACCGCTACATCATCCCCGGCTGCCTTCAGTTATTGTGCAAGTTACCTCACAGCACCAATGTAACAGTTTTGCTTCTGTCCCTCTCCTCACCCCGCCCTGGACTTGAACCAGGGACCCTCTAAACACATTGACACTTGCCTCCCACGAAGCATTGCTACCTATTGCTCCACAAAAGCCACAGCGAAACAACTACAGTACTTCAAGTTCTCAGAGCGAGTGACTTCACAAATGTAAATGTTACTAGCGCGCACCGCTAACTAGCTAGGCATCTCACCAGTGGCGTGCCGTGGGCCTGGGGCCTGGGCCTTCAGTGAGGTCCTACACAGTCCCACCCGAATTAATCCACCTCTTATTACCATCATTATGATGCCATGGCTCTAGACACTATACATTTAGACAGAATCGCTGTATAACCAGGCGTTGCGTCACCTTGAAATTGACATTTTTATTCAGAGAATTGCAGGGGAAGAGTACAATACAGTGCAGTTCAACTAATAGGCAATAACATAGTCGAGTGCAACAGAGTTAATATTCTTCTTCTATCCATTTCTGGTCCACAAACTTTGAGCTTTAAGTCCCCCCCTCAAAATACAGTTCCTGTTTACCCAAAAACATGACACAATCAATGAGTCTTTTCAATATTTCCCTATTTTTCTTCACCTTTTCATTGTGCAGCTCCGTTGCCCTGCGCGCTTGTTCGTTGAGCTGTAGATCCACTCGGGTGTCCCCAAAAGTTTTCAAAAGCACCATTGCTTGTAAGTGCCCAGCCGTACTTTGTTGTCTCGTTGCTGCCTTGCTTAGACAACTCAAGTTTGCAAAGCCAGTGTGGCTCCAAACACCAAATCGATCACTTGCAAATAATAGCATTCCCAGCAGTACAGTTTGCAGTGCTTCTCGGAGCCTGTGAGCCATTGATAGCGCTCGTAGTTGGAACTTTGAAAATGGCGAACGAACCCCTTTCCCGCCTGTGACAGGCTTTGTAGCGTCGGCGTCGGGCGACCTCTCCTTACAATGTCTAACTTTTCTTGAAAAGTTCGTCTTGAGAATGGCGTTATAATTATATCCTCGACCAAATCGATATCTTCTCCTCCTTCCGTCATTGTGGGTTGAAAAAACAGCTTAGTAGTACGCAAATTAATTTGTTTTGCCTCTCAATATTGGTAATCCAATCAAAAGACGTGCACGCACTACGCCTGCTAGCTGGCTCCTGTGTAACACTGGAGCCAGCCAGCAGGCGTACAATAGCCAACTCTAAAGCTGATTAGTTGACACTACATTTTCATTTTCATTCACTTTAAGCTACAAGCGCCCGCACTGTTGATTCTGAAGGCCTGAGGGCCGATTTTAGACCCCTGGCAACACATGATGGCTGAATATGATTGGATAAAAGATCTAACGTAAAGACCAGCCCTCCAAATCTCAACCTGGGGCTGGAAGCAGTGCAACCAAGAGGAAAGCTATGAAATGAAGAGTATAACTCTTACTCTGGGGAATAATTTAATACATATTTGTGGGAAAATATATTTAAAAAATATATATATTCTGATGATGTTTAGGTCAGCAGAGAAGACATTGCTGGCCCTGACAGCCCACCACTGCATCTCACACAGGTTACAGTTGTAACACATCACTTCTCTCTGAACTGTATGCAACCATAACCCCATAGAATACATAACTAATGTTTGTACTGAAATAGAAAATGTGACATTTCCAATATAAGGATGTCCATATATAATTCCTCCTAACAGTTTAATTTGTTAAAGGGATTGCTCAACCAAATAAAAAATAAAATTTGTCTTAATGATTGCTATAGAGCAGGGGTATTCAACTCTTACCCTACAATGTCCAGAACCTGCTGGTTTTCTATTCTAGAGTTGAGGGCTATAGAGAGTAGTAAATTGTCTTTATAAAGCAAAATGATCAACAGAGCAATGCGCTTGTCAACAATGCACATATGATTGAATCATGACCCATGTTTCGAAGTTATAGTGTTTGTTTACAATTACATTGTTTACAAACAATGGAGTAAATTCGCTACACTCGCATTAACATCTGCTAACCATGTGATAGTGTTTAAATTACATTTAAATTGGATTTAACTAGGCAAGTCAGTTAAGAACAAATTCTTATTTACAATGACGGCCTACCAAAAGGCCTCCTGAGGGGACGGGGGCTGGGATTAAAAATTAAAAATGCAATAAAAATATAGGACAAAACACACGACGACAAGAGAGACACCACTACGTAAAGAGACCTTAGACAACAGCATAGCATGGCAGCAACAAAACATGGTAGCAACACAACATGACACAACATGGTAGCAACACAAAACATGGTACAAAGATTATTGGGCACAGACAACAGCACAAAGGGCAAGAAGGTAGAGAAAACAACAATACATCACGCGAAGCAGCCCTAACTGTCAGTAAGAGTGTCCATGATTGAGTCTTTGAATGGAGAGATGGAGATAAAACTGTCCAGTCTGAGTGTCTGATGGGGTACGACAGATTACCTGAGCTCCTGAGGCATTTATACATTATACTCTTCAAAAATCAGCATTTATTTAAAAGTCAAGAAATATATGTACCAGTCACAGACCATAGCTTTTAGCTGAAATAATTCCAGCTGATATAATGCAGCATTTATTAACATTCCACTTAGAATCAACACTCTCTTGATGCTATACAGAACAAAATATTTAATGTCATACATGAACATGTGCTCTATGCTGCAGAAGAACCTTCAAGAGTATATTCACTTTTTTGTTTATCTTTGGGAAAAATACTCAGTAGACTGAAATTATGTTAAATATTTAATTTGTCATTAGTATTTCATCTCCAGTATAAAAGGTAGACGCTGAACTGCACAGGATGTTGTAGACTTCTGGGACCATGCTGGAGGACCGAAGCTAGGATCAGACTTAGTAGGTGGCCATGGTGCTGGTCAGCCAGTCATTGAAGATGCACACCTGGAGGAAGAGAAGAAGAAGGGAGACATTAGTGGACACGCTCAATGGGAGGCAACATGAGAACCATCAATCAATGTTTTTTTATTTTGGGAAACCAAGTGATGTCACAGTGATGTATGAATGTTGATGTTTCCACAACAGGAAAACTATTTTTCTGTCTTACCTTGGCGTAGACACCAGGGTTACCGGGCTCGGCACAGCCGTAACCCCAGGACACAACACCCTGGAGCTCACCGTTGCACACCACAGGGCCACCGGAGTCACCCTGAGAGAGAGAGCGAGAGAGGGAAGAAGGAAGGCAGAAAGAGAGAGAGAAAGAAAGAGTTATATACAACTCATATTTCTGTATTAATTGAACTGAAAAAGTACATTTAAAGTCATCATTGTGGTACCACTGAATTGAGGTCAGTGTGGTAAGTACCTGGCAAGAGTCCTTGCCTCCCTCCAGGTATCCAGCGCAGAACATGGCGTTGGTGATCATGCCAGGGTAGGAGTTGTTACAGTCGCTGTAGGACAGGATGGGGATGTTCAGGCACTGAAGCTTGTTCTTGTCAGCGGCTGTAATGAAAAGCAGACAGAGAGAAATGGAAGAATGGAGAGAGGGAGAAGGAGAGTTATGGTTATATATAATGTCATTGTGTTTCTAATAGTATATGTTCAATGCCTGTAAACACACTCAGTCACCATGAAGATGACCAACTGGCACATGTGACCCAGGTTCTGCACTCACTGGAGCTCATGGTGTTGCCCCATCCAGAGACGGTACACATGGTGCCAGCCGGGGCACAGCTGCTGGGCAGAGCAACAGGCTGCACGTAGGTGTTGAGGGTGGCGGGCTTGCTCAGCTTGATCAGCATGATGTCATTGTCGAGGTCGTAGGCGCTGTAGTTGGGGTGACGGATCACGCGGGATGAAGAGATGAACTGCTCGCTACCCTCAGTCACCTTGATGTTGTGCTCGCCCAGATGCACCTCCACACGGCTGAAAGAGAGAGAGTTCATGTGAATGTGGAGTTCACTTGTGTCCTTAAGTTTCGCAAAAGTTAAGCTTATCAAATTATTGCTAGCTGTAATTGACTCAATATGTTGCTAGTAGTTCACTTGGGAGTGTACTTACGACTTGTAGCAGTGAGCAGCAGACACAACCCAGTTCTCATTGACCAAGGAGCCACCACAGAAGTGGTACCCAGAGTTCAGAGACACCTGGTGGGGCTGGGAGTAGGCCTTGCACTCATACCCTCCAACGATCTTGTCATCCTCCGTTGCGACTGTAAACAGAGAGCAGGCACATTCTTAACGATATTACCTCAGCTTTTGAGATGGAAAAGCATAGCACCATGATAAAACAACAACAACATATTTCTTAATTACGTCAAAAAAACACATTTGTGATGTTAGTGTCATTACACAGTCCTGTTCTTTTTCAATGGTCATTATTATACTCACAAGCGGCTCCAATGAGCAGAACGAAGACCAGAGAAATCATGGTTGCTGTATGATCCTGTCGATGAAAGGGGTTAATCTGCACCCCTGATATATATACAGAATTGGGTGTGCCGCCCCGTTTAATGGAACTGTTTGATTGGTCAAGAGAAATCCAATCAGAGGCAAAAGGTGCACTGCCAAGGTCAGCATTATGACACAGCAGTTTCCATCATGGATTGGTATAAAGTTGACCCTAAAGGCAGCATGAAGCTAAATATACGTTTTCCTTTTTTTGTGCAGGTTCTTACCATCTGGATTTGATTTGAAATTCTTACAGGATACATTGATAAATGTACAGTGCACTACAACTGCCAGTTTGAGATGGCCAGTATTCTCTGCAGTTCAGACTGTATCTTGATCTCAACATGACTGCAACACAGCTGTGTGGTTCACACGGTGGTATTCTCTTGGAGAAGTCGACAAACACATCTTTGCTGCTCACAAGGCCAATTTGAGCTTTGTAAACAAGCAAACTGGGTTTATGGGGTTTTGTTGGAAAGTCATGCAAGGCTGTCTTAAAAATAAACTCTGTATACCTTATATGGCCATGAGTTCATTACATAAGTTATACTGTATGCAGTTAATATACAGTAAAACACTCAACGTAAGCACACACTTGGGTAGTGTAATGTATTATATTTGGTATTAACACAAGTTTTAAATAAATAGTTGTACTTTGACAGTAATGGAGGCTGCTGAGGGGAGGACGGCTCATAATAATGGCTGGAACAGAGCAAATGGAAACCATGTGTTTGTTGTATTTGATACCATTACACTAATAGAGTAAGGTGCCACGATCTCCTGATCTCACGATCTCCAATTAAGGTGCCATAATCTCCTGTGGTTGACACTAGTCTACACCCCGGCTCAACCCTTACCCATAACTCTAACTTCATGTCCACATCCTGGCTCAACCATAACCCTACATTTATGTCCACATCCCTAGATGCAGGCAAGGCAGTATTGAATGTGTTGACGTCTGTCACCTTGATTACTCAATTTTCTTTCAACCTATGCACCTACAATGTAAACTTTCATTTATAGACTAGGTTGTGGCAATCTCATGATGGGTATAGGGACATTTGAGTATCATGTAGTAGCCTTAATGTAACAGCGATAGGTTAAGATAGATGAATGGAATATGAATGACAGTCATCCAATATGCTGTAATAGAAATAAGGCCATGCTCATAAAAAAAGGATACAACTCTTTAACATTTTTTTGCCTAAAATTCCATACCGACATCTAACTGCCTGTAGATCAGGCCCTGAAGCAAGGATATGCATATTCTTGGTACCATTTGAAAGGAAACACTTTGAAGTTTATGGAAATGTGGAAGGAATTTAGGAGAATATAACAGAATAGATCTGGTAAAAGATAATACAAAGAACCCCCCCACTATTTTGTATTTTTTTTGTACCATCATCTTTGAAATGCAAGAGAAAGGCCATAATGTATTATTCCAGTCCGGGTGCAATTTAGATTTTGTCCACTAGTTGGCAGCAGTGTATGTGCAAAGTTTTAGTCTGATCCAATGAACCATTGCATTTCTGTTAAAAATGTGTCAAGACTGCCCAAATGTGCCTAATATGTTTATTAATAACTTGCCATGTATAAAATTATGCACACTCCTCAAACAGTAGCATGGTATTCTTTCACTGAAATAGTTACTGTAAATTGGACAGTGCAGTTAGAGTAACAAGAATGTAAGCTTTCTGCCAACATCAGATATGTCTATGTCCTGGGAAATCTTCTTGTTACTTACAACCTCATGCTAATCGCATTAGCCTATGTTAGCTCAACCGTCCCGTGGAAGGGACACCGATCCCGAAGAAGTTGTGTACTTCACTATACACTGCAACGACATCTACGACCCTGTGCATGTGACTAAGTAAACATCTAATCTACAAAGCTATGGTACAGTAGGCCTTGGGTAGATTGTGTGTGTTCACACACAGCTGTGTTGCAGCCATGTTGAGGTCAAGATACAGTTTGAACCGCAGAGAATACTGGTCATCTCAAACTAGCAGTTTTAGTGTACTGTATCACTGTCTTCTGGTAGAAATGAAGGGCTGGATTTCATCCGTATCGTAGATGGTCACAGAAATTCTGCGTTAAAACTCAATTGAATTTTAAAGGCATTTCCCCCTGTTCGCAAAGACTTCATTCACGGTAAATGCTGCATATGTCAGCTCATTCGGAAATTACCTTCACATATTAACACTGACCTTGAATGACACTTCCACAATACGGATTGAATCCAGTCCTAAGTCTGGAATTAACTCAATAAACACTGTACTGGGACTAATAAGACAACGTTGACCAATACTTAATGAAAAGGTAGGCCTACATTTTGCAAGGTGATTTGACAGGTTTGAGTCTCATTCACATAGACGTTGGTCTTGGACACAGAGCTAGGATTAGTTGACCCTTCCCGTATCTTAACCTTCCCCAGTGAGTGGTGAGGATGCACAACTTTCCAACATTTACAGCTTGATGCTACCTGCTGTATTATTTGCTCACCAGAGAACCTTTTAAATCTGATTAGAGATCTCGACATATCAAACAGTTCCATGAAACTGTGAGGTACATAAACCAGGGGTGCAGGTTAACCCCTTTCATCGACAGGATGACACAGCAACCATGATTTCTCTGGTCTTTGCTCTGCTCATCGGAGCGGTGTAAAAATTGGCATGGAGGACTGTGTTGACACTAACATCACAAATGTGTTAATTTTACGTTATTAACAAATGTTATTCCACTTTTATGATAGTATTATGCCTTTTTTAATATACTCAAAAGGTGAGGAAATATAGCTAAGAATCTGCCTGCTCTCGGTTTCCAGTCGCAATGGAGGACGAAAAGATCGAAGGGTATGAGTGCAAGACAAGCCGTACTCCCAGCACCATCAGGTATCTCTGCAGTCTGGGTAACACTTCTGTGGTGGCTCCCTGATCTCCAGCACATGGTGGTGCCTGCTGCTCACTGCTACAAGTCGTAAGTATCTTGTGAACTACTTCCAATATATTGTGTACACCCCTGTCTAGCGTATTTAGGAAAGGAAAGTTAACCTAATATTATACTGTTTCCATCAGGCCTGTTGGGAGTCTTTTTATCCGACAGGTACTTTACTTGCAAAATAATGTTTGGATGGAAACATGGTTAGTGACAATCTAATTTTGGCTAAACTAAAGGACATAGTTTTAGAGTTTGTATTTAACTAAGTTAATTAATTAGACTTCTCTCTCTCTCATTTGTTTATTTAATTTAACTTTTATTAACTAGGCAAGTCAGTTAATAACAAATTCTTATATTACAATGACGACCTACTCCAAACCCTCCCCTAACCCAGACGACACTGTGCCAATTGTCCGCTGCCCTATGTGACTCCTGATCACAGCCAGTTGTGATACAGCCCAGGATTGAACCAGGGTCTGTAGTGACACCTCTAGCACTGAGATGCAGTGCCTTAGACTGCTGCGCCACTTAGGAGTATTCATAGAATCTTCTGATCTTCTCATGTGGAGGTGCGTCTGGGCGAGCACAACATCAAGGTAACTGAGGGTAGCGAGCAGTTCATCTCTTCATCCCGCGTGATCCGTCACCCCAACTACAGCACCATGAGCTCCAGTGAGTACAGAACCTGGGTCAAAGGTTACATGCGCCAGTTGGTCATTTTCATGGTGACTGAGTGTTTTCAGGCATAGAAATTGTACTATTAGGAACACAATATCCTCTCTTTCTCTCTCATTCTCTCTCAGCAACAAGCCGCAGTGCCTGAACATCCCCATCCTGTCCTACAGTAACAACTCCTACACTGGCATGATCACCGATGCAATGTTCTGTGCAGGATACCTGGAGGGAGGCAAGGACTCTTGCCAGGTACTTACCACACTAATCTCAAATCAGTGGTACCACAATGATGACTTGAAATGTACTTTTTCAGTTCAATTAATACAGAAATATGAGTTGCATATAACTTGATGGTAAATATACTAATTAGTTGTGTCCTCATCACGACTGTCTTGGTGTGCTTGGATCATGTTAGTTTGTTGGTGATGTGGACGCCAAGGAACTTGAAGCTCTCAACTTGCTCAGTCCTCCTTTTCCTGTAGTCCACAACAATCTCCTTTGTCTTGATCACGTTGAGGGAGAGTTTGTTGTCTTTGCACCCCATGGTCAGGTCTCTGACCTCCTCCCTATAGGCTGTCTCATCATTGTTGGTGATCAGGCCTACCCCAGTTGTGTCATCGGCAAACTTAAAGATGTTGTTCGAGTCGTGCCTGGCCGTAGAGTCATGAGTGAACAGGGAGTGCAGGAGGGGACTGAGCACGCACCCCTGAGGGGCCCCCGTGTTGAGGATCAGTGTGGCAGATGTGTTGTTACCTACTCTTACCACCTGGGGGCAGCCGTCAGGAAGTCCAGGATCCAGTTGCAGAGGGAGGTGTTTAGTCCTAGGGTCCTTAGCTTCGTGATTAGTTTTGAGGGCACTATGGTGTTGAACGCTGAGCTGTAGTCAATGAATAGCATTCTCACATAAGTGTTCCTTTTGTCCAGGTGTGAAAGGGTGTGTGGAATGCAATAGAGATTTCATCATTCGTGGATCTTTTGGGGTGGTATGCAAATTGGAGTGGGTCTAGGGTTTCTGGGATAATGATGTTGATGTGAGCCATGACCAGCCTTTCAAAGTATTTCATAGCATTTCATGGCTACAGACGTGAGTGCTACAGGTCGGTAGTCATTTAGGCAGGTTACCTTAGTATTATTGGGCACAGGGACTATGGGGGTCTGCTTGAAACATGTTGGTATTACATACTCAGACAGGGAGAGGTTGAAAATGTCAGTGAAGACACTTGCCAGTTAGTCAATACATGCTCAGAGTAAACGTCCTGGTAATCCATCTGGCCCTGCGGCCTTGTGAATGTTGACCTGTTTAAAAGGTCTTACTCACATTGGCTGTGGAGTGCGGGATCACACAATCATCCGAAACAGCTGATGCTCTCATGCATGTTTCAGTATTACTTGCCTCGAAGCGAGCATAGAAGTTATTTAGCTTGTCTGGTAGCCTCGTGTCACTGGGCAGCACTCGGCTGTGCTTCCCTTTGTAGACTGTAATAGTTTACAAGCCCTGGCACATCCGATGAGCGTCGGACCCGATGTTGTACGGTTCGATCTTAGCCCTGTATTGATGCTTTGCCCGTTTGATGGTTCATCGGAAGACATTGCGGGATTTCTTATAAGCTTCCGGGTTAGAGTCCCGCACCTTGAAAGCGGCAGCTCTACCCTTTTGTTCAGTCCAAATGTTGCCTTCTGGTTGGGGTATGTACATACAGTCACTGTAGGGACAACACATTATCAATTAACTTATTGATGAAGCCAGTGACTGATGTGGTGTACTCCTCAATGCCATCGGAAGAATCCCAGAACATATTCCAGTCTGTGCTGGCAAAACAGTCCTGTAGTTTAGCATCTGCTTCATCAGCTTCACCACTTTTTTTTAATAGGCCGAGTCACTGGTGCTTCCTGCTTAAATTTGAGTTTGTAAGCAGGAATCAGGAGGGTAGAATTATGGTCAGGTTCACCAAATGGAGGGCGAGGGAGAGCTTTGTACGCATCTCTGTGTGTGGAGTAAAGGTGGTCTAGAATTATTTTTAACATGCTGATAGACATGAGGCAAAACTGATTCCCTGCAGTCCCTGGCCACTAAGAGCACCGCCTCTGGATGATAGTTTTCATGTTTGCTTATGGCGGTATACAGCTCATTGAGTGCTGTTTTAGTGCCAGCGTCGGTTTGTGGTAGACAGTTACGAAAAATACAGATGAAAACTCTCTAGGTAGATAGTGTGGTCTACAGCTTACCATGAGATACTCTACCTCAGGCGAGCAAAACTTTGAGACGTCCTTAGATATCATGCACCAGCTGTTGTTTACAAATATACATCGGCCCAGTGTCTTACCAGAGGCTGCTGTTCTGTCCTGCCGATACACTATAACCCGCCAGCTGTATGTTATTAATATTGTCGTTCAGCCACGACTCGGTGAAACATAAGATATTACCGTTTTTAATGTCCCATTGGTAGGATATATGTGCTTTCAGTTCGGCCCATTTATTTTCCAGCGATTGAACGTTGGATAACATTACAGATGGCAAAGGCAGATTAGGCACTCGTCGCCTGATCCTTGGGTGCCTGATCCTCAAGGCACCCAATATCTTTCTGCGAAATCTGTTTCTTTCTCCAGTGAATGATGGGGATGAGGGCCTGTTCGGGTGTTTGGAGTATATCCTTCCGTCCAACTCATTAAGAATGTGAAATGTCAGAATAATAGTAGAGAGAATAATTTAAGTTTTTATTTATTTCATCACATTCCCAGTGGTTCAGTAGTGTACATACACTCAATTAGTATTTGGTAGCATTGCCTTTAAAATTGTTTAACTTGGGTCAAACATTTTGGGTAGCCTTCCACAAACTTCCCACAATAAGTTGGGTGAATTTTGGCCCATTCCTCCTGACAGAGCTGGTGTAACTGAGTCAGGTTTGTAGGCCTCCTTGCTCGCATACACTTTTTCAGATCTGCCCACAAACTATCTATAGGATTGAGGTCAGGGCTTTGAGATGGCCACTCCAATACCTGGACTTTGTTGTCCTTAAGCCATTTTGCCACACCTTTGGAGGTATGCTTGCGGTCATTGTCCATTTGGAAGACCCATTTAAATATATATATAACATTACCTTTATTTAACTAGGCAAGTACGTTAAGAACAAATTCTTATTTTCAATGATGGCCTGGGAACAGTGGGTTAACTGCCTTGTTCAGGGGCAGAATGACAGATTTTTAACTTGTCAACTCGAGGTTTCAATCATGCAAACTTTTCGGTTAATAGTCCAACGCTCTAACCACTAGGCTACTTGCCCTCCAATTTGCAACCAAGTTGTACATTTTTTTCTTTTGTTTCATCAGACCAGAGGACATTTCTCCAAAAAGTATAATCTTTGTCCCCATGTGCAGTTGCAAAGTGTAGTCTGGCTTTTTTATGGCAGTTTTGGAGAAGTGGCTTCTTCCTTGCTGAGCAGCCTTTCAGGTTATGTTAATATATGACTCATTTTTACTGTGGATATAGATATTTTTGTACCTGTTTCTTCCAGCGTCTTCACAGGGTCCTTTGCTGTTGTTCTGGGATTGATTTGCACTTTTCGCACCAAAGCACATTCATCTCTAGGAGACAGAACGCGTCTCCTTCCTGAGCGGTATGACGGCTGCGTTATCCCATGGTGTTTATACTTGTGTACTATTGTTTGCACAGATGAACATGGTACTTTCAGGCATTTGGAAACTGCTCCTAAGGATGAACCAGACTTGTGGAGGTCTACAATTTTTTTCGGAGGTCTTGGCTGATTTCTTTTGATTTTCCCATGATGTCAAGCAAAGAGGCACTGAGTTTGATGGTAGGCCTTGAAATACATCCACAGGTACATCTCCAATTGACTCAAATTATGTCAATTAGCCTAACAGAAGCTTCTAAAGCCATGACATAATTTTCTGGAATTTTCCAAGCTGTTTAAAGGCACAGTCAACTTAGTGTATGTAAACTTCTGACCCACTGGAATTGTGATACAGTGAATTCTAAGTGAAATAATCTGTCTGTAAACAATTGTTGGACAAATTACCTGTGTCATGCACAAAGTAGATGTCCTAACCAACTTGCCAAAACTATAGTTTGTTAACAAGAATTTTGTGGAGTGGTTGAAAAATGAGTTTTAATGACTCCGACCTAAGTGTATGTAAACTTCCGACTTCAACTGAAGCATCCTATGTGCTTATAGATGAGTAAGACTTACATTTAATGAATACATTCAATATATGTATTGGTACATCAAGCTGCCTCACCCTACAGAAACAGGAGATAGGCTCCTGTTCCTATGAGCCGTTCCGGCTTGCACTCGCCAAGGCATATACAAGGTTATTTACATGTCTGTCATGGTTTAACAACATCCTATCATCCAGATTATATCATGCAGTTCACTTCACCAAGGCTCAGCACAGAACACCATCAAGTGATGAAAGACTTTCCTTTCCCTCTTTCTCCCTAAGCTGTGTGGAGGTGTGTCTGGGCAAAAACAACATTGAAGGGACTGAAGGTAAGGAGCAATTCATCACTTCTTCCCAAGTCATCCCCCACCCCAACTACAGCTCCTACAACATCAACAATGACATCATGCTGATCAAGCCCGCCACCCTCAACACCTACGTGCAGCCTGTTGCTCTGCCCAGCAGATCACCTACGTGCAGCCTGTTGCTCTGCCCAGCAGCTGTGCCCCCGCGGGCACCATGTGTACCGTCTCTGGATGGGGCAACACCATGAGCTCCTGTATTTTGGGGCTCTGTTGTAAAATATACTTGGTCAGGTAACCATTGCCAGTGTTAAAAGGTAAATGATCCATAATTGGCATGTTCTGCCTTTAATTTCCCCTTCTTTCTATCCATTCTTTCATTTTTCATCCATCCTTACAGCCACCGATAGCAACAAGCTACAGTGCCTGAACCTCGCCCTCCTGTCCTTCAACGTCTGTAACAACGCCTACCCTGGCATGATCACTAACGCCATGTTCTGTGCTGGATTCCTGGAGGGAGGCAAGGACTCTTGCCAGGTACTACTGACCAGCTTATCAAAACTATTAAATCAAATCAAATCTTATTTGTCACATACACATGGTTAGCTGATGTTAATGCGAGTGTAGCGAAATGCTTGTGCTTCTAGTTCCGACAGTGCAGTAATAACAAACGAGTAATCTAACCTAACAATTCCACAACTACTACCTTATACACACACAAGTGTAAAGGGATAAAGAATATGTACATAAAGATATATGAATGAGTGATGGTACAGAACAGCATAGGCAAGATACAGTAGATGGTATAGAGTACAGTATATACATGAGTAATGTAGGGTATATAAACATAAAGTGGCATAGTTTAAAGTGGCTAGTGATACATGTATTACATAAAGATGGCAAGATGCAGTAGATGATAGTGTACATTAAATACATATGAGATGAGTAATGTAGGGTATGTAAACATTATATTAAGTGGCATTGTTTAAAGTGGCTAGTGATATATGTCTTACATAAAGATGGCAAGATGCAGTAGATGGTATAGAGTACAGTATATACATATGAGATGAGTAATGTAGGGTATGTAAACATTCTATTAAGTGGCATTGTTTAAAGTGACTAGTGATACATTTTTACATCCATTTCCATCATTAAAGTGGCTGGAGTTGAGTCAGTATGTTGGCAGCAGCCACTCAATGTTAGTGGTGGCTGTTTAACAGTCTGATGGCCTTGAGATAGAAGCTGTTTTTCAGTCTCTCGGTCCCTGCTACTGACCTCGCCTTCTGGATGATAGCGGGGTGAACAGGCAGTGGCTCGGGTGGTTGTTGTCTGACCGAAAATACAGTATAGAGAAACAGTGAAGTAACAGTGTCTCTCTCTCTCAGGGTGACTCCGGTGGCCCCGTGGTGTGCAACGGTCAGCTTCAGGGTATTGTGTCCTGGGGATAGGGCTGTGCCCAGCACTGATAACCACGGTGTCTATGCCAAGGTAAGAATACAGACTTCTGCTGCTAAGTTTGTGGGATAAAGCCTTTATTAGACCACTGGCTCATCCCTGTCACAACTACATGTTTCTAACTTCAATAATACCAACTTCACCCCAGCTCTAATACCAACTTTATCCCAGGTTTACAGTGACTTGGCCCTGTGTACACTGATGTCTCCCTTCTCCTTCTCTAGGTGTGCATCTTTAATGACTGGCTGACCAGCACAATGGCCACCTACTAAGTCTGATCCTAGCTTTGGTCATTCAATAGTCCCACACCTCTACAACATCCTGTGCAGTTCAATATCCACATTTGTTTTCATGACAAATAAAGCATTTAACACTAAATACTTTTTTCTGTTGTGTTTGTACTCTCACTGTCCTTAGAAATCTTTGTAAAGGTCTTTCTATCTTCTCATGTCAAGTAGTTTTACTAGTAAACACCAGAGAAACTAGTAACCACTAGCAAATTGTTAAAGTATGGATCAAGAATATACTGTTTTTCTTTCTAAAGGATACAGGGGGTAATTCATTGTGTCATGGTACCCTACCGTAACCATTTGATTTGTATCAATACAGCAAGATACAACAAGGTACATTATTGATTACATCGATTAGTTTCTATAGTTGTGTATTGATGCGTTGCTGCTCACAATGCTCATATCTGGGGTAAGTTGTGCCAAGAAACCACTTTTCTAAAATAATTATAACATCCGTAAATATATGCAGATATACTATATTTCCCTTGGAGTGATGCTGAATTTAAAAAATGACTAAAATTACCCGACTCTCCTCTACTGTGAGAAACTGCTGATTATTTTGGGTATGCATCTGGGACCATTCGGAGTACAATAAAAAATATATATATGCAGTACCAGTCAAAAGTTAAGACACACCTACTCATTCCAGAGATTCTTTATTTTTACTATTTTCTACTTTGTAGAATAATAGTGACAACATCAAAACTATGAAATAACACATATGGAATCATGTAGTAAAAAAAAGAAGTGTTAAACAAATTAAAAATATTTTATATTTGAGATTCTGTGGGTGGAAGGTAGCCTAGTGGTTAGAGCGTTGGGCCAGTAATCGAAAGGTTGCTATATCGAATCCCCGAGCTAACAAGGTAAAAATCTGTCGTTCTGCCCCTGAACAAGTCAGTTAACCCCCTGTTCCTAGGCTGTCATTGTAAAGAAGAATTTGTCCTTAACATACTTGCCTAGTTAAATAAATAAAAATGTTCAAAGTAGCCACCCTTTGCCTTGATGACAGCTTTGCATGCTCTTAGCATTCTCTCAACCAGCTTCATTAGGTAGTCACCTGGAATGCATTTCAATTAACATGTGTGCCTTGTTAATTTGTGAAATTTCTTTCCTTCTTAATGCGTTTCAGTCAAACAGTTGCGTTGTGACCAGGTAGGGGTGGTATACATAAGATAGCCCTATTTGGTAAAATACCAAGTCCATATTGTGGCAAATCATTACTTTAAGACATGAAGGTTGGTCAATACGGAAAATTTCAAGAACTTTGAACCTTTCTTCAAGTGCAGTCGCAAAAAGCATCAAGCGCTATGATGAAACTGGAAGATCGCCACAGGACCCAGAGTTATCTCTGCTGCAGAGGATAAGTTCATTAGAGTTACCAGCCTCAGAAATTGCAGCCCAAATAAATGCTTCACAGAGTTCAAGTAACAGACACATCTCAACATCAACTGTTCAGAGGAGACTGTGTGAATCAGGCCTTCATGGTCTAATTGTGGCAAAGAAACCGCAATTCGACCATGAAGGCCTGATTCACAGTCACAGTCTCCTCTGAACAGTTGATGTTGAGATGTGTCTGTTACTAAAGGACAACAATAATAAGAAGAGACTTGGTTGGGACAAGAAACACGAGCAATGAACATTAGATCAGTGGAAATCTGTTTTTTGGTCTGAAGAGTCAAAATGTGAGATTTTTGGTTCCAACCGCATGTCTTTGTGAGACGCAGAGTAGGTGAACGGATAATCTCCACATTTACGGTTCCCACTGTGAAGCATGGAGGAGGAGGTGTGATGATGTGGGGGTGCTTTGCTGGTGACATGGTCTGTGATTTATTTATAATTCAAGACACACTTAACCAGCATGGTTACTACAGCATTCTGCAGCGATACGCCATCCCATCTGGTTTGCCCTTAGTGGGACTATCATTTGTTTTTCAACAGGACAATGACCCAAAACACACTTCCAGGCTGTGTAAGGGCTATTTGACAAAGAAGGAGAGTGATGGAGTGCTGCATCAGATGACCTGGCCTCCACAATCACCCAACCTAAACCCAATTGAGATGGTTTGGGATGTGTTGGAAAGCAGAGTGAAAGAAAAGCAGCCAAAAAGTGCTCCGCATATGTGGGAACTCCTTCAAGATGTTTGGAAAAGCATTCCACGTGAAGCTGGTTGAGAGAATTCCAAGAGTGTGCAAAGCTGCCATCAAGGCAAAGGTTGGCTACTTTGAAGAATCTAAAATCTATCTTGATTTGATTTGTTTATTAACACTTTTTTGTTTTTTCATAGTTGATGTCTTCTCTATTAAATCTACAATGTAGAAAATAGTAAATGCAAATAGGTGTGTTCAAAATTTTGACTGGTACTGTATATCTATGCTATTTGTCATCATATATCGTAAATAGGTCATTTAAATATGTACACTTATTTGCGATTATATTTCCTAATCAGAAATTAACCTTTTTTTTTACATTTTGAAATATCTCTACGCAACATAGAAAGACCTGATATCTAATAACAAAACAACAATGAATGAATTAATGACAAATATAATACATTTGAGGCGGAACCATTTAATCCTAAAGTGGAACTATTTTTCACCCACACAGACTGAGATAACTGATGCACCGGCAATGTCAAAGTTGTCACGTTATTAAGCGACCTCGGGGATGTATTAATGATCACATAAACCTAATTTAAAACGAGAATAACGGAAGATAACCTTCGTTAGAAACATCGGTTTACATTTTTGAAGACCGGCTTGATTCCTTTTTTCTTTATAGCCTCTTGTAGGCTTCGGAACTCGACAAGATGCGCGTCAACATTCAGATGTTGATATCCCATGGCCGGGTGGCCCGTAAAATGGGTCTCGGTCCAGAGTCGCGAATAAACATGCTTCGGAACATTCTTACCGGCCTCGTTCGACACGAGAGGATAGAGACCACCCGAGGCAGAGCAGACGAAGTTCGATTTTATGCTGAAAAGGTGAGGACATGTATGTAACATGGCAACGTTACCTTTTTACGCTGCTCAACAAAGTTGCTTCTCCAGTAATTCAAAGGCTGGCTGATAGCGATATTGAGTCGTTTCATCTTACCGTGCAAAAGGAATGTATGCAGCCGGCTATACGCGTATACCCCTTCAGTCAATCAGACCAGGGGTGAAAAAATAGACTGCTCCAACCTGATTGGCAACACCCGGAACATGGCGAACATTGTGTTTCATAAAGAAAGTATTGTTACGACCCTGGGTTTATAAGCACGGAAATCGACCCTGCCGTACGAGCATGCTTTTTCGGCACAGTCGATAGCGCGCCGGACCTCGGGCTAGAAGGTCGAGGGTTCGATACCTGCTCCCTGTCTGTTTCATTACATTGGTGTCAGAAGTGATCAGACCTTGCATCCACGACAGTGCGTGTGCTTGACCGGTGAGCGCGTTCCTGTAAGAGTCACAAGCTAGCGCGAGGACGCGCTCTTTGAAAAGGAGGGAGTAGTATAAGCACGGAAATCGACCCTGCCGCACGAGCATGCTTTTGCGGCACAGTCGATAGCGCGCCGAGCCCGAGGGTTCGAGACCTGCTCCCAGCTGTTTCATTACAGTATGTTTTTTTTCCATCTTCTCGCCATTAAATCGAGTTAAGGTGGTAATCGACTCCTTTGCAACTTGAATGGAGAATATGTTATGTACAACCCGGTCCATAGGGGATATGAGTGTATAACTGGCTACATAGATTCCCTTTGGACAGTAAGATGAAGCGACTCTATTGTCATCTACCAGCCTTTGGGCTACTCCACTAGTTGACTCAACTCAACTCCCATTGTGAAGGAAGTTTCTGATGAACTATGGAGTTGAGCAGAGTCCTGGCTTTGTGAAATTCAGCTCTGACTACATTGATTTGCCCAAGATCAATAGTAAATTATGAAACGCTTACCGTGTGTGTACCCATGGTTGTCCTATGTAGATGTGTGCCTTTGTTTGCTGAAATCAATACTTTTTAATTTAACTCCATGGTTGTATTTGTTTGATTTAGTCAGCTACTTCTCAATCATCCCTGTTTAGTAGGCTACTGTGTAGTTTTGACAGCTTGTGACGTTGTTGACCAATGTGATGTTGTTTTGCAGTTGATTGACTATGCCAAGAAGGGAGACACTGACGAGAAAGCGATGAAAATGGCAAATTTCTGGCTCACAGTAAATGTTCTTTATGATCTTTGTTAGTATTTTAATGTACTCAGACCAAGTCAGACCGTCCCAATGTCCCCAGCATTGTTGTACTATTATCTACGAGGTTAATATGAGTGTGTTCCTAGTTCTTTCAGTAAGTCAGCATCCCGTCTCTCTCTCCTGTGGTTTAAGGAAAAGGATCTGATCCCAAAGCTCTTCAAGGTCCTGGCTCCCAGGTTTGAGACCCAGCCCAAAGCCTACACCCGCATGGCCCGCATTCCCAACAGGGAGAACCTGGACAAGGCTGCTATGGCCGTGCTTGAGTATAAAGGCAACCCGTTCCCACCTCTCCAGACCGCCAAACGAGACAATGAACTCACACTAATCAACCAGCTCCTCAAAGGCTACAGAGAACAGCGGGCACAGCAGGCAGCAGCCAAGGTTGAGGCATAATGCAACCAGCCACACTGACATTACATGTATTACAGTTTTTAGATGTCTGGCTACAGTATTTGACTTTCTGTGGACTCCACAAAATAAATGTGATTGTTTGACAATGTTACGCGTTCTGTTTATGGCACTAATGTGAATTTAAGATGTGCTTCAATCAAACAGGTTTGATATGCTGTTATTATTCCCTCTACCGGTTCAGAAACATGTCCCCCAAACGTTTCATTATCATCATGGTTGATGTCCTGTTTTTAATCTCTCTACTGATTCAGAATAAACATCAGGCAGTGGCAAATAGAGGCAGGATGTTTTATGCTTTCAACCACCTTCAGCCAGACATAATCACACACTCATCATGAGCTTTCCCATTCATTCTATTTGTTTAGATTTAAACTGTCTTTTTATTAAGAGCTGCTGTAGAGGTTGGTTTTTACATACTGGTAACTACTTGCCAAAATTACCCCAAACCTATTGCAATTACATTCAATTGGACCGGCTATCCGTTCTCCTTTTCCACTTGCCTGTAAGCGCCCCAATTGTGAGGTTCCAGAAAAGTAATTGTACTGTACCAAGATGGAGTAGATGTTTTGGACGAATGCCCTTGCCCTTCTACATCACATTACACATTCACACTGTGGCCAAGGTATGAAAGAAACAGACCAGGCCTCTAATAAAACCAACCATTTTAATTTGGCAAAAAGTGTATGTACAGCGTATTCAGAATATCCTAATTTGACACCATTAAAATGCATTCATTTCAAACAGTGCTTCAGTAATGTGCTCTTAACCAGACCCTTCTAAATACCCAGGAAGCTGTGCTGTTGTCTGTCATGCATATCAAACCCTCACTCATCTCCCGTTGGTCTTCTACTTGTGTCTGTGTATAATAGACAAATACCATAAGTTGATCATGCAGCTTGTTGTACAGGATGACTGGAACCTGTCTGTCAAAATCTATTCAGTCAAGTAATGGCATCCGTAACCATGGACAACAGTGGACTGTAATGGCAATAGAGACAAATATATAAACGCCTACAGAGACAACCTTTAGAACACCAGAACAATCTAATTCAAGTGTCATTCTTTTTTACAGACTACATTATACCTTTGACCGTATGTTCTCATGTACATAACATGTGCTGTACCAGTCTGACCAACCCAAGCCTACTCCAGACATTGTCTTTCTGTAGTAAAGGGCTATTAATTAAACCATTAGAAACAGTCAATTAACCACCATTCTTTCTCCCACACCAAATGATTAAAGAGACCTGCATGTTTCATACTCAGATATTAACAAGTTATAAAAAAAAAAATGTAATTGATTACTTCTATTTCTTAGAACAGGTGGTAAATTGGCCTTGACACAGTCTTGTGAATACCCCCCTCCCTCCCTTACATTGATATCATTAGGCTATTTCATTAATCAACTTAATATGATTCAGATCATGTACATTTTTTATATGTCTGATAATGACACTTGATGACATTGATTAATATGAACATATCTACAGGTAACATTTGTATATTTGATACCGGAATATGATCGGATGTAGTGTGTGGATACATATGATCCAGATTAAAGCGCTAATCAAAGTCACTTTGAAATAAATGGCAGAACAGAAAACTAAGAGAAGGGGAACATTAAAGTGCTTCATGCAGGACAAACAGGACGTTGGTGCTACTACTTTCACAGTTACTCTAAAAGGTTTGCTTTAGTTGTTTATGGGTCCAGGACTTTTCATGGTCAGGAAGAACTACTGTTCCTACTTATGGATAAACAACAGTGAGCCCCTCACGCAGTATCAGATCAGATGTACAACTTCACTGAGGGAAACGGCCATACAAACAGACATGTACAGGTTTGACATGACATCATTACATACTAGTCGGGGGGGGGGGGGGTGTGATTGTGAAGTTAGTTCACATCCTCGCTGGACAACTTTCCCTCCTTAAATCATGTGTCAAGGACGGAGGCTGAAATTGAAAGTAAAACAAGCTATAAGTATGATTTCTATGTAAAAAATAATAATTTAACTTTAAAACCACCCCTTTCCCTGTGCTCTATTGCATTAATACATTCACCAAGGTCTACATACATCATGGAATTACATTCAGAGCAAGCTAATATCTTGCACTCCAGTGAAAACTGAACAGTAGTATTCTGAGTTAAAACAGTTGTCTGTGGACAGTATGACATAAGGTAACATAAGGTTCCAATAGAAATCGAGAAGAAGTGACATTAACACCTCGGTAGCCTATATGGTATGAAATATACACAGCTATTGTATAGTAGTTTGGTACAACAGGCACACGCACTGTATGAACACATGGAGTATAATCAGTTTAGAGACAGGGAGTACATGCTTGTTTTAGCCGTACCTCAGTGGTCCACAGTAAACTGAACATTGTACACTTAAACATCAGTATATCAATCCTATAGCCTGGAGCAATCAACATATATAAGAATATAAATCATCCCAACATATTCTATATGGAGAAATTCTATATTTTGTGTTAACATCTGTCAAACATGAAGAAAAAAAATGTATGTTTCAGGGTGTGAGTGAATATTTTACTCTTGTACAATGTAATGGCATGAGAATTGCAATGGTCACAGCATCACTTGGAATTCGACAATGTGGGAAAAAACATCCCTTTTGTAATATAAACTCTGCAACTATTTTAGAGTAATGGTAACTCATTCTCTTCAGCTATTTACACGTTTCCCTCAGCCTCTCCATTGATGCCTTATAAATTCTTGAATAAAAGTGTTCATAGGAGTTTTGTTCAGTCTCCACTGTGCGCTCCTATCATTCTATTGGTCAGGCTACATCCACTCTGTCATCTCTCCCTCCCGGTGCCTCTCTCTCTGCTCATGTTCAAATATTTATTGCTTCTTTTTTCTTTTACAAGCTCAGCACTTTAACTCACAGCCATATCCTCTTCTTTATTCAGCTTTTTTCCCATTCCGAGGTCAAAATGGGACATTTAGGATTTCCATTCCACATGTCTGCTTATAATGACTTCCCCTTCTCTTCCTCCTCATATCCCTCCCTCCTTCCCTCGTGGCTATACATAGCTTGACCTGTTTTCTATGCTACCTGATCTTCACCTCCCTCGTGATCTTTCTCTCTGTGTCCCTCTTTCTTTCTCTCTGTCTGTCTCATGCCTTGGTGCCCATGCCCCCTCCCCCCTGCATGCTGAAGTACTCAGTGAAGTGGGAGGGGAGTTGTGGAGGGGGAGGGGGGGAGAGGCGGGTGGGCATGGGGGGAGGGAGTGGGGGGAAGGTGGGTAACGACAGGTCGGCCGTGGTGGTGATGATCTTATGCTCACTGTTCCTCTGCACTTCCTGTCCCTTCCGGGCCACCGTCTCCTCCACCGTCTTCACTGGGCCCTAAGAGAGAGGGAGGTAAAGGTTGAAATGTTAAAGGTCAAGCTGGGTTGTATTTGTCACAATGTCAGTTACCACATCCTTCTCTGACAACTTCCTCTGTGCTCTAACACCTCTGGAGTGTTACAGGGACTATATCGGACCTTAGTATCAGTTACTAGATCCTCCTCAGACCATACATCCACTCACCGACTGGATGGAGAAGAGTTCTGTGAAGTTGGGCTGGGAGTCGCCCAGGAAGGAGCTGTTCCCATAGGCATGGTGGGGGAAACTCTCACTCGCCACACCCGCCTTCGGACTAGACAGTAGGATCCCGATCTGAGAGGTCCGCACGTGGTACGGGAAGTTCTTATTGGCCGCAGAGGGCCGAGTGATAGCCTGTGGCGAGGCAGGGAGGGGGGAGAGGGGACGGATGGGAGGAATGTATCATATTCAGAATATTGCCTGTTGCCTGTACAAATATTACCCTGTATTCTCCATACACTGATACACATTTCTTCACATATATGAACAGAACAGTATGTGTGTGAATGTGTCACTGACAAAGGACAGAGAGGCTCAGTCTGGTATAGAAGTCTGGGACAGAGAGGCTCAGTCTGGTACAGAAGTCTGGGACCGAGAGGCTCAGTCTGGTACAGAAGTCTGGGACCGAGAGGCTCAGTCTGGTACAGAAGTCTGGGACCGAGAGGCTCAGTCTGGTACAGAAGTCTGGGACCGAGAGGCTCAGTCTGGTACAGAAGTCTGGGACCGAGAGGCTCAGTCTAGTACAGAAGTCTGGGACAGAGAGGCTCAGTCTGGTACAGAAGTCTGGGACCGAGAGGCTCAGTCTGGTACAGAAGTCTGGGACCGAGAGGCTCAGTCTGGTACAGAAGTCTGGGACAGAGAGGCTCAGTCTAGTACAGAAGTCTGGGACCGAGAGGCTCAGTCTGGTACAGAAGTCTGGGACTGAGAGGCTCAGTCTGGTACAGAAGTCTGGGACCGAGAGGCTCAGTCGAGTACTGAAGTCTGGGACCGAGAGGCTCAGTCGAGTACAGAAGTCTGGGACAGAGAGGCTCAGTCTAGTATAGAAGTCTGGGACAGAGAGGCTCAGTCTGGTACAGAAGTCTGTGACAGAGAGGCTCAGTCTGGTACAGAAGTCTGGGACGAGAGTCTCAGTCTGGTACAGATGTCTGGGACTGAGATGCTCAGTCTGTTACAGATGTCTGGGACTGAGATGCTCAGTCTGGTACAGATGTCTGGGACTGAGATGCTCAGTCTGGTACAGATGTCTGGGACTGAGATGCTCAGTCTGGTACAGATGTCTGGGACTGAGATGCTCAGTCTGGTACAGATGTCTGGGACTGAGATGCTCAGTCTGGTATAGAAGTCTGGGACGAGAGTCTCAGTCTGGTACAGATGTCTGGGACTGAGATGCTCAGTCTGGTACAGATGTCTGGGACTGAGATGCTCAGTCTGGTATAGAAGTCTGGGACGAGAGTCTCAGTCTGGTACAGATGTCTGGGACTGAGAGGCTCAGTCTAGTACAGAAGTCTGGGACTGAGAGGCTCAGTCTGGTACAGAAGTCTGGGACGAGAGTCTCAGTCTGGTACAGATGTCTGGGACTGAGATGCTCAGTCTGGTACAGATGTCTGGGACTGAGATGCTCAGTCTGGTACAGAAGTCTGGGACTGAGATGCTCAGTCTGGTACAGAAGTCTGGGTTTGGGAGGATACTAACGCAGAGGCCGATGAGGACAGAGAGATATGACTCACAGATATTAAAAGAGAGGTGAGTGTGTGCGTGCCTGCGTGTAGAGGGCAGGGGGTTACTAACGAGGCGGGCAATGAGGTCTTCGAGATAATTAACGTCAACAGTGAGGCAGTGTGTGTATGTGGGCGCACATGCATGCCTGTGTGTGAGTGTGTAGAGAGATGAAGGGTACTAACGAGGAATACGATGTGAGCATAGAGGTGGATTCCCAGTTGGATGCCGTTGACGATCTTCTCCCGTGCCCAGCGAGGGATGCCAAAGTTAGCTATCAGAGCCATGACGGGCACAGCGAAAAACCTGCCAGAGGGAGAGAGAGGAGAGAGAGATAATGAGGGAGAGAGATTATTAAGAGAGATAGATAATGAGGGAGAGAGAGGAGAGATAGATAATGAGTGAGAGAGAGGAGAGAGAGATAATGAGTGAGAGAGGAGAGAGAGATAATGAGGGAGAGAGAGGAGAGAGAGATAATGAGGGAGAGAGATTAAGAGAGAGAGAGAAGAGAGAGATAATGAGGGAGAGAGAGGAGAGAGAGATAATGAGGGAGAGAGATTAAGAGAGAAAGAGGAGAGAGAGATAATGAGGGAGAGAGAGGAGAGAGAGATAATGAGGGAGAGAGAGGAGAGAGAGATAATGAGGGAGAGAGATTAAGAGAGAAAGAGGAGAGAGAGATAATGAGGGAGAGAGGAGAGAGAGATAATGAGGGAGAGAGAGGAGAGAGAGATAATGAGGGAGAGAGATTGAGATATGTAAAGGAAGGAGGAGAAAAAAAGAATATGGTGGAGTAGTGACAAAAGGAAACGAGAGGCGGAGGAGGACGGATTTAAGACGAGCATAAGAGAAGTGGAACGATAAGGGAGACGGGGAGTTTATTGGGTGCAATGCTTTTTAGGGAATGAAGTTGATGAACCTGACAGAGAATAACTGCATGCAGAGAGTGAAGGGTTGTAGGGCTATGTCCTCTCACCAGAGTGTGTATGCCGTGAAGAAGGGGATGTAGAAGGGTTGTTTCTCAGGGTAGTGTTTGAGGGAGATCAGGACGGCGTAGCAGAACCACACGTAGGCCAGCAGCTGGAGACCCATCAGACCGTAGCCCGCCGGGCTGTCATATGCATACAGCACCTCACCTGGGTCAAAGAACTGAGACACACACACACTTACAACGTCATACAACCACTCTAATGGACCGCACCCTACTAATCAACCTACTAACTTTACCCTCAAATAGCAGAGAGGTGTATTACAATACGTTCCCCAGCATGTGTTGTAACAGCCTGTGGATTGCTGACATGTTGGGATGTGAAATCTACTCGTTTTTGTTGGTGAGTGTGTCTACAAATGTGTGCGTATGTGTGTGTATGTTTGTTTGTGTGTGTGTGTGTGTGTCCGCGTCATTGACACTTCTCTACAACTGGGTCATTGACAGTGCCTCTGCTTGCGGGCTATGTATTCAGTTTCACAGGCCAGAGACTGGACATCATTGGTCAAACAGGGTAACCGTGCCCGAGACCTGAAGACTAGCTCCTAGAGCAAATACCTAGACTTCGAAATGAGTAAGTTAACATATTGTTGTGGGACACAGGAATCCCCGGTTGAAACTTAGACCGTCATACACTGGCCCTTCACGTATAGCATGGACGGTAGGAGTGTAGCAGCAGCAGTTCTGTAGTGTAGACTGCAGTACCTCTGCCTCGTATATGAAGAGGATGATATAGGTGACGGTGTAGACTGTCATGTAGATGGACAGCTTGACAGATCCACTGTGGCTGATCCTCGCCCTGACAGAGACGGATACACACAGGGGGGTTAGCTTTCACACAGACAGATGAATACACACACATACTCTCCTCCTGCAAACAGAGATGGATTTCCTCACCCACGTATGCGCACACACACACACACACACACGCACTCACACACACGGTTGGCCACATATTCCCTCTTTATGGTGAAGTGTAGTCAGGCAGCTTATCTAAATGGCTATTCATCACCACATTTAAGAGATGTAGCAATAATGACAAAGTCTGCTCTAATAAAGTCACAGCTACTATACTGTATGAGATAGTGAGAGAGAAAGGGAGAAAGACAGAGGGCAATGAGAGAGGAGCAGAGCGGGAAGAGAAAGAGAAACAGGGAAAGTAGAGTGAGAGCAAGTGAGAAAGACAGAGAGAGACTGGGCTACTGGTACGAGTTAGAAGGAGTAAGACAGAGAGAGACTGGGCTACTGGTACGAGTTAGAAGGAGTAAGACAGAGAGAGACTGGGCTATTGGTACGAGTCAGAAGGAGTATGACAGAGAGAGACTGGGCTACTGGTACGAGTCAGAAGGAGTAAGACAGAGAGAGACTGGGCTACTGGTACGAGTTAGAAGGAGTAGGACAGAGAGAGACTGGGCTACTGGTACGAGTCAGAAGGAGTAAGACAGAGAGAGACTGGGCTACTGGTACGAGTTAGAAGGAGTAAGACAGAGAGACTGGGCTCCTGGTACGAGTTAGAAGGAGTAGGACAGAGAGAGACTGAGCTCCTGGTACGAGTTAGAAGGAGTAAGACAGAGAGAGACTGGGCTACTGGTACGAGTTATAAGGAGTATGACAGAGAAAGACTGGGCTACTGGTACGAGTTAGAAGAAGTACGACAGAAAGAGACTGGGCTACTGGTACGAGTTAGAAGGAGTAAGACAGAGAGAGACTGGGCTACTGGTACGAGTTAGAAGGAGTAAGACAGAGAGAGACTGGGCTACTGGTACGAGTTAGAAGGAGTAGGACAGAGAGAGACTGGGCTACTGGTACGAGTTAGAAGGAGTAGGACAGAGAGAGACTGGGCTACTGGTACGAGTTAGAAGGAGTAAGACAGAGAGAGACTGGGCTACTGGTATGAGTTAGAAGGAGTAAGACAGAGAGAGACTGGGCTACTGGTACGAGTTAGAAGGAGTAGGACAGAGAGAGACTGGGCTACTGGTACGAGTTAGAAGGAGTAGGACAGAGAGAGACTGGGCTACTGGTACGAGTTAGAAGGAGTAAGACAGAGAGAGACTGGGCTACTGGTACGAGTTAGAAGGAGTAAGACAGAGAGAGACTGGGCTACTGGTACGAGTTAGAAGGAGTAGGACAGAGAGAGACTGGGCTACTGGTACGAGTTAGAAGGAGTAAGACAGAGAGAGACTGGGCTACTGGTACGAGTTAGAAGGAGTAAGACAGAGAGAGTGGCTGGAGGATTTAATCCTGAGACACACTGTAAGCAGTGAACCTGTAATCCAGACAAGCAGTTAGACTGACATGTCCCCTAGGGTAGAGGGACAGCTACTGTAGCTCTGACCCTGAGACCATAGGTGAGATGGCCTGAGACACACACACAAACACACTCCCTACCTGGTGACAGTGAAGCCTTTTCCCAGCAGGATCAGCATCAGCAGGAACACCAGGAAACTGACAGAGAACAGTAATTTCCCTGGAGAGAGAGAGAGAGATGGGAAGAAAATGAGAACCCCACAGAGAGTGAAAGAAAGGTTACTGTAAGTAGGTTATATTATCTGAATATGTAACATCATACCAGAACCTAAAATCAGGTCACTCACTCACTCCAGTACACGCTCACACACACTTGCAACACACACCCAAATAAGGACACACACATCTTCTCGTGTGCACTCTCTTACACTGCATGGGTTGTGTGGGAAAGTTTCTGCATTACGTCCTTTATCAGGGTGTTTCTGGATTACATCCTTTATCAGGGTGTTTCTTCATTACATCCTTCATCAGGGTGATTCTGCATTACGTCCTTTATCAGGGTGTTTCTGGATTACATCCTTTATCAGGGTGTTTCTGCATTACATCCTTTATCAGGGTGTTTCTGGATTACATCCTTTATCAGGGTGTTTCTTCATTACATCCTTCATCAGGGTGATTCTGCATTACGTCCTTTATCAGGGTGTTTCTGGATTACATCCTTTATCAGGGTGTTTCTGCATTACATCCTTTATCAGGGTGTTTCTTCATTACATCCTTTATCAGGGTGTTTCTGCATTACATCCTTTACCTGGGTGTTTCTTAATTACATCCTTTATCAGGGTGTTTCTGCATTACATCCTTTATCAGGGTGTTTCTGCATTACATCCTTTATCAGGGTGTTTCTGCATTACATCCTTCATCAGGGTGTTTCTGCATTACATCCTTCATCAGGGTGTTTCTGCATTACATTCTTTATCAGGGTGTTTCTGCATTACATCCTTCATCAGGGTGATTCTGCATTACATTCTTTATCAGGGTGTTTCTGCATTACATCCTTCATCAGGGTGTTTCTGCATTACATCCTTCATCAGGGTGTTTCTGCATTACATTCTTTATCAGGGTGTTTCTGCATTACATCCTTCATCAGGGTGATTCTGCATTACATTCTTTATCAGGGTGTTTCTGCATTACATCCTTTATCAGGGTGTTTCTGCATTACATCCTTTATCAGGGTGTTTCTGCATTACATTCTTTATCAGGGTGTTTCTGCATTACATCCTTCATCAGGGTGATTCTGCATTACATTCTTTATCAGGGTGTTTCTGCATTACATCCTTCATCAGGGTGATTCTGCATTACATCCTTTATCAGGGTGTTTCTGCATTACATCCTTTATCAGGGTGTTTCTGCATTACATTCTTTATCAGGGTGTTTCTGCATTACATCCTTCATCAGGGTGATTCTGCATTACATCCTTTATCAGGGTGATTCTGCATTACATCCTTTATCAGGGTGATTCTGCATTACATCCTTTATCAGGGTGATTCTGCATTACATCCTTCATCAGGGTGTTTCTGGATTACATTCTTTATCAGGGTGTTTCTGGATGACATCTATTATCAGGGTGTTTCTGCATTACATCCTTCATCAGGGTGTTTCTGGATTACATTCTTTATCAGGGTGTTTCTGGATGACATCTATTATCAGGGTGTTTCTGCATTACATCCTTTATCAGGGTGTTTGTGATGATCATGCTCACCCATTATCTTGAGACTGCCGTTGCCCACTCCATCTCTGGCATACAGGCCCCAGTAGATACAGTGGAACAGAAGGCTAACAACTGAGGGGAGGAGGAGGGAGGAGAGGGAGAGACAGAGAGAGGGATATTTCACTGTTCTGCACTGCAGAGCTGCATATAGCAGCAGCAGTCCTACCCTATACAGAGACAGGGAGCTATCTGTATGGTGCTGAAGCAGTGGTTAATATCTATGATAATCAGAAGGAGTCATTACCATGTCTGAGATGTCAACGACTGCAGTGTGTGAGTCAGGTTGCGATGCTGCTGCAATCGGCTGTGTGTGTGAGTGTGAGTGTGAGTGAGAGAGAGAGATAGAGAAAGAGAGAGAGAGAGAGAGTGAGAGAGAGTGAGAGAGAGTGAGAGATGTGGTCCACACTCACCCTCTACACCAGCCGCAGTCATAAACATCTTATATGTCGTATGGAGAAGCTGCCTTCCCTTCAGATTATCTAGGAGAGATAGAGAAAGATAGAGAGACAAATAAAGAGATATATGAAGAGGAGAGAGATATGAAGAGAGAGAGACAGATGAAGAGGAGAGAGATATGAAGAGAGAGAGAGACAGATGAAGAGGAGAGATATGAAGAGAGAGAGACAGATGAAGAGGAGAGAGATATGAAGAGAGAGAGAGACAGATGAAGAGGAGAGAGATATGAAGAGGAGAAAGGAGAGACAGATGAAGAGGAGAGAGATATGAAGAGGAGTGAGAGAGAGAGACATATGAAGAGGAAAGAGAGAGACAGATGAAGAGGAGAGAGATATGAAGAGGAGCGAGAGAGAGAGAGAGATGAAGAGGAGAGAGATATGAAGAGGAGCGAGAGAGAGAGATGAAGAGGAGAGAGATATGAAGAGGAGAGAGAGAGAGAGATGAAGAGGAGAGAGATATGAAGAGGAAAGAGAGAGACAGATGAAGAGGAGAGAGATATGAAGAGGAGCGAGAGAGAGACAGATGAAGAGGAGAGAGATATGAAGAGGAGCGAGAGAGAGAGAGAGAGAGATGAAGAGGAGAGAGATATGAAGAGGAAAGAGAGACAGATGAAGAGGAGAGAGATATGAAGAGGAGCGAGAGAGAGAGACAGATGAAGAGGAGAGAGATGAAGAGGAGCGAGAGAGAGACAGATGAAGAGGAGAGATATGAAGAGGAAAGAGTGAGACATGAAAAAGAAAAGAGAGCAGTGGGTTAGAGGGGAAAGATGCAGTGACAGAGACACAAAAACAGAGATGGTAATGTAAAGAGAAGGATAGGGAATGAGAGGGAGGGGAGTGGTGTATTAGGCATTAGTATGTGCAGCAGGAGTCTGTGTGTTTGTAGACATATGGGCTGTATTATCTGAGAAGATACTCTCCATATTGTAACTCTGTCACATCTGCCTTCCCTTCATCTGCCCCACTTTACTTTCCCTGGCTACATGTTCAGCCCTAATGACAAGTTCCTCCACCAGAGAGGGGCCACTCTTCCCTCATTTCAGAAAGACATGCCCCCATGACTCCATAATGACAAGCTCTATTCCTCTACTCTTTGTCTTCATTCCAGAAAGGCAGGCGCTTTTCACACCCCTTCCCTCCTCCCAGAAAGGACTAGCACTTAAGGCTAGTGTAATTCTGACGTTTGGTGCATTGATGCATTAATGCCAATGAGACATTTGTGTGAAGATGGGAGTTAAGAGCAGAGATCTCAGGTTAGGATTGGCTGCTAAGAGCTTTTCTGGTGTGAGGAAGACGTGATCTGATCTTGTTCCTCAGGCACTTACAGGCAAAATAACATGAGAGGATGAAGACCAGGGAGAAGATAACCAGGAACGTGATGTCAGTTTCCAGGATCCCTGAGAATAGAGGAATGCGGTTAGGGAGAGGTAGAGAGAGGTAGAGAAATGGAGTGCGAAAGCAAGAGAGAGAGAGAGAAATGGGGAGCGAAAGTGAAAGAGAGAGAGAGGCAGATAGAGGGTGTGAGATGGTGATGAGAGAGGGGGAGGGAGGGAGAGGAACAGAGAGAGTGACAGAAAGAGAGAGAGGCACAGAGGGTGTGAGATGGTGATTGAGAGAGGGGGCGGGAGAGGAACAGAGAGGGTGACAGAAAGAGAGAGAGGCACATAGAGGGTGTGAGATGGTGATGAGAGAGGGGGAGGGAGGGAGAGGAACAGAGAGAGTGACAGAAAGAGAGAGAGGCACATAGAGGGTGTGAGATGGTGATGAGAGAGGGGGAGGGAGGGAGAGGAACAGAGAGGGTGACAGAAAGAGAGAGATTAATATTGTAATTTTCTAAACTGCGTTTCCTTTTTACCCATTCCGCTCATGTTAATCCATCATCATTAATTCATTCATCCATTCCTTCGTTGTAATAATTTGTTCATTTTAATATGCTTTATTGGCCGTGTTAAATAGTGTTGGACGAGCCATTAACGTTCATTCTGTAATCTGTGTCGTTCTCACCAAACTCGTCTGCAGAGAAATGCTGTGTCCAGAAAGACTGGCCATTGGTCAGCTTCATCTCATACTCCAGCTGCAAACCTTCCCCCTGAGACACAGAGACGGAGAGGGAGAGAGAGAGACAGAGGAAGAGAGCGGGGAGTTAGATGGAGCGACAGTGAGCGCACAAAGAGCTCATTTCACAGAGAAGAGTTCAAAGCCTCTGGAGTTTGTGTTGTTGTGCTGTAAGTGAGAGAATAAAACCTTTGATTTCATCTGCCAGCCAAGACTCGATCTCAGTACCTCCATCAGAAGAGTGAGGAGCATGAACCGTGCACTGTCACAAAATCAATACTAGCCAGGCAGGACTGGGAGAGAGGGAGAGAGAACTTGAGAGACAGAACAGTGAGAGGAGACAGGCAGGATTGGGAGAGAAGGAAAGAGACAGAGAACAGTGAGAGGAGACAGACAGGACTGGGTTGGAGGGAGAGAGACAGAACGGTGAGAAGAGACAGACAGGACTGGGTTGGAGGGAGAGAGACAGAGAACAGTGAGAGGAGACAGGCAGGACTGGGAGAGAAGGAAAGAGACAGAGAACAGTGAGAGGAGACAGGCAGGACTGGGAGAGAAGGAAAGAGACAGAGAACAGTGAGAGGAGACAGACAGGACTGGGTTGGAGGGAGCGAGAGAGAGCAGTGAGAAGAGACAGACAGGACTGGGTTGGAGGGAGAGAGACAGAGAGCAGTGATAGGAGACAGACAGGACTGGGTTGGAGGGAGAGAGACAGAGAGCAGTGAGAGGAGACAGACAGGACTGGGTTGGAGGGAGAGAGACAGAGAACAGTGAGAAGAGACAGACAGGACTGGGTTGGAAGGAGAGAGACAGAGAAGTGAGAAGAGACAGACAGGACTGGGAGAGAAGGAAAGAGACAGAGAGCAGTGAGAAGAGAGACAGGACTGGGAGAGAAGGAGAGAGACAGAGAGCAGTGAGAAGAGAGACAGACAGGACTGGGTTGGAGGGAGAGAGACAGAGAGCAGTGAGAAGAGACAGAGAGCAGTGAGAGGAGACAGACAGGTTCTGGGTTGGAGGGAGAAAGACAGAGCAGTGAGAGGAGACAGACAGGACTGGGAGAGAAGGAGAGAGACAGAGAGCAGTGAGATTAGAGACAGTACTGGGAGAGAAGGAGAGAGACAGAGAGCAGTGAGAAGAGAGACAGGACTGGGAGAGAAGGAGAGAGACAGAGAGCAGTGAGAAGAGAGACAGGGCTGGGAGAGAAGGAGAGAGAGAGAGCAGTGAGAAGAGAGACAGGACTGGGAGAGAAGGAGAGAGACAGAGAGCAGTGAGAAGAGAGACAGGACTGGGAGAGAAGGAGAGAGACAGAGAGCAGTGAGAAGAGAGACAGGACTGGGAGAGAAGGAGAGAGAGAGAGCAGTGAGAAGAGAGACAGGACTGGGAGAGAAGGAGAGAGACAGAGAGCAGTGAGAAGAGAGACAGGACTGGGAGAGAAGGAGAGAGACAGAGAGCAGTGAGAAGAGACAGAGAGCAGTGAGAGGAGACAGACAGGTTCTGGGTTGGAGGGAGAGAGACAGAGCAGTGAGAGGAGACAGACAGGACTGGGAGAGAAGGAGAGAGACAGAGAGCAGTGAGAATAGAGACAGGACTGGGAGAGAAGGAGAGAGACAGAGAGCAGTGAGAAGAGAGACAGGACTGGGGGAGAAGGAGAGAGACAGAGAGCAGTGAGAAGAGAGACAGGACTGGGAGAGAAGGAGAGAGACAGAGAGCAGTGAGAAGAGAGACAGGACTGGGAGAGAAGGAGAAAGAGAGAGCAGTGAGAAGAGACAGACAGAGCAGTGAGAGGAGACAGACAGGTTCTGGGTTGGAGGGAGAAAGACAGAGCAGTGAGAGGAGACAGACAGGACTGGGAGAGAAGGAGAGAGACAGAGAGCAGTGAGAAGAGAGACAGGACTGGGAGAGAAGGAGAGAGACATAGAGCAGTGAGAAGAGAGACAGGACTGGGAGAGAAGGAGAGAGAGAGAGCAGTGAGAAGAGAGACAGGACTGGGAGAGAAGGAGAAAGACAGAGAGCAATGAGAGGAGACTAACAGGACTGGGAGAGAAGGAGACAGACAGAGAGCAGTGAGAGGAGAAAGTGACACAGAGAAAGAAGGCCAGAGTAAAGGAGAGATTCAAAGAGTGGGTGAACAAGAAAGAGTAAAAATGAGAGAAAGAGGTGAAGAGAAAAACAGAGAGAGTGACAGACGCTCCAGAGATAGTAAGAAATGAGAGAGGGTGGAAGGCGTGTATTATATTGGCAGTGTGCAGGCGAGGTAAGGCTGGGTGAGATGGGGAGAGTCCCTGGGGCCATGTGGGCCGGAGACAGAGTTTTAGCTTCAGTCCTACACCATTAGGCATCATGTCCGTCAACAGCCCTCCACTTGCTGCCGTGACAACACAACACACTCTCCAGGAAACATCCACTTCAATCCTGTCTGTCCCTATTCACAAACACTCACTCTCTACTAACATCACTACACTGCCAGTCAGTGTGTGGATACACTGGCTCTGCAACCACACACACACATACAGATGCAGACACTTGCGACACACACTTGTGCATCGATATGCCCACACAAAAGCATGCAAGCACGCATACAGACAAGATCTACACTGAGTATACCAAACATTAGGAACACCTTCCTAATATTGAGTTGTACCCTCAGCCCCCCCCCCCCTCTCAATTCGTTGAGGCATGGGCTCTACAAGGTGTCGAAAGCTTTCCACATGGATGCAGGCCCATGTTGACTCCAATGATTCCCACAGTTGTGTCACGTTGGCTGGATGTCTTTAGGGTGGTGAACCATTCTTGATACACACAGGAAACTGTTGAGTGTGAAAAACCCTGCACAATCAATTTTTGCCTTCTGAATGGCACACAATCCATGTCTCAGTTGTCTCAAGGCTTAAAAATCCTTTAACCTGTCCCATCTGCTTCATCTACACTGATTGAAGTGGATTTAACAGGTGACATCAATAAGGGATCATAGCTTTCACCTGGATTCACCTGGTCAGTCTGTCATGGAAAGAGCAGGTGTTCTTAATGTTTTGTACACTCAGTGTATGTTAATCTGTGAGTATATTTGTTGTGTGTGTGTGGAGGGGGGGGGGGGGGTGTATACGTGTGCGGGAGGTGTGTGTCATCAGTGTAACAAGCCATCAGTGAGAAGTGAAAGGTCAGTGCTCACCCCACACTTGCTGAGAGCGATGTACCACCATCTCTCCCTCACCGAGCGGAAACTACGACCTCCCACACAACTCAGCACCTCCTCATCTCCCTCTCCTTCCACCTTAGAGACAGAGACAGCAGAAACAGAGACAGAAGAGAGAGTTGATATATTAATAGAGAAGACGCTCACACACTCAAAAACACATTGAATCAACACATCCTAACACATTTCCAAAGAAGGAGTTACACCCAGACCCCTCTGTCTCACATACACACACTCCTCACACCTCAAAATAGCTATTTTAGTTAAAAACTAAAAACAACCACAGTCCCATAGGCAAACATACAAGACAAGCCCACATATACAGTGCCTTCAGAAAGTGTTAATACCACTTGACATATTACATTTAGTTGTGTTACAGCCTGAATTAAAAATGGTTACCAGTCTCCCAGTCTTACCAGTCTCCCAGTCTTACCAGTCTCCCAGTGCCTGCCACTGAAAAGCATCCCCATGGCATGAGTCTGACATCACCATGCTTCACAGTAGGTGTTAGACGGGTGATGAGTTGTGCCTGGTTTTCTCCAGACGTAGCACTTTGCATTCAGGCAAAATAGTTCCATTTTTATCTCAGACTTTTTGTCTCATAGAATCTTTTGTCTTATGATCTCAGTCTTTCATGTGCCTTTTTGTAAACTAGAGTTGTGCTGTCATGTGCCTTTTTCTCAGGAGTGGCTTCCGTCTGGCCACCCCCTCTAAACCCAGATTGGTAAAATGCTGTAGAACCTTCAAACTCTGGACCTCAAAGCCAGTTCCAATGCATTTTTTTCTTATTTTCCTTTAATCAGGGACTGATTTAGACCTGGGACACCAAGCGGGTAAAATTAATTATCAGGTAGAACAGAAAACCAGCAGGCCCAGGACCTCGTAGGGGAAGAGTTGAATACCCCTGCTGTAGAGAGTTGTCCTTCTGGCAGGTTATCCCATCTCAGCCAAGGAACTCTGTAGTTCTGTCAGAGTGGTCAATGGGTTTTTGGTCTCCTCCCTGACCAAGGTCCTTCTTACCCGATTGCTCAGTTTGGTTGGACAGCCTGCTCTAGGCAGAGTCTGGGTAGATCCATATTTTTCCCCATTTCCCAATGATTGGAGACCACTGTGCTCTTGGAACCTTTCAACACTAGAAATTGTTTTATACCCTTGCCCAGATATATGCCTCATCACTATTCTCTCTTGGAGCTCTACGGACAGTTCCCTGGACTTCATGGTATAGTTTTTGCTCTGTCATGCACTGTCAACTGTGGGATCTTATACAGAAAGGTGCATTTCTAAATCATGTCCAAACTATTTTATTGGCCACAGGTGGACTCCAATCAAGTTGTAGCAACATCTCAAGTATGATCAGAGGAAACGGAATGCGCCTGAACTCAGTTTGGAGTGTCATAGCAAAGGGGTGTGATATTTCATTTTCAATAAATTTACAAAACATTTCTAAAAACATGTTTTCACTTTGTCATCATGTGGTATGTGTGTATTTTTATATTTAATCTATTTCATTTTGAATTCAGGCTGTAACACAACAAAATGTGGAATAAGTCAATGGGTATGAATACTTTCTGAAGGCTCTGTATAAGACAGAGAGCTGTAGAGGTTGTCCATGTTCTTACCACACAGCCAGACCAGGTGTAGCGTGTGGTCAGGTTGATAACCTGGTTATTCTCTGGTCTCAACACCGCCTCCTTCTGGTAGCAGTCCTGCGGTCAAGAAATACGGTCAAGAATAATAAAGAAACTGTGTCATACACACATCACATTATGCACAGGTACTGGACGAACTAACCACTAATAGGTACTGGACGAACTAACCACTAATAGGTACTGGACGAACTAACCACTAATAGGTACTGGACGAACTAACCATAGAAATATATTGAATAGAAAGGGAATCGCCATTCAAGTCAATGATGGCATAATCAGTGGACTGGCAGACATTTTGAGTGCACCCATAGTTGGTATTAGATAGAACGTCTCAAGAAGAAAAGGACTCCCGTGGGTCTTGCGGGATTCCATCAGGAATCCTCGAGGCCGGTGTCGGCGCACCGCTGGAGCCGCGCCTCAAGGGGGGGGGGGTACTGTCACGAATTCTACCGAAGTCGGCTCCTCTCCTTGTTCGTTCGGCGATCAACGTCACCGGCTTTCTAGCCATCGCCGCTCCATTTTTCAGATTTCCATTTGTCTTGTTCCATACACACCTGGTTTTCATTTCCCCAATCTACTTGTATTTAACCCTCTGTTTCCCATCATGTTTTGTGTGTGATTGTTTTCATGTTAGGTGGTGTTAGTTTACGCACTCTACTTTTATGTTCCGTTTTTTGAGCGCGTTTTATTCATATAGTGCTCTCGTTTTTTTGGAACTAGAATATTAGTGCTCCTTTTCATTATAATCTACTCTCCTGCACTTGACTTCGCCTCCAATACACCATCCTGACACACACATATATATACACACAGAAAGACACACACACACACCAAGCATGACACAGAGTAGTGGTTTCTCACCTTGTCTGGCTTCTTGTACACAGCTGGCCACTGAGAGCTGTCATCAAAGTAGAGCAATATATTCTGACAGCATCGCGACTAAAGAGGAGAGAGAGAATGGAGGAGGGAAGGAAGGGGAAAGGGGAGTGGGAAAGGGGGCCTAAGATTAATACAAGACTGCCTCAAAGTCTGCAGGCCACTAACAGCAACCAGAGTGACACAGAAAGGAGGACAAAAAAAGAGGAGAAGATAGGGTAGAGGACAGGAGAGGGTAAATGTCTGGATAATATAACAGGAACAGACAAAGGTAGGTACAATTACCAAAGACAGAAAGAGTGATGAAATCAATTTAGAGGAGAGAAAGGGAGAGAATCAGTGAGGAGAGAGACAAGCGAGAGATGGACATAGAGATGGACATAGAGATGGACATAGAGGAATGATGAAGGATGATTTGTAAAACAAAGTTTGTCAGACAGAAAATAAGAAAATAATAGGGTACAGTGGGACAATGTGAGAGAGAGAGAGAGAGAGAGAGACAGAGAGAGACAGAGAGACAGAGGGACAGACAGACAGACAGACAGACAGACAGACAGGAAAGCAACTCACTAAGAGGGGGAGAGCCAACAATACTGATGGAACGGAATAAGAAAAGAATAGGGTACAGTGGGACAATATGAGAGAGAGAGAGAGAGAGAGAGGGAGAGAGAGGGAGAGAGAGGGGGGGGGGACAGACAGACAGACAGACAGGAAAGCAACTCACTAAGAGGGGGAGAGCCAACAATACTGATGGAACGGAATAAGAAAATAGAATGATAGATAGGGGGTCAGTTGTACTATAACCTGACCTTTTGGTAGCGGAACCGGAAGTCCAGACGTCCAAAATCAGTGAGAAAACAGAAGCGAGTAAGGAACAACCAGTCCTGTTTAGAGTGGGGAACCAGAGCCGGGCGAGGAGGATGAAGGAGAGAGGGGCATAGGGTAGAGAATGGGGAGAGAAGAGAGGGAGATGAAGGTGAGATGGGGAAGAGATCAGGAGAACCTGGCTGTAATATTCAACCAGCATCATACCAAGACATTGTGCTGATGGTATACAGTTCTTCACTGTCCTTCCATAAAGGCACTGCAGCAGGGTATCAGTCAATGGGCTGTGCTGCAGATGTAGGCTGACAGACACAGACACAGGCTGTATAGAATTGATCATTAATAAGGGATCGGTGTCCCTATACCGGGACGGTTGAGCTAATGTGAGCTAATGTTATTAGCAAAACCTAAGTAAGTAACAGCAAACTTTCCAGGACATAGACATGTCTTATATGAGCGAGCAGAAAGCTTAAATTTAGTAGCTACTGTAGCTATTACAGTGAAAATATACAATGCTATTGTTTGAGGACAGTGCACAACAACAACAAAAACGTATCACGACAACTGGTTTGATACATTCACCTCTGAAGGTAAATAATGTACTTACATTCAGTAATCTTGCTCTGATTATTCATCCGGAGGGTCCCAGAGATAAAATGTAGCATAGTTTTGTTTGATAAAATCCATTTTTATATTCAAATGTACAGTAAGAACTGGGTTCTACAGTTTGAACTCTTGCTGCCTCTGGCTCCACACCCACCCCGCCCGGCCATCTAGATGTGTGAAAGTTAGTGTACAAGCTAATGATCCATCATGTAGGACATTCCTGGGAGTGTGTAAACTTCCATTTTGTATTACCATATAATTTTTGTAAATTCTATATAATTAAGCACTTGAAAATGAATACATTTACCAATTTGGCACATTTGGGCAGACACATTTGGATCAATCTGAAACTTTGCACACACGCCGCTGCCATCTCGTGCACAAAATCTAAATTGCGCCTAAATTGCAATATTATATTATGGCCTTTCTCTTGCATTTCAAAAAATATTATCTTTTACCAGATCGAATGTGTTATATTATCCTACATTAATTTCAAATTTCCACAAACTTTAAAGTGTTTATTTTCAAATGGTATCAAGAATGCGCATATCCTTGCTTCAGGTCCAGAGCTACAGGCAGTTAGATTTGGGTATGTCATTTTAGGTGAAAATAGAGAAAGGGTAGGATCCTTAAGGGGTTTTAAACAACACAGAAAAAATTTAATTTACAGCTGCACTATATCTCATAGATAGAGAGCAAATCTGTAGCCATATGTCGGAGAGCAAGCCATCTGTAGTTAACAGTTAACACATTCAGCCATACAGTCCCAGTCAAAAATTTGGACACACCAACTCATTCATTGTTTTTTTTAAATGTATTTATTTTTACAATTTTCTACATTGTAGAATAATAGTGAAGACATCAAAACTATGAAAAAACACATATAGAATCATGTAGTAACCCAAAAAGTGTTAAACAAATCTAAATATATTTTATATTCTTTAAAGTAGCCACCCTTTGCATTGATGACAGCTTTGCAGACTCTTGGCATTCTCTCAACCAGCTTCATGAAGAATGATTTTCCAACAGTCTTGAAGGAGTTCCCACATACAGTGGGGCAAAAAAGTATATAGTCAGCCACCAATTGTGCAAGTTCTCCCACTTAAAAAGATGAGAGAGGCCTGTAATTTTCATCATAGGTACACTTCAACTATGACAGACAAAATGAGGACAAAAAATCCAGAAAATCACATTGTAGGATTTTTAATGAATTTATTTGCAAATTATGGTGGAAAATAAGTATTTGGTCAATAACAAAAGTTTATCTCAATACTTTGTTATATACCCTTTGTTGGCAATGACAGAGGTCAAACGTTTTCTGTAAGTCTTCACAAGGTTTTCACACACTGTTGCTGGTATTTTGGCCCATTCCACCATGCAGATGTCCTCTAGAGCAGTGATGTTTTGGGGCTGTTGCTGGTCAACACAGACTTTCAACTCCCTCCAAAGATTTTCTATGGGGTTGAGATCTGGAGACTGGCTAGGCCACTCCAGGACCTTGAAATGCTTCTTACGAAGCCACTCCTTCGTTGCCCGGGCTGTGTGTTTGGGATCATTGTCATGCTGAAAGACCCAGCCACGTTTCATCTTCAATGCCCTTGCTGATGGAAGGAGGTTTTCACTCAAAATCTCACAATACATGGCCCCATTCATTCTTTCCTTTACACTGATCAGTCGTCCTGGTCCCTTTGCAGAAAAACAGCCCCAAAGCATGATGTTTCCACCCCCATGCTTCACAGTAGGTATGGTGTTCTTTGGATACAACGCAGCATTCTTTGTCCTCCAAACACGACAAGTTGAGTTTTTACCAAAAAGTTATATTTTGGTTTCATCTGACCATATGACATTCTCCCAATCTTCTTCTGGATCATCCAAATGCTCTCTAGCAAACTTCAGACGGGCCTGGACATGTACTGGCTTAAGCAGGGGGACACGTCTGGCACTGCAGGATTTGAGTCCCTGGCAGATTTGAGTCCCTAGTGTGTTACTGATGGTAGGCTTTGTTACTTTGGTCCCAGCTCTCTGCAGGTCATTTACTAGGTCCCCCCGTGTGGTTCTGAGATTTTTGTTCATCGTTCTTGTTACCATTTTGACCCCACGGGGTGAGATCTTGTGTCAAGCCCCAGATCGAGGGAGATTATCAGTGGTCTTGTATGTCTTCCATTTCCTAATAATTGATTTCTTCAAACCAAGCTGCTTACCTATTGCAGATTCACTCTTCCCAGCCTGGTGCAGGTCTACAATTTTGCTTCTGGTATCCTTCTATAGCTCTTTGGTCTTGGCCATAGTGGAGTTTGGAGTGTGACTGTTTGAGGTTGTGGACAGGTGTCTTTTATACTGATAACAAGTTCAAACAGGTGCCATTAATACAGGTAACGAGTGGAGGACAGAGGAGCCTCTTAAAGAAGAAGTTACAGGTCTGCGAGAGCCAGAAATCTTGCTTGTTTGTAGGTGACCAAATACTTATTTTCCACCATAATTTGCAAATAAATTCATTAAAAATACTACAATGTGATTTTCTGGATTGTTTTTTTCTCATTTTGCCTGTCATAGTTGAAGTGTTGAAAATTACAGGCCTCTCTCATCTTTTTAAGTGGCAGAACTTGCACAATTGGTGGCTGACTAAATACTTTTTTTGCCCCACTGTATGCTGAGCACTTGTTACTCATCCCAAACCATCTCAATTGGGTTGAGGTCGGGTGATTATGGAGGCCAGGTCATCTGATGCACCACTCCATCACTCTCCTTCTTGGTCAATTTGCCCTTGTCATTGTCCTGTTGAAAAACAAATAATAGTCCCACTAAGGGCAAACCAGATGGGATGGCGTATCGCTGCAGAATGCTATGGTAGTCATGATGGTTAAGTGTGCCTTGAATTATAAATAAATCACTGACAGTGTCACCAACAAAGCACCCCCACACCATCACACCTCCTCCTCCATGCTTCACGGTGGGAACCACACATGCGGAGATTATCCGTTCACCTACTTTGCGTCTCACAAAGTCATGGTGGTTGGAACCAAACATCTCAAATTTGGACTCATCAGACCAAAGGACAGATTTCCACCAGTCTAAAGTCCATTGCTCGTGTTTCTCTTAGCCCAAGTAAGTCTCTTATTATTATTAGTGTCCTTTAGTAGTGGTTTCTTTGCAGCAATTCAACCATAATATTGACTTGGTCTTTTACCAAATAGGGCTATCTTCTGTATACCACCCCTACCTTGTCACAACACAACTGATTGGCTCAAAAGCATTAAGAATGAAATAAATTCCGCCAATGAACTTTTACCAAGGCACACCTGTTAATTGAAATGCATTCCATGTGACTACCTCATGAAGCTGGTTGAAAGAATGCCAAGAGTGTGAAAAAGCTGTCCTCAAGGCAAAGAGTGGCTACTTTGAAGAATCTCAAATATAAAATATATTTTGTGTTATTTCATAGTTTTGATGTCTTCACTACTATTCTGCAATGTAGAAAATCGTAAAAAATAAAGAAACCCCTTGAATGAGTAGATGTGTCCAAACTTTTGACTGGTACTGTATATCAAGAGGTCTAACTTCCAGACCTGCTGAAGCATACAGTACTACATACTGCACTTCAATGTATTGTATTGTCCTAGGCTAAAGGTGTATCCATGACTACAGAGCAGTCACAAAGGAGGAGAGGTGGTGGGGCTGGAGACCTGGGGTATATCATATGACTGCCCAAGGACTGTGAAAGACCCCCTTGTTAGGCTCAGACACAAACACACCAAACCTCCATTCCCCCATTATTGTCATAGCAACTGCCACATGCTGCCTGAGTTTGCAGCTGCCATAGAAACCATGAAAGTCACTGCACTCACTCAGAAATACACACACTCCTTTCTACTTCCTCCTCTCTTTCACACACACACACACACACACACACACACAACCCCGTAAATGAATCTGTGTTTCTGTGTTGCACGGACAAATTAATCTAATTTTAGACAATTCCTTAACGTCTTTCCATTTGTATTGACCATCTCTCTCGTTCTAGCCGTCTTTCTGTATCTATGACCTCTTCTTCGATTTGGCTGGGCTGTTTGAGGCCTGATGTTTTCAGTTGCTGATCACTTCCAGCCATGCAGTCCTGTCTTACCCTGGTCATACTCAGTAAGGAAATAGAGTCCAACAACAGTGTTTCTGAGTTCTGTCTTACCCTGTTCTTACCCAATAAGGTAGAAATGGTCATCAAAATTGTTAAAAGGTCCAAAGAAATTATATTCCCCTTAAATGCAACAGTTGAACAATGGATGAAGATACTCCAAACTTTTTAAATCTTTATAATCCATCAGATATTGAACTTTAGCACATCATGAATGGAGTTCTGGCATTTTGGTGGGAATTCAGCTATATATACATTTTCTTACTGTATCAGATATTTTTTATATATATTTTGTGTTCAAATGAAGACAATTATATGTGACATATTTGCATAAATACACCATGTATATTTGCATCTATGAATAAATTAACATAAGGAGAGTAACAGGGCTGCAACCACCAAAAACTTGCTCTGTCTACCCTACCTGCAGTCACCTGTGCTGTCTACCCTACCTGCAGTCACCTGTGCTGTCTACCCTACCTGCAGTCACCTGCTCTGTCTACCCTACCTGCAGTCACCTGCTCTGTCTACCCTACCTGCAGTCACCTGTGCTGTCTACCCTACCTGCAGTCACCTGTGCTGTCTACCCTACCTGCAGTCACCTGTGCTGTCTACCCTACCTGCAGTCACCTGCTCTGTCTACCCTACCTGCAGTCACCTGTGCTGTCTACCCTACCTGCAGTCACCTGTGCTGTCTACCCTACCTGCAGTCACCTGTGCTGTCTACCCTACCTGCAGTCACCTGTGCTGTCTACCCTACCCGCAGTCACCTGTGCTGTCTATACTACCTGCAGTCACCTGTGCTGTCTATACTACCTGCAGTCACCTGTGCTGTCTACCCTATCTGCACTCACCTGTGCTGTCTACCCTATCTGCACTCACCTGCTCTGTCTATACTACCTGCAGTCACCTGTGCTGTCTATACTACCTGCAGTCACCTGTGCTGTCTACCCTATCTGCACTCACCTGTGCTGTCTACCCTATCTGCACTCACCTGTTCTGTCTATACTACCTGCAGTCACCTGCGCTGTCTATACTACCTGCAGTCACCTGTGCTGTCTACCCTACCTGCAGTCACCTGTGCTGTCTAGACAGCCTCATTAATTACTGTTGTTGTCACGTTGCTTAACTAAAAAACAATGCTAATACAGGATACCCTCAGATTCAAAAGTCCAACACATGGTGTAAAAATATATGTACCCCCCCCCCCTCCCCAATGATACAAATATTTCCATGCCCCTTCCTTGTACTGTAAAATAAACTGCACCCCCCCCCCCCCAAAAAAAAATGACTCTAAATAATGTTTATGCCCACAAATAACAATAACTGTAACGACCCTGTGTTTATAAACGTGGATAAAGACTTTGCCACTTCACCATTCTTTGTGGCACAGTCGAAGCCAGGCAGGGCTACGGGCCAGAAGGTTGAGGGTTCACTGACCACCACAGACGATCTCACGCTCCCTGGCTGTTTCATTACACTACGATCAGAGCTGGCTGCAGACAATGATCAGCTATGGGGAAAATCAGATTTTCAACATTTTAATGCCATATTTATAATACTATAAAATATATGCAATTAATTTTACGCCAACAGGTTTCTGTGCCAATGCACCACACAACCAATAAATAAAGTACACTGACGTCGGGCACTTCAATATCATGGTTTGCGTTTTCAATACCACAATACATACAGTTCAAGTCAGAAGTTTACATACACCTTAGCCAAATACATTTAAACTCTGTTTTTCACAATTTAATCCTAGTAAAAATTCCCTGTCTTATGATCACCACTTTATTTTAAGAATGTGAAATGTCATAATAATAGTAGAGAGAATGATTTATTTCAGCTTTTATTTCTTTCATCATATGCCCAGTGGGTCAGAAGTGTACATACACTCAATTAGTATTTGGTAGCATTGCCTTTAAAATTGTTTAACTTGGGTCAAACGTTTCGGGTAGCCTTCCACAAGCTTCTCACAAGTTGGGTGAATTTTGGCCCATTCCTCCTGACAAAGCTATTGTAACTGAGTCAGGTTTGTAGGCCTCCTTGCTAGCACACGATTTTTCAGTTCTGCCCACAAATTTTTCACTAGGGTTGAGGTCAGGGCTTTGTGATGGCCACTCCAATACCTTGACTTTGTTGTGGCAAATTGGCTTAAGGAAAACTTTGGAAGTATGCTTGGGGTCATTGTCCATTTGGAAGACCCATCTGGAACCAAGCTTTAACTGATGTCTTGAGATGTTGCTTCAATATATCCACATAATTGTCCTTCCTCATGATGCCATCTATTTTTTGAAGTGCACCAGTCCCCCCCGCAGCAAAGCACCCCCACAACATGATGCTGCCACCCCCTTGCTTCACGATTGGGATGGTGTTCTTCGGCTTGCAAGCCTCCCCCTTTTTCCTCCAAACATAACGATGGTTATTATGGCCAAACAGTTCTATTTTTGTTTCATCAGACCAGAGAACATTTCTCTAAAAAGTAGTAAAGTAGATCTTTGTCCCCATGTGCAGTTCCAAACTGTAGTCTGGCTTATTATGGTGGTTTTGGAGCAGTGGCTTCTTCCTTGCTGAACGGCCTTTCAGGTTATGTCAATATAAGACTTGTTTTACTGTGGATATAGATATTTTTGTACCTGTTTCCTCCAGCATCTTCACAAGGTCCTTTGCTGTTTTTCTGGGACTGATTTGCACTTTTTGCACCAAAGCATGTTCATCTAGGAGACAGAAGGCGTCTCCTTCCTGAGCGGTATGACGGCTACGTGGTCCCATGGTGTTTATACTTGCATACTATTGTTTGTACAGATGAACATGGTACCTTCAGGAGTTTGGAAAATGCTCCCAAGGATGAACCAGACTTGTGGAGGTCTTGGCTGATTTCTTTTGATTTTCCCATGATGTCAAGTAAAGAGGCACCGAGTTTGAAGGTAGGCCTTGCAATACATCCACAGGTACACCTCCAATTAACTAAAATAATGTCAATTAGCCTAACAGAAGCTTCTAAAGCCATGACATCATTTTCTGGAATTTTCCAAGCTGTTTAATGGCACAGTCAACTTAGTGTATGTAAACTTCTGACCCACTGGAATTGTGATACAGTGAATTATAAGTGAAATAATCTGTCTGTAAACAATTGTTGGACAAATGACTTGTCATGCACAAAGTAGATGTCCTAACCGACTTGCCAAAACTATAGTTTGTTAACAAGAATTTGTGGAGTGGTTGAAAAAAAGAGTTTTAACGACTCCAACCTAAGTGTATGTAAACTTCTGACTTCAACTGTAGATTGTCAATCTCGACAAACAGAAAATGCATTCCTCCTTACCTTGTAGGCTTACCCAGTACCGAAGGTTTGGCTTGACAATCAAATTTATTATGTGTTTTGCAACAGATGTCTCTTGATTGGATTGATTGATTTTATTTGCCAGTAAAACATTTGTGTGTGTATATATATATATATATATATATATATATATATATATATATATATATATATATATATATATATATATACACATACATACATATACATACATACATACACACACACACACACCACACACACACACACACACACACACACACAGTACCCACGTCAATTCAACGTCTGTATTGAAGCGTTAGGTTCTAGGTGAGCGAGGAATAGCCGCTCGGTTTGGAGAGGAGGCAGAGAAAGCGTTAAGATTTTATGAATCACTGGGCCTGCCTGGAATATATGTTTCGGTTAGCTGGTAATTGCCGGCTTTTGGCCAATAAAATGTTTTAAAATCCATGAAGGTTCAAACCAGTTCGTAAGTGTTTTATTAAATTCTTTATTTATTAAATTCTGAGCCCTTTTTTTTTTGCCACAATATAATATCCTTCTCGTATTTTCCCTATAAAAATGTACTTACTTTTGATGTTACCCTAATAAAAGTTTAGAAATTTGTGTGAAAGTTTGATGTGGCTCTTAGCATATTATACTGCAGGCCTATGATATTAAGGGAGTGCGCACCGACACTGACACCGACAGTAGAACTTGAGGTGAGGAAAACTGTTTTAGGTTTACCTGTATTTATTTTCTAAATTGTGTTAATTATGTGATGTCATCAACGGGAGCCATGTTTTTTACTCCTCAATTTGCTCAGAGCGTGATGAGGGTTATGTATGCTCCGGTCTTTTGAATGCACATGTTCACAAATGCACAAGACAAGCCAAAGTTATATCGTCACTGATTTAGTGTTGCATTACTGTTTATAGGAATATATATTAATGTGAATGGGAATAATGTTTGAGTGCAACTTTACAAGGCTAGCCCAGCTACTGTTAGCTCTGTTGTGGGAGAGGGTCTCTTTCAGGTACCGACAGCATGAGTTTTCTGATGCTTTTCTTACGGACATTCTGTCTTTTATCAGGCAAATATACTTGTATGTGAGTCCAGACGGCAGCATTAACTTTTGCTTGTAATTGTACCCATTCCATGCAGGTATGTTGAGAAATGTGACGATTTTGTATTTCATGTTTAATGTGCCTAGTTAGCTGTTGTTTATTTTTGTTACCTGTCCAGTCATTTAAAAAATGTCGTTGTTACTTCATTAGTATGCCTCAGGTATAGTGGTACACGCTAAGAAATATTGAGCACTTATTAGCAGATTATTGGTGAACAACATTTATAAAACGAATGAGTCTTTTGAAAATATGAACATGTACATTTTGTACAATGTATTTTTTTGTTGATGCTTTTACTCCTGAGTTTGCTCAGCGCGTGATGAGGAGAGGCAAATGCACTTGTATGGGAGTCCAGACGGCAGCATTAACTTTCGCCTTGTATTTGTATCCATTCCATGCAGTCATTAAAAGAGAGAGACAACTGTCAGAATTGTGTCCAGAGCCTTGTCTTCCACCTACACCTCACCAGAACCCAATGCAGAAAAGTACAGGTACAGAGCCGGTTACATATTCTCACTCAGCTGTGCCTCACAAGTAATACAACAACTGATTGTATCACCGATGTGATCATATAGCCAGCCTTCCTCAAATGTTAAAATATAATTTTCAAAAACATCCCGAGAAGCCTACTTCTCAAATCTCATTATTACACTATTGTTTTAATAGGTTAATGTTACATAGGCTTACATTTTTTAAGTAGCGTAAAAAAAAACAAATTGAACTGTAGTTCTCGGCTTGCATTTTGACTCAGTGATCTCGACTCAAGAGTTTGGTGACCACTGCTATAGCCTATTACAGATCTGGACAAACGATCCACCTACCACTATTGTCACTTCGGCTCCCGAGTGGAGCAGTGGTCTAAGGCACTGCATCTCAGTGCTAGAGGCGTCATTTCCTCGGTCATAATGTTAATGAGTCAAGTTAACGAGCGAGTCGCAGGAGCCAAATTAAAGCAATCACTGCAGCAAGATTTTAGTGACAAGTGGATTTTGCACTCCTCAAACAGGAAATATATGGCTGAAAAAAGATCCTCAGGTGGGCGGGGCATGCGCTTAAGGAACAGTAAGGAAATAGAACCTAGTCTAACAGCAGTGTTTCTGAGCAGGCCAGTCCAAGCTAGCCCCAGTCCATGCAGCTCAGTGTAAGCCTAGCCCAGAGGGCACCTGTAGTCCTGCCCTAGGCCCAGTCGGTCTCAGTGGAGAGTAGTAGGGAAACAGGAGCAGTGGAACAGTGGATGGGGTGTCAACCTTAATCCTCCTTAGTCCTCTCATTACCCCACAGCCACTGCATTCTGATGCAGAGACATTGAGCCAGTGTGTGTGTGTATGTATGTGAGTGAGTGAGTGAGTGTGTGTGAGTGAAAGAGGGTGTCAGAGGGTGTGTGTGGTTAGACAGCCCATTAATCAAGTGCTAGGCCTCGATGCAGTATCCGGTCACTACAGCGGTCACTACTTCTCCCTCTCTCTCCCTCTCTTGGCCCTCTGTCTGTCCCTTCTTTCCTCAATTTCTCGCTCTCCCTTCCTCTTTCCCTCTCTCTCCCTGTCCCGTCCTCTTCGTCTCTACCCGCTCACGCTGTCCCTCCCTTCCTCTTTCCCTCTCTGTCTCTCCCCCTCTCTCCAGAACCCAGTTTGCTTGCTAAGCCTCATTAACAATTAATTACCAATCAGCTATAGTCCAGTCACCCCTGGACCTCTCAATGATTCATTGGTAAGGTTACACAACGGTGCAACAAACACACTCACTTGCCTAAACATACTCACAGCCACATGAAATCACAATCACACACAAACATAAATAAACTCACAAAAACCTAACCTATAATCCTCCCCACCATCACTGAACCTGATCATAACTATAACCCTCCCCACCATCACTGAACCTGATCATACCTATAATCCTCCCCACCATCACTGAACCTGATCATACCTATAATCCTCCCCACCATCACTGAACCTGATCATAACTATAACCCTCCCCACCATCACTGAACCTGATCATAACTATAACCCTCCCCACCATCACTGAACCTGATCACACCTATAATCCTCCCCACCATCACTGAACCTGATCATACCTATAATCCTCCCCACCATCACTGAACCTGATCATACCTATAATCCTCCCCACCATCACTGAACCTGATCATACCTATAACCCTCCCCACCATCACTGAACCTGATCATAACTATAACCCTCCCCACCATCACTGAACCTGATCATACCTATAATCCTCCCCACCATCACTGAACCTGATCATACCTATAATCCTCCCCACCATCACTGAACCTGATCATACCTATAATCCTCCCCACCATCACTGAACCTGATCATAACTATAACCCTCTCCACCATCACTGAACCTGATCATACCTATAATCCTCCCCACCATCACTGAACCTGATCATACCTATAATCCTCCCCACCATCACTGAACCTGATCATAACTATAACCCTCCCCACCATCACTGAACCTGATCATACCTATAATCCTCCCCACCATCACTGAACCTGATCATACCTATAATCCTCCCCACCATCACTGAACCTGATCATACCTATAATCCTCCCCACCATCACTGAACCTGATCATACCTATAATCCTCCCCACCATCACTGAACCTGATCATAACTATAACCCTCCCCACCATCACTGAACCTGATCATAACTATAACCCTCCCCACCATCACTGAACCTGATCATACCTATAATCCTCCCCACCATCACTGAACCTGATCATACCTTGCCTTCTGATTTGATATGTTGTACTCTACTGTGACTTTGAGGTGGAGGAGTGAGGCTGTGTGTGTGTGTGTGACCTTGGGTGGGAGTCCGCAGACAAGACTGATGTGTTGAACAGTCCCACGACAACACACACACACACTATATCAACATGTCCAGATGAGTGTTGTTTCAGTCCATTCAGAGCAGTGACATGGTGTTTGAGGGAAGACACAGCCCTGGTTCAGACTAACACACACCATGTAAGAGAAGAGAGTATAGAGTACGTCTGGCATGAGCTGGGGATCTAATATGGTTTATGTTATTCATAAGCATGTCTGATACAAACACTAGTGTATTTAGCTAGTTAACTATATTATAGTTAGTCAATTTTCAATAGCTCTTGATTGGAAGCAACATGATATGATAAGTATCCTAAGTGTTCCTACATATGATATTGATTGATTTTATTAGACAATTTTATATTATTACGTACATAAGGGCACTCCACATACAATAAGAAAATCATCAAGGATAACACAATAAAGTTTATTTCCATTATGGTCCTTCTGAAGAGGGAATGGGGAAGAGGGAATTAATTATATTGTGAAGGACAGGTGTTAGCCTACTTTATGAATCATGAATGTCATGGGTTAAATATCACACCTGATCATCAAACTGTTATGCAGAATCTGGGACACTAAAAGAGCTGAGATGAGAAGAGTTATGAGAGAGCTCAGTGCACGGGATAGTCGCGGCTGGCGCACATCTGTCTGGTGCACATGGGAACAATGTGAGCACAGCATCTAAACGCGGAAACAGATTAAATCAGATAATAGTATCGTTGATATTGATAATAGATTGATATCAGAAGACTGTTTTATATTGATAGGCTAGTGTTAAGTGTTGGAGCACAGCTGATGTGAGATGGAGGACAAATAATAAACAATATGCGACGTGAGCGACAACTGACGTACACCTGTAACGGCGGGGTTACCGTTATTATATGCGAATGATGGATGCGAGTTATTTTGGTTACAGTGTAGGATATCGCCAACACTTGGCGCTATCACAAAGAAAAATAAATGCTAGATGGATTTGCAAGTCACATTCTCGTAAACATGCACAGCTTTCTTCTACCGTTCGGTGAGAGCCACAGAGCCAGAACGATGAAGATAGAAATATAAATACGCTTGCTCTGACACACAGAGATGCGCACAAATACAAGGCAGTATGGACAGCCTGTAACATCTTGGAGGAATTGCTTGGTTTGGAATAAATATGATCAGGCAATTTCGGAGCGCGTCACACTCACAATAGAATATAAACACGGAAAGGCTTTAGGCTACATGAGAAGGCGCTGACGAGTCTAATAATGGTGTCATTGTCACAAGTGATACATTAGGTATCAAACACCTTACCTCCTTGGTATTGACGATACCTCTCACGTATTTCCCCAGAACCGAGCCAACGCAGAGAACGCTGGACACCACGGCCAGGCACAAAAGTCTCTCACAAACCTCCATCTTATACCAGGATTTCGCTACTCAGTGGTCGTCCCGGCCCCACTTGCCAATCAACTAGAATGCAGGAAACGACAGTATCCGAGAGGGAAGCAGAGAAGACACAGGGCGCGCGTTCTCGTCTTTTGCCGATGCATGTGGCCCCAATAATTCAGGTGTGAGCGCGCTTTGGATACGCGCCCCTACTCCTTTCCCACTCACTTGTAACAGAGGCAGAATGCGCGTTCTCGCTCTCAGATTGCGACACATTCAAGAGACATACATCAATCACAGTGAAATTAATTTGTTACCTATTTGATCAAACATTTTCGATGGGTGGGGTTTTCACTCACATTATAAGCCTATTCTTCACTTTTAGCCTAGACCCATAGAATTGAACAAGACTGTAGTAGGTTACACCTTCTAAAATCACTACACAAATCATCACACAAAGGATAGGCTACATGATTTTCACAAGTTCAGATAAAAGTTGCATGTAAAGTTTAATGAATGTATTTATGTTTGACATTTTGTCTTGTCTTTAATCATTACACACTACCGGTCAAAAGTTTTAGAACACCTACTCATTCAAGGGTTTTTCTTTATTTGTAATATTTTCTACATTGTAGAAAAATAGTGAAGACATCAAAACTATTAAATAACACACATGGAATCATGTAGTAACCAAAAAAAAAAAAAAAAGTCAAATAAATCACAATATATTTTATATTTGAGATTCTTCAAATAGCCACCCTTTGCATTGATGACAGCTTTGCATGGTCTTTGCATTCTCTCAACCAGCTTCATGAGGTATTCACCTGGAATGCATTTCAATTAACAAAGAAATTGTGGAATTTCTTTCCTTCTTAATGGGTTTGAGCCAATCAGTTGTGTTGTGACAAGGTAGGGGTGGTATACAGAAGATGGTCTTTTACCAAATAAGGCTAAGTTCATATTATAGCAAGAACAGCTAAAAAAAAAAGCAAAGAGAAACAACAGTCCATCATTACTTTAAGACATGGTCAATCAATACGTAAAATTTCAAGGAATGTTAAAGTTTATTCAAGTGCAGTCGCAATAACCATCAAGCGCTATGATGAAACTGGCTCTCATGAGAACCGCCACAGAAATGGAAGAGCCAGAGTTACCTCTGCTGTAGAGGATAAGTTCATTAGAGTTACCAGCCTCAGAAATTGGAGCCCAAATAAATGCTTCAGAGTTCAAGTAACAGACACATCTCAACATCAACTGTTCAGACTGTGTGAATCAGGCCTTCATGGTCAAATTGCGGCAAAGAAACCACTACTAAAAGGACACCAGTAAGAAGAAGATACTTGCTTTGGCCAAGAAACACGAGCAATGGACATTAATTAGACCAGTGGAAATGTGTCCTTTGGTCTGGATTCCAAATGAGAGTTTTTGGTTCCAACCATCGTGTCTTTGTGAGACAAGGTGTGGGTGAACGGGTGATCTGCATATGTGTATTTTCCACCGTAAAGCATGGAGGAGGGGGGGTTATGGTGTGGGGTTGCTTTGCTGGTGACACTGTCTGTGATTTATTTAGAAATCATGGCACACTTAACCAGCACGGCTACGACAGCATTCTGCAGCGATACGCCATCCCATCTGGTTTGCGCTTAGTGGGACTATCATTTGTTTTTCAACAGGACAATGACCCAACACACCTTTAGGCTGTGTAAGGGCTATTTTACCAAGAAGGAGAGTGATGGAGTGCTGCATCAGATGACCTGGCCTCCACAATCCCCAGACCTCAACAAAATTAAAATGGTTTGGGATGATTTGGACCGCAGAGTGAAGGAAAATCAACCAACCAACCTACTCAGCATATGTGGGAACTCATTCAATACTATTGGAAAAGCATTCCAGGTGAAGCTGGTTGAGAGAATGGCAAGAGTGTGCAAAGATGTCATCAAGGCAAAGGGTAGCTAGTTGAAGAATCTCAAATATAAAATGTATTTTCATTTCTTAAACACTTTTTTGGTTACTACATGATTCCATGTGTGTTATTTCATAGTTCGGATGTCTTCACTATTATTCTTCAATGGAGAAAATAGTAAAAATAAAGAAAAACCCTTGAATGAGTAGATGTTCTAAAACTTTTGACTGGTAGGGTATGTGTTATTCTTTTTACCATCGAGGACCACTTTGGAAACAAGCATTTTAATTAATACTTTCAAGTGAATTCCTCTGGGTCCATATTGTACATTTTGTTGTATATGTCTGTTACCCAAAATACATTCAATTCAATAATAGCCCACAAATAAACGGTCTGCCTTAGTCCAGACAGACACTGCCCGCTAACGAATGCCTACTTATTAATGAGTTAATTATACAAAGATCATTATTCAGTTATATTAGGCAGCTCTCTCCTATTGCTAAAGATTTTTTAAAACACTAGTCCAGTTTTAAACCATTTAAAATTAAACTTCATGCTGGGTTATGTTCCCTACATCACAAAATAAAAAACAATTGGCACACTAAATTTGATGTAATGCAGTTAAAACCGGTGCTTCAATCTGAGTAACATAATAAAAAAAATCTAAAATCGGTCAAATTAAACTAAAGACATTAACATTAACACAGTGGTGTTTGTCAGATCATGTCATGGAACTAGTCTGAAGGTAACTTATACAAATTAATAGAAGTATGGAGGCAGTTATGAGCCAACAAAAATAAGCGGTTAAATGTGTGTTAGAAAAACTATTTCCTGAGCCTTCTTATCTCCTAGATATAGAACAGACACTAAACAACCTTATTCCCAACTGTTTATACTTTGAGGTTAACAGCTTGTGTGCTATCCATACGATTAGCATACCTCATACAAATAGGTCTATTGCCACATGTCCACCAGATGCATCAAACTCTTTGCGTTCCGTCAGAAATCATTCATTGTCAATGGAGCAGTCCACAACTGTACGTTGGGGGTGCTGCACTAGGTTGCGGTGCGTTCTGTGTGCTGTATCCGTTCAATATTTTCAACTTGTTTCTTTACTGTGCTGTGGTACAAACAGAAGTACACAGACTCCAACTAGCTAGCTTTTAGCTATACCGAACCAAAAAATAAAACGCAACATGTAAAGTGTTGGTCCGATGTTTCATGAGCTGAAATAAAAGATCCCCGAAATTTTCCATACGGACAAAAATCGTCTCTCAAATTTTGTGCACAAATTTGTTTACATCCCTATTATTGAACATTTTTACTTTGCCAAGATAATCCATCCACCTGACAGGTGTGGCATATCAAGAAGCTGATTAAACCACATGATCATTACACAGGTGCACCTTGTGCTGGGGACAATAAAAACACACTAAAATATGCAGTTTTGTCACACAAGACAATGCTACAGATGTCTTAAGTTGAGGGGGCGTGCAATTGGCATGCTGACTGCAGGAATGTCCACCAGAGCTGCTGCCAGATAATAGAATGTTAATTTCTCTACCACAAGCCACCTCCGTAATTTTAGAGACTTTTGCAGTACCAGCCTCACAATCGCAGACCATATTATTTCTTACATTGTCAGCCCCGAAAACCTTAAGTGTTGTTATTACATACAGCCGGGAAGAACTATTGGATATCAGTGAGACGTCAACTTACCAGCACAACGACCAGGAATCCGATTTTCCCAAAGCAGATCCTTTGTCTGCACTTCCCAGGGCTTCCCAGGGTTTCCAGAGGCCGACTCAAAACAACACCGCCGGAAAAGAGGGTGCCGGAGCGGTCTTCTAGTGAGGCTTCGGATGAGCACACACTACCCACCGCTTCTGAGTATATTACTCGCTAATGTCCAGTTCCGAGTTAACAAAGTTGACGAAATCAGGGCAAGAGTTGCTTTTCAAAGAGATATCCGGGATTGTAACATACTCTGTTTCAACGAAACATGTCTCTCTCGGGATATGCTGTCGGAGTCGGTACAGCCACCTGGATTCTTAAATAAACATCTCTCCGGGAAGAAGGGTGGGGATGTATGTTTCATGATTAACGAAACATAATTGTAACAACACATGAACATGAAGTCCTTTAGTTCACCTGACCTAGAATTGCTCACAATCAAATGCCGACCGTATTATCTCCCAAGAAAACAATCCTCGGTTATCGTCACAGCCGTGTAGATCACCCACAAGTGGATACCAAGACGGCCATCAAAGAACTTCACTGGACTTTATGCAAACTGGAAACCATATATCCTGAGGCTGCATTTATTGTAGCTGGGGATTTTACCAAAGCTAATTTGAGAACACTGCTACCGAAATTCTATCAGCATATCGATTGAAGTACACGAGCGAGTAACACGCTCGACCATTGCTACTCTAACTTCCGCGATGCATACAAGGCCCTCCCCTGCCCTCCTTTTGGCAAATCCGACCATGACTCCATCTTGTTGCTCCCCTCCTACAGGCAGAAACTAAAACAGGAAGCGCCCATGCTTAGGTCTATCCAATGCTGGTCTGACCAATCGGATTTCATGCTTCAAGATTGCTTCGATCACGTGAACTGGGATATGTTCCAGATAGCCTCAGACAATAACATTGACGTATACGCTGACTCGGTGAGCGAGCTTATAAGGAAGTGTATAGGAGATGCTGTACCCACTGTGGCTATTAAAACCTTCCCTAACCAGAAACCGCAGATTGATGGTAACATTTGCGTTAAACTGAAAGCACGTACCACCGCATTTAATCATGGCAAGGTGACTGGAAACATGGCCAAATACAAACAGTGTAGTTATTCCCGCAATAAGGCAATCAAACAAGCAAAGTGTCAGTATAGAGACAAAGTGGAGTCGCAATTCAACGGCTCAAACACAAGATGTGGCAGGGTCCACAGACAATCATGAATTACAAAAAGGAAACCATTCCCGTTGCGGACATCGACGTCTTGCTTCCAGACAAATTAAACATCTTTGCGCGCTTTGAGGACAATACAGTCCTTCTGACGCGGCCCGCTACCAAAGACTGTGGGCTCTCCTTCACCGTGACAGACATGAGTAAAACGTGGTAACCCTCTCAAACCTGCCGGCCCAGACGGCATCCCTAACTGCGTCCTCAGAGCACGCACAGACCAGCTCGCTGGTGTGTTTATGGACATATCAAATCAAATTTTATTTGTCACATACACATGGTTAGCAGATGTTAATGCGAGTGTAGCAAAATGTTTGTGCTTCTAGTTCTGAGAAGGTGGAAATCTTTAAGTTTGTCGGTGTACATTTCACCAACAAACTGAAGTGTGCGCTCCGGGCATGTCTTCACTGACATTTTCAACATGTCCCTAAATTAGTCTAATACCAACATGTCTAAAACAGACCACCATAGTCCCTGTGCCCAAGAACACTAAGGCAACCTGCCTAAGTGACTACAGACCCGTAGCACTTACATCCATAGCCATGAAGTGCTTTGAAAGTCCGGTAATGGCTCTCATCAACACCATTATCCCAGAAATCCTGGACCCACTCCAATTTGCATTCCACCCAAACAGATCATGCAATCTCTATTGCACTCCACACTGCCCTTTCCCACCTGGACAAAAGGAACACCTACGTGAGAATGCTATTCATTGACTACAGCTCAGTGTTCAACACCGTAGTACTCCCTGTTCACCCACGACTGCGTGGCCAGGCATGACTCCAACTTCATCAAGTTTGCAGATGACACAACAGTGGTAGGCCTGATCACTGACAACGACGAGACAGCCTATAGGGAGGAGATCGGAGACCTGGCCGGGTGGTGCCAGAATAACAACCTATCCCTCAACATAACCAAGACTAAGGAGATTATTGTAGACTACATGAAAAGGAGGACCAAGCACGCCCCCATTCTCATCGACGGGGCTGTAATGGAGCAGGTTGAGAGCTTCAAGTTCCTTGGTGTCCACATCACCAACAAACTAGAATGGTCCAAACACACCAAGACAGTCATGAGGGCACGACAAAGCCTATTCCCCCTCAGGAAACTAAAAAGATTTGGCATGGGTCCTCAGATACTGAAAAGGTTCTACAGCTGCAACATCGAGAGCATCCTGACTGGTTGCATCACTGCCTGGTACAGCAACTGCTCGTCCTCCGACTGCAATGCACTACAGAGGGTAGTGCGTACGGCCCAGTACTTCACTGGGGCTAAGCTACCTGCCATCCAGGACCTCTACACCAGGCCGTGTCGGAAGAATTCCCTAAAAATTGTCAAAGACCCCAGCCACCCCAGTCATAGACTGTTCTCTCTACTACCGCATGGCAAGCAGTACCGGAGCGCCAAGTCTAGGACCAAAATTCTTTTCAACAGCTTATACCCTCAAGCCATAAGACTCCTGAACAGGTAATCAAATGGCTACCCGGACAATTTGCATTGTGTGACACCTCCAATCCCTCTTTTACGCTGCTGCTACTCTTGGTTTGTCATACAGTGCCTTGCGAAAGTATTCGGCCCCCTTGAACTTTGTGACCTTTTGCCACATTTCAGGCTTCAAACAAAGATATAAAACTGTATTTTTTTTGTGAAGAATCAACAACAAGTGGGACACAATCATGAAGTGGAACGACATTTATTGGATATTTCAAACTCTTTTAACAAATCAAAAACTGAAAAATTGGGCGTGCAAAATTATTCAGCCCCTTTACTTTCAGTGCAGCAAACTCTCTCCAGAAGTTCAGTGAGGATCTCTGAATGATCCAATGTTGACCTAAATGACTAATGATGATAAATACAATCCACCTATGTGTAATCAAGTCTCCGTATAAATGCACCTGCACTGTGATAGTCTCAGAGGTCCGTTAAAAGCGCAGAGAGCATCATGAAGAACAAGGAACACACCAGGCAGGTCCGAGATACTGTTGTGAAGAAGTTTAAAGCCGGATTTGGATACAAAAAGATTTCCCAAGCTTTAAACATCCCAAGGAGCACTGTGCAAGCGATACTATTGAAATGGAAGGAGTATCAGACCACTGCAAATCTACCAAGACCTGGCCGTCCCTCTAAACTTTCAGCTCATACAAGGAGAAGACTGATCAGAGATGCAGCCAAGAGGCCCATGATCACTCTGGATGAACTGCAGAGATCTACAGCTGAGGTGGGAGACTCTGTCCATAGGACAACAATCAGTCGTATATTGCACAAATCTGACCTTTATGGAAGAGTGGCAAGAAGAAGGCCATTTCTTAAAGATATCCATAAAAAGTGTCGTTTAAAGTTTGCCACAAGCCACCTGGGAGACACACCAAACATGTGGAAGAAGGTGCTCTGGTCAGATGAAACCAAAATTGAACTTTTTGGCATCAATGCAAAATGTTATGTTTGGTGTAAAAGCAACACAGCTGAACACACCATCCCCACTGTCAAACATGGTGGTGGCAGCATCATGGTTTGGGCCTGCTTTTCTTCAGCAGGGACAGGGAAGATGGTTAAAATTGATGGGAAGATGGATGGAGCCAAATACAGGACCATTCTGGAAGAAAACCTGATGGAGTCTGCAAAAGACCTGAGACTGGGACGGAGATTTGTCTTCCAACAAGACAATGATCCAAAACATAAAGCAAAATCTACAATGGAATGGTTCAAAAATAAACATATCCAGGTGTTAGAATGGCCAAGTCAAAGTCCAGACCTGAATCCAATCGAGAATCTGTGGAAAGAACTGAAAACTGCTGTTCACAAATGCTCTCCATCCAACCTCACTGAGCTCGAGCTGTTTTGCAAGGAGGAATGGGAAAAAATGTCAGTCTCTCGATGTGCAAAACTGATAGAGACATACCCCAAGCGACTTACAGCTGTAATCGCAGCAAAAGGTGGCGCTACAAAGTATTAACTTAAGGGGGCTGAATAATTTTGCACGCCCAATTTCAGTTTTTGATTTGTTAAAAAAGTTTGAAATATCCAATAAATGTCGTTCCACTTCATGATTGTGTCCCACTTGTTGTTGATTCTTCACAAAAAAAACAGTTTTATATCTTCATGTTTGAAGCCTGAAATGTGGCAAAAGGTCGCAAAGTTCAAGGGGGCCGAATATTTTCGCAAGGCACTGTATATGCATAGTCAGTTTAACTATACATTCATGTACATACTACCTCAATTAGCCCGACTAACCGGTGCCCGTATATCGCTTCGCTACTGTTATTTCAAACTACCTGCCCTCCAGGACACCTACAATAACCACCTGAGCCACTGCCTGTTCACCCCACTTCCATCCAGAAGGCAAAGTCAGTACAGGTGCACCAAAGCAGGGACGGAGAGATAGAAGCTGTTTTTCAATCTCAATGCCATCAGATTGTTAAACAGCCACCACTAGCAAAGAGAGGCGGCTGCCTACCTAGACTTAATATCATTGGCCACTTTAACAAATGGAACACTACTCACTTTAATAATGCCACTAAGAATGTTTACATATCTTGCATTACTCATCTCATATGAATATACTGTATCCTTCACTATCTATTCTTTACCATCTATTGCATCTTAGCCGCTCTGTCACTCATCCTTATGTTTTATACTTCTATATATTCTTATCCCACTCCTTTACTAATTGTTTTGTTGTGTAATTTGTTAGATATTAGGTTTTGTTGGGGAATTGTTAGATATTACCTGTTAGATACTGCTGCACTGTCGGATCTAGAAGCATAAGCATTTCACTACACTCACAATAACATCTGCTAACCATTTGTATGTGACCAATAACATTTGATTTGAGCACACACACCAGCCCAGGACCTCCACATCCGACTTCTAACCCTGCGGGATCGTCTGAGACCAGCCACCCATACAGATGATGAAACTGAGGAGTATTTCTGTCTGTAATAAAGCACTTCTGTGGGGGGAAACTAATTCTGATTGGCTGGGCCTGGCTACCCAGTGGTCATGCAAAATCCATAGATTAGGGCCTAATTAATACATTTTAATTGACTGATTTCCTTATATGAACTGTAACTCAGTAAAATCTTCAAAATTGTTGCATGTTGCATTTATATTTTTGTTCAGTATAGTTGTAAAGTGAAGAACGTGCGCCACGTACGTAAAACGCAGGCTAAACCTCCGGTTAAACAAAACACATACCCATCTGGTGGACGTCAGGCATAAGTCGTCTGAGGAGTTCGCAACATACAGTCAGATCAATACATATGGACATTTACCAAGTTATTTTATCTTCTACCACAGCATATTGGATTTGAAAGTAAATAATGAGCTGAAAGTGCAGATTTTCAGCTTTAATTTGAAGGTATTTATATCCAAATTGGGTGAACGGTGTAGGAATTACACAACTTTTTGTGTCCCCCCTTTTTAAGGGACCAAAAGTAATTGGACAATTGGCTGCTCAGCTGTTCCATGGCCAGGTGTGTTATTCCCTTATTAGATAATTTACAAGTAAGCAGATAAAGGTCTAAGAGTTGATTTCAAGTGTGGCATTTGCATTCGGAATCTGTCACTCGGAATCTGTCACTGCCAGTGAAGCAAGCCATCATTAGGCTGAGAAATCAAAACAAACGTCAGAGAGATAGCAAAAGCAGGTGTGGCCAGATCAACTATTTAGTACATTCTTAAAAAGAAAATATGCAGTGGTGAGCTCAGGAACACCAAAAAGCCGGGAAGACCACGGAAAACTGTGGTTGTTGACAGAATAATTATTTCCCTGGTGAAGGAAAAACTCCTTCACAACAGTTGGCCAGATCAAGAACACCCTCCAGGAAGTAGGTGTATCTGTCTTAAAGTCAACATTAAAAGAGAAGACTTCAGAGTAAATAGACGGTTTACCACAAGATGTAAACCATTGGTAAGCCTCAAAAACAGGAAAACCAAATTAGTTTGCCAAACATCGGGAAAAAAATGTTCAGATCTGGAACAACATCCTATGGACAGATGAGAAAGATCAACTAGTACCATTATGATGGGAAGAGAAGAGTAGGGAGAAGGGAAGGAACTACCCATGATCCAACACATACCACCTGATCTGTGAATCATGGTGGAGGTGGTGTTACGGCGTGGGCGTTTATGGCTGCCAATGGAACTGGTTCCCTTGTATTTATTGATGTGACTGCTGACAAAAGCAGCAGGATGAATTCTGAAGTGTTTAGGGCTATAAAACATGCTGTAATTCCTACACCGTTCACCGAATTTGAAAGCCTGCAACTTCAGCTCATTTGGTTTCCATTCAAATAAATCCATTGTGGTAGCGTACAGAGCAAAAAGTATAAAAACTTGGTCAATGTACACATTTTATAGACCTGACTGTGTCAAAGTCAGATTGATAAACAGAATAAGCTTGTTGAAACAGCCTTGTAATCCTGTTTAAGATTTGATTGACAGGTAATGGATTTACCCATAGGTCACAAAATGTCTGTTGCCCCAATTCCGTATTTCAGCTTTGAAATAAATAGATGTAACACGTTTAGGAGAATAAACAAGGGTTACAAGAGACAAAATACTCAATCCATATGTGAAACATTCAACCAATTCTGTAAAGAGACATTACAGGAGTCAAAAACAAAATAAATGGAATAACAAGTCAAAGTAAAACATTTCTATACAGGAAATGCATTTTATTTTTGTAATATAGATTCATCTTTTTTTATTCACATGATTGCACTTGTGGTGTTGTAAAATAAAAATCAAGTAAACTTCAAAACATTTACTTCCAGTCTATGGCTTTGTGTAGGCTTTAATAAAATATAGTTATCTTCAATAGCTCTATATTAACAACAGCATCTTGTTCCATAAAGTGCAAACAAAGAACTACTATGTAGATCTCAATGATACAGCCACCAGGACATCAACCCAGGCCAAAATGTCTGTTACTAATGTCAATGACAGTGACAGCAAGTTTCATATAAAACTAGATGCAATCTTTGGTTCTGCCTTAATCTAACATAGACAATACCACTTGTGTGATAAAGTGCAAGTCAGGGGTTCGCAAACGTTTTGGGTCTGGGGAGGGGACCCATTTTATGTGCGCAAATTCATCAGGATCCCCCTCATAATCATAACTCGTGTGATAAAAATAGTCTACAAGGAGTTATGACTTCTGCAGTTTATGGCTGAACGAACCAAGTCTCGGGCCAGGGGAAAGAACATTAAAAAGGCCCGCCTGTTGGCATCGGAGTGAAAATGTTGCAGTTCTCATGGCTCCACTGAATTGCTGCTTTAAAGGTAATATCCTGCAATCGACATATTGCACATTGGAATAGCCGAGTTGAAAAATATATAATTGGTGAAATGTGTGTCTGGCTGCGGACGCCCGGCAGTACCTCTACAGAACCCATTGAGAACCCCTGGTCTAAGTGGGACAAAAAAATAAAGAAAAACATTTCCTATAAAGAACACATTCTGCGAAGCAGGCAGTCAGGGTCATTTCTATTCGAGGAAATGATTCTCAAGTGACCAGATTGTGTAGATTCCACAATGCTCTAGGCAAACTAAGTGGAATACCGTCTGCTAAATGACCAAATGGAAATGGAAAATAGCCTTGCATAACTAGCCTCAGGGTTGATCGAAAGCATTTCAACCAAGACCGAATTTTAGATCGAAAAACAGACATGGCTCACCAAAGACAGGAGATAAAATCTACGAAAGGATGCTGGTGTGTTACTACATAGCTGTGTGTAGGGTAACATTCGACCGGGTACTTGACCTAAACAGCTTTTAGATATGTTGACTAATAGGCTTTTCACACTGCATGTTTTATGTTAGCCCGGGACATCTTTAGCTCTAGGCTAAGAGATGTTGAATCCAGTGTAAATAGCCTATACGAGGGAAATGGTTGAAGTACAATGTACAATCAAAACACACAAAGCCACATTACATTTCTCAACACTACTTCAGCCAATTTGCATTTCAAGACCCAAAAAAGGTGCATACTGCCCAAAACAACCAGGAACTCGGGAAATTCTCTGACTTCCGAGCATTCAGAACTGGGAACTCGAGGGAAAAAAAGCGATCTCCAACAACCTTCCTCCAACTCGGAATCGTGGGCCTCGTTCTAGAACTCAGACTTTGCGACGTGAAGATCACTGACGTCCTGATTTGACACTTTCCAAGATCCAAGTTGTTTTGAACACAGCAACATGCACACAAATACATGATGCATCAATCCTCTAGAGGCATAGAAACAGTGGTTGGCCCACATATGGAGGGAGACCATGTTCCAATGCTCTCAAATGGCTCCTTCCCTTTCCTGACAACCAATAGGACTAGGAAGGTGAAAACAAGATGGCAGATGGACTAGCACCATGTCATGGATTTCTCCGGTGCGTTGCCCTCCTCTCAGATCAGGTGAAGGATTGGTAGCCATTAAAAGAGCAGCTTATTGCAGTGGTTCCCAAAGTTGTTGCACTGTGACCCATATAAAATAATTTGTGACCCACCAAGAAAACAAGAGCAATGTTTCTGACCAGGACCAGAAACAAACACTAAAGCCACAACCCAAAAAGGATTTGGTCCTAAACCACCAAGCGGTTCTAACCCACCATTACACAGTTCCATAGATAGATCAGAGGGCTGTACTAGCCTTGCTCATTGGGGGCGCTAGTAGTCTATAGGAGCCATTCAGGGCATCCCATAGGGCCTGGAGTGGTGCTGGTCGGGTGTGGGGTTATGATATCTACTCTGGCAATGGAGACGCCAGGCTACTAAATCTCAAAATGCATGATCAGTTATGTTGCTAGAACACAATGATAACTTTATTAATCAAGGACCTTGGACCTTGTAATGCATCATAGCGATGGCTGACAGAATGCATAGTGTTAAATGGGATCTCAGAAGTCCTGCTTGGCTAAACAATAGTGTACTGTACAACACCCATGAGATTCAGGGGCTTGGGTCACAACTCATGGCCCCATACACCCACGTGCTGCTTTACTGCTGCAATTAAAAACACACAATCATGGTTTCAAAGATGGTAGATGTTCCACCCACACAAGCACTGACAAACACGTGCAATGTTAAGAGTCATTGATAGACGCATACAGAATCCACTTACCAGACACGCACATGGGCACTAAACACTGACACACGAAACAAACATTTACACTTAACTTACAAAGAAAAAGTGTGAAATTATCATAACCAGCAACCATTAAACACAATACTTCTAAAAACAAGATAACCGTGAAGGTATTCAAGGGAATCACTTAACAGCTCTTTTAATTTCTACCAGCCTGCCTCAAAACACTGCAATAAGCACTGGCAGCAAATAGGACAGAGAATCACAGATTGTCAGTCAGCCACTGTAGAATGTCCTAAAGGTGCATAGAAAGACACATTCTCTAACTAGAGAAGTCACCTGTTCAGTGAGTATGAGCTCACTATCATGCTTGTTCTAGATTCTCCTGCTCACTCGGTACAGGCTGTTGGAGCAGAATGGATCCTCTGATTTGGACAGAGATGCAGAAATGGTTCAGCAAGCAGGACGTCCCCTGGCTCAAGGGCTGTGGCAGTGTAATGCACTGCATCCTGGGATAGAGGGCTGCATTTTTGGCAGTCAGTGCAGTGATGTACAGATAGTATGAAGAGATGGGCCGTGCATCTGTCTGCTTCAGGCTTTCTTATTGAAGTTATTCACTGCGCAAATAGAGAAAGGATTTCCAGTCTTTTAAAAAACATTGCTTCTAAAGGCAGTCAGTCTATAGACAGCTAAGTGATTTATTTTAGATGGCAACAAAGGCTGAGCACAAGAGACTTAAAATCATAAGACGTAATACTTGGCGTTAATAAAAATGATCAAATCAAAAATGACTGACTTGATGCTTTGCTCCCACAACAGTGACTTAAATCCAACACAATATCATCATGGCTCCACTGAATCCTGTTGATTGCACTGATCAATGAAAATGCAGCTATAATATTGCATTAGCTATTTATGATTGGCTAGTTATAATATATCAGTATAAAAGACAGACCAGCATATAGAGATTATATTGGCCTCATAATATCAACCCTCAGCCACATCTCACTATGAGGTGACTGGTTGGGTGGGTAACGGCTAACTGACCACTAGTCACTACAGTGAGAGTGATAGCGGTTAACATTTGGCTACTTTGAACAACTAGGAATGAGCAGCCATAGAGTATGGCACTACACAGCTAGGAAATATGCTCTTAAAAGCCTTGAACAAATAGGGAAAACTATAATCCAGGATTTTTTAAATAATACAATACGAGTACACACACACAATAAATAAAAACAACAAGGAATACTATGGCATAATACGATCAATTATGGATAACAATTTATGTGGAATTTCAAGGTACTACGAAATCCTTCCAGTTTCTAAGTTTGTTGTTTTTAGCACTGCAGCGTCCTATTGATGGGCCAATCAGCAGAGTAAGTGACCGAACAGCGGCAGTACTCACAACCAACTAGTTTAACAGACCTCAGAGTTCTACAGTTATTAAGCTTGATTTAGAGTGGCTCCCTAAAAGACAAGTGGCCATTAAGTTGTGATGGCACTATGTAGGAGCTCATTGCACGTCTACCACTATCTGATTAGGGACTGGAATAGTCTTCTATAGGGAGATGGATCGACTATTCACCCCAACGCTCTGTGCTGTTTCATAATGTCCTGGCTCCAAACTCACAGTTCTACACCGAGCACAATGCAGCCGCCCAAAAGGCAAAATGGTTTAGTGTGTGTGTGGTCAACATGTCACTGTGGATGGTGCTAAACAGCAATTGAAAGTTTGAAAACTGAAGAAGTTGCATTTAGTACTTGCTGTCCTCTCTATCCATGGGTGCTTCATTCTGTCTCTCCAAAACTGGGCACGCTACCAACACCTTCTGCATATCCTCCTCCTGCTGTTTTTCCTTCACTCTATTCGCTTATCCTCTCCCAGGCTTCATATGGCCCAAATTCCCCCCTCTTTTAAATCCTTTGACAAACAGCACTCTTCATCTAGCAAACCCCTGATTATGTCTTTATCCCACAACATTATTGTTGTTCTGTGCTGCCACACCAACTAGCCCCTCCCCATCTGGAACTAGAGCCCCTCCCCTGGCAACCAGCAGCTCCTCCTCCTGAATGGGTGTTGCAAAGAGTTTCTCTGGGTCACCCGTGGCGACAGAGGAAGCACGGTGATTGGTCCTTTCCAGCTTGCGGTGCATGCGCGGCTCCTGGAGCGAGTCCTTCTGGTCAAAGACGTCCCTGATTCGGTTGACGCAAACGTTAGCCGCTTCCCTAGTCTCCCTGGAGAGCTGTGATAGGCTGAGAAAGCCATGGGGAAGGTCGTCCACCACACACAGGGTGACTGGCTGATCTACGTTCCTCAGGCGCTTGGCAAACATCACAGAGTCATCCAGCATGGGGTCTAATGCACAGGCCTAGGGGGAGGAGAGATAAACGGTGTCAAAAAGGATATTATAGGATCAAGTAAAAAATAATAATTGGTGGAAAAGACCCAAAAAGGATTGGGACAAGCCAGTCCTCAACTCCATTTCCCTCCCTCTCACCACTAGGTGTATGGGGGGTAGTCCTCTCAGCATGCTGTCGGGGGCCAGTAGAGGAGACATGTAGGGGTTCCTGACGACAGGCGAGGTGGCCAGCTTCATCTCAGCCAGCCGCTCAGAACGCAGCGGTTCGAAGCCCAGGGGGAACTCCCGAGGGTGCTCCAGCACCACGCCCTCCTCCCACTCAGGGGGCGCTATGGCAACAGAAGACAGAGCATCCGACATGGACACCACCTCTTTGGAGAGGAAGAAGCTCACGTTGTCAGGCTGGAGGGGTACAGGAAAAATAGATTACCATGGCAATACATAAGTTAACACTAAGACCAGGATGTGGAGACCTGATGATACTGGATCATACTGATGCATCTTTCCGTTGGGACCAGACACTTGTTCTAAGAATCTACAAGCCTCAGGTATATTTTTTCACATTTCAAATCACAGTTACAAACATTGACATGTTTCACTGTGACATCATGTGACAGTTCTTCATATTCCCCCTGTAGACAGAGGCATTCATTCAGACTGGCTTTACAGAAGCACCAGAGATGATCCCCATACTGACACACTACAGGTTACACTCAGACACACAGTTCTGTCTGCGCCAGTTAAGTCTGTGGAGGAGGGAACAAGACAAGCAGCTTGGTCACCATCTATTTGCATAAATTATTCAGAGAGGCTTAGTTAAGACAAACACCAACACTTCAGTGACAAGTGTGTCTGAAGTTGTTGTAAAAGAAGGATGAATCTGCAACACTGATCAGAAGTCAGTTTACCCCCCCCCCCCCCCCCCCCCCAAATGGTCAGGATTTGGGGAGGGTAATCTGATCCTACATCTGCTTTAAAGGGAAACTCAGGGAGTATCATACCGTGGTTTCGGGGAACACCATTGCATTGTGGGCAGGTGTGGTGGGGGCAGCAGCGGGGGTGGCGATGGCATTGTTGGCGTGGCCTACGAGGCTCTTCAGAGACTCTCTCCTAAGGGAGAAGTCCAAGGGATGCTCAGGGGGGTTCGAGTGGTGTGAGCTGATGGATGCCTCAGACACTCTCTTCCTCACTGACGAAGACGTGTCTGGAGAGAGAAGAGAAAGTCATTGACAAACCAAAATAAGACAGAGGCAGAGTGAGAGAAAGACTGAGGCCATTATGGAACAGGGAAACATCAATGAAGACATGATTGGAGGACGGTGAGAAGAGGCGGGAGTGAGGGACATGCAGTTATCGGGAGATGGATAATAAAAGCTAAAATCGTTAGATACTACATTCATTTTTGGACAAATAAATTATTGATATACACCATTGATTGACGAATAACACTTAAAAATGCCTTGTGAGCTTAGTTCAACTGTCACACCCCATCAGAACCACACAATCTTATTTCACGCCAATGTTATAAATGTAAACGATATAAATGTAAACTAACACTGTAAAGCTTTAAAACATGGTTAAAACTACATTTTTTATCACATGGGTTCCTTCCATCCATAGCAGTCTACAGTTTGAATTTGAGTGGTTACATTGCTCCAGGCCCATCCCTCAGCTTTTTACCAAAACAGAGGCGGGTGCCCGCTTTGTTATCGTTTCAATTGCGGATTCTAGCTTTAAGCAATAATGGTGTCATTACGATATGATCTCCCCGTCACAACACAGCTGTAAGAGGTGTCATGGCTTGTCTGTTCTCAAAGCTGTACTCACTGAGCTCTTCTATTAATAATGAAGTCCCCATCATGGCCTTTAATAATGTACACCCCCCAATGACAAAGTCATTAGTCTGGCCCACAGCTGCTGTGTGTCAGGTAACATGGTGACGCCTGGAATAGTCTGCTTACTGCAGGGTTTCAACACAATTATAGTGGGGAGAGCCTTCTGTGGCCTGAGACTAAGCAGTGAATTGATATGTATGGATGAGGGTGTGACGTAACAGGGTGGTAGCCGTGGGTGATTGATTGGTTAAGATGTTAACTATGGATATCAATTTTAATAAAAATCATACATACATGGCCCTTCCGGTAATAGGAAAATATTATTTCACCTCAGTCAGACACAAAGATGCGTGAACACAAGTACATAGAGACACACATACCCTCTCACCACAAGACACACCCCAGCCCCTCCAACACAAACACACACCTGTTGATGCCGTGGCAGCGGCTCTGTTGGGGTCCAGTAGGGAGTGGATCCAGTTGGAAGCTCCCTGTTTGAAGTCTCTGAGCAGCAGGGCCGTGTCTCTCCTCACCATGCTCAGAGTGCTCACCTTCTCCACCTTCTTCTCTGCCTGGGGCTCCTCACCTGGGAGAGAGAGGGAGGGGGAGAGGGGAAATGTGGTACCCATCACTCATCAGCATTGATTGGCATGCACAAACACCACGCACTACACTCCGGTGCAGTAAACCATCTCTGCTCCCTCTCACACAGTCGTACCTGCGTAGGCGCTGAGACACCTGGAGAGCACACTGAGGGGCAGTAGGGGGTCAAAGAGGGTGAGCAGGCGGGAGGGCGAGGCGTAGGCGGTGAGCAGGATGGCAGGGTAGGCAGCTACGATGCCATCAGGCATTCGCACACCATGAGAGGCAGCGCGCATCGATGTTGTAATACACAGGTTACCACCGGCACTGTCACCGGCCAGACAGACATTCTCCCCCGTCCAACCTGAGAGAGGAGAGTCAGTCATTAGATTGAGGCAAAAAAGTGAGAGAGAAACAGCAAGAGGGAGAGAAAGGAGAAAAGATGACTAAAAGTGAGAGTCTATATAACACTTCCAAGTCCCACTCTCTGTGCCCGTGTTTATATGGGGCAATGTTTCATCTTCTCCCACAATGTTTTATATTTGGAGACATAAGTTGAGACTATGACATTCAGTTGAGTGAGTTCCAAGCTAACCAGTCTTTAGCTTTCTGTCATAATAATCTATTAAGTACCAGGAAGTATCCATGGTAAATATTGAGATCATTGCAAATAAAGCCCACCTGAAAAAAACAGGCATGTTCATTTACATATACACAGCATCAAAATGTTGTCAAAGACATTTTCCACTCTGGGATATTAAAGATCCTTTATTCTAAGATAAAGTGGTAGTGGTGTGTAGTCCTACCCAGCAGGTGGTGGTTCTTGATGGCCCAGCAGTAGGCGTAAAAGCAGTCCTCCAGGGCCCTGGGGAAGGGGGCATTAGGGGCCAGAGAGTAGTCCACAGACAGGATGGGCACACCCAGGTCCTGAGACCAGCTCTTCAGGTACGGCTGGAGAAGAAAGAAAGGGGGTGAATGGAGGTGAAAGGAGTGAGTTAACCCCCTACCAGGGCAGGCAGAGTGCTGTTTGCAGTTCTGAATGCTTCTTAGTGCCCCCTAGCTAGCTTTACAGGAGGTGGTGTTAAGGATAGGAGAAGAGGTCCTGGTATCAGATTCCCACCTTGCAGGTTCTGTAATGGTGAACTACCAACCCAACCTCAAACGTACACTGCAGAACTCCAGTGGTAGTTTGGTAATTCTGTTAGGAAAATACCAGGTATGCGCACTGTGCTCACAAATGCAACATGACAACCTTGCTCTCACTACACAGGGGTGGTGTTAACCTGTTGTTGCTATGCAATTTGATGTCATGGTAGCTAAGTGATTAGCATTCTTAGAAACATACTTCTCAGATCAAAACATCCTTAGAATATTTGCTTTTATTATTATAACCTTGTACGGTCATCAAGTACTTAGCCTAGTCAGAGAGCGTACATCTGACAATAAATCTCATCTGACAATATTAGTCTGCCCTCTACAGAACACCTCTCCTCTTCTCTCTAAGCATCAGGGACAGTGTCAGTAGTGACAGCTCCGCCTCTCTAAACAATACACAGAGAGCCTCACCTCAGTGGCCCATGACTGGATGTGACCACATCACACTGCCAGACACCACCTCAACACCATCCCTGGGAATCTGCCCTGCACTCTTAAAGCCACGCTGTCATAATGGATCCCAGTCTGGCACCGCTGACGTGTGTGGTGTGTGTACCTGCGTGTCAATCTGAACGATCGCCATTGTCAGTACATGATGCGTTTTGACACCCGTCAGCACGGCTGGCCAGATCTGACAATCACAAGGTTTGCCAGCGGCCCCCATAGAGAGAAGAATACCCACAGAACAACAGGCTGGGTCTAAACTGTCCTGATGAGAGGTGTGTATGGAAAGTATGCCCACCTATCCATAACCTTGCAGATCATCTCCTACTGCCGGGGTTACAGGGTGTAGTAGTTCCACTCCGCAGAGACAGGCACTGTGGTTAATCTGCTTCTGGGCTAGCACCTCTGACACACACACTTGAGTGATTAAGTTGTGGCCCATCCATTATTGGGGGTCTGGATCAATGGGGTACTGAGAGGGACACCACAGACTTCTGCCCTCACACTACACAGCTCCCTCTGTGTGAGAGAGTGAGAGCTTCAGCCCTCAGACACTATCCATCTCCCTGAACACTCCAGGAGGAGGAGTGAAGGTGGCAGGAGGGGGAAAAGTGAAAAATGGAGACACCACAGACTCCTGCCCTCACAGGCTCTATCCATCCCCCCACTGGCCAGGGGGAAGAAGGAAGAACAAGAGTGGGTACAGTGCAGGAGGGAGGAGAGAGAAAAGAAAGCAAAGAGCCAAAGTGATTACAAAAATGACAGAAGAGGTCATTAGGACAAAGGAGAGTAGAGAACAAAGGGAATAATGATCAGAAAGGAGGAACGCGTAGAGGACAGGTTTAGAGGAGAGAGTCTAGAGATCACACACAGATAGGCCCTAATGGAAGATGTCTATGAAATATAAAGCCATAATAACTTCATGCAGAGTTCCAGGCTAATTCAACATGACAGGCTTGTTCCTCCTCAGATCACTTCCTATAGCCTCTGGTTGCTAGGCTATTGGAGATCAAGGGACTGCCAGTCCACTCTGGTTTCATGGTGACGCTTCTCAGTGGTTAAAAGTAGCCTGCTGGTTATATAATACTGTCTCATCTGTCAGAGGCTGAGCTCTGAGCTGACCACTTCAAGAGGACAGGGGGAGAAGGAGAGAGGAGAGAATGAGGAGGGAGGAAAGAGACAGGAGTGGAAGAGGGGGTAAGGGGGGCTGGCCTGCACCAATTACTAGATAATAGAGTGATACAAATAAAGTCAGTGTGTCCATCAACCCTACAGGATGAATTAAACGGTCTTTAGCAGGAACAGCTCACTACAGGGAAGCCATGGAGTGAAAACACAATCATATCCTCAAGACCACCAAGTACCCCTCTAACAACGCAACTCCCAAACTGTTCATTAGAATGGTTTGATTCCAGTTAACTATAATATATTTTAAAAAATACATTGATGTCTTGAACACAGATAGGCTGTGGAGAGAACCAGGCCACACCATGGGCTCCCACCATAGAGACCCTAGTTAGGTTAAAGGTGAAACGTGATGTCAATTCCTTACCAACGAACGAACGAGAGAGAACAGAATGTGTTGTTACCTCGTGAGACTTGGAGGTCTGGGCCACAAAGCCTCCTCCGTGGTAGTGAACCAGGAGCCAGCGAGAAGGGGGGCTCTGCTTGGTCTTCATTCCCAGGGACAGGGAGATCGGACCCCCCTCAGAACTAGACAGGGACAGCAACGCCTCACTGTCCTACAGAGACAGACAGACAATCATAATCAAAAGGTAGAAAAATTATGTTTTCACAATTGCTACAGATATTGATTTGTCTGTTTGCTTTACAGCTCTCTGTTGAACAATCCCTTCAGTCAGGATTAGCTGTGCGTTTTTTTCTCTGCTCCTGACTGTCCTTCCATCTCCACCACAAACACACCATCCTCATTCCCATTCATTAACATTAGCAGGGAACAGCAGAGAGGCGTTCGCTTGTGTCCTCCACATAAAACGACAGCTCTTTGACTGAGCAGGATCAATGAGTGAGTTGAAAGTGTTGGCTGATATGTCTGGTTTAATACCAGACTACAGATGCTCAGCTCTGCTGTTCAATACCTCCCCAAATAAATAAATGTGAGTGTGTGTGTGTGTGTGTGAGGATTTAAAGGGATTAAGAGCCACGGATGAGCAGAGAAGACACTGTTGTTTACAACAGCTGCTCTCAGACAAAGGAAACGCAAACTAACAGAATCCCTTGATGTTCGAGCATTTCACTCAGGAAGAGGCTTCTCAACAGCTTGAAGCCAATTAATATGAGAAATACACACTGTCAGACTGCTGCTATTAAAGTTAGTACAGCGACAGCAGCACATTTTGATCTACCAGTTAAAAGGTTCTGCATGTCAGATTTGAAAGGTTAACAACAGTGAACTTTGATGTAGAATCAGCTGAGACTGGAATATAACCAGTATGAGACCAGGGTTGTATTCACTAGGAACCGAAGAACCAAGCGGGACCTACCTGCATTTGTCCAATACAAACTTGTTTACTTTGCAAAACGTTTTTCGATTATGCTTCTAGCCTTAATTTGCATTTTGATAACATACTTACAGTATTTCAAATTTTTGTGTGTATAGTATTGCTTACTATTTTTTTTTTTATATCTTGGTTTCCATTGAACGCGCCATAAAAATAAAGGCATTTAAATGTATTATATGAAAACTGCCTTGGTCCTCCTTTTTCATCACATGTAAAGGTGGTTTGAAATGTGGCTTGAAATATCCGATCCCATGTACTTTTTGGCTGTTCAGACGGCAGGAAAAGTACGATTTGAATCAGATATAATTTTTTTTTTTTTTAAATAGGATTTGAGTCACTTCAAAATGCCAATATGAACAAGGCTTTAGTTACCTGCCCCTCCCTCAGCTCGTAGGAGATCAGCCTCATCTGCACGGGGCCAGGGCCGGTGTGGGCCGACGGGGCCTCTATGGTGACAGTGAGGTGCGGATTGGCCACCAGCGGGAGGTCAAAGGGCACAGGGGGCACCGAGAGGGCACGGTTCACCTTCACCTGGGTGGACGTCATACTGGCTAGACTCTGAGGGGACGAGTAGAAGGCAAGGAGGAAGAAGATTACGTTGTCATCCGTCACAGATACACCGCAATGTTTCAGTCTTTTCCTTCAGGAGGAGGGACAAGAAAGAAAGAGTGAAGGCAGAGGGCAAATCAGATAAACATTCATAATTCACCATATCATTTCATTCTTTTGTTTTGAACTTCCGGTCATTTGTAGGTCAATAAACTTGACAAAAAGACAAAGCTGAGAGCATCTCATGGCAGGAAAGCATCCAGTAAAATCTAAACACAGTGACAGTATTACAAGCTCTGTAACTACATAACTATGAGACGCATGAAAGAGAGTCAAGATAGCCAACAGGACAAACGCTGAGACAAACGCATGCAAGGGAAGAGTGCTCTACCACTGAGCTGTACATCCCAGCGCAAGGGAAGAGTATTCTACTAGCGACCCATTCCAAAGTCCATCCAGTGGTCAGTGACTCACAGATAGAATCTCAGTCTCTGTGATGTTCCAGAAGGCCTTCCAGAAGTGGATGTCCAGGTTCTGAGTGATGCGTTCAAACTCCGCCCCCCTTAGCTCCGGGTCAATGGCGTACTTCCCTGAGGTAAAGAAGGAGCTGGCTGCTACACCTGGAGAAAGAGGGAAGGGGAGAGAAGATAGTGGAGAGATGGTTGTAGGAGGGAGGCAAGAAGGAGAGGGTGATAAGGACAGTTGCAGGTAAAAAAAAAAAAAAGAGTGGGTCAAGGGAGTGGAAGTGGGTCACGGTAGTGGAAGTGGGTCAAGGTAGTGGAAGTGGCAGAGGGAAAAATGTATAGGTATGGATAAAGATGAATGAAAAGAAAAGGGACAGGGAAGAGGAGAGGGAGTAGCTAACATCAAATCACCACCTCACTGAGACAGAAACACAGGGAGGGGGAGGCAGAGACAGCGCGATGGCCATGAGTGGAGGCAGTACATGCTACTGTTAAACAGAACTCTTTCAATCCCTGTAGCTACAGGAGTGTCTGGATGGGACAGAGCAATGGTCACTTGTTGTCCAGGAGAGCTGAACTATATGGCTATTTGTTCTGCCACGGCACTAAAACAGATTCCCCTAATCTAATTAAATCACCAAGACTTGGTTAATAGGTGACCATGGGGATAGAGTGACCATGTCAAAGGCTGGCTCTATGTCCCAGACAGACTATAGCAGTGGTCAAGGGGGACAGATACTCACCATACGGTGCAATACCTCCTTGCTCCACTGGGAAGCAGCATAAAGCACAAGACAGTGTTCGATCAAATCATTTGGGTGTGCGGTCACATCCTTTATAAACAAGAGGTGTAGACTAACAGTGAAATTCTTACTTGTGTGTGTGCTGTATGGAAAAAGTGTTTCTGTACTCATAAGTGTCCATATATCCATGACCTATGAAATGTTGGAATCCTTCTAGACTGTAATGTCATTTGGGGATTAAGAAAGAATTTAAAATGTGTGTGTGTGGGTTAATGGGCAATGTAAGTAAGTCTTCCTTTAACCTCTCTTGGGTAGGGGGCAGTATTTTCACCTCCGGATGAAAAGCGTGCCCAAAGTAAACTGCCTGTTCCTCAGGCACAGAAGCTAGGATATGCATATTATTGGTAGATGTGGATAGAAGACACTAAAGTTTCAAAAACTGTTAAAATAATGTCTGAGTATAACAGAACTGATATGGCAGGTGAAAACCTGAGAAAAATCCATTCAGGAAGTGGAATTATTTTCATGTAGCTGTTTTTCAACTCAATGCCTATAGAGAATCCAATGGGTTAGGAATCAGATTGACATCTAGTGGAAGCCATAGGAACTCCAGTCTTTAGACATGGTTTCAGGCTTTTATTTTGAGAAACGACGAGTAAACAGCCCTTTTGGTCAGAGGACAGAGGAACTCTGCAGACCTGATTCGGCGAGCTCCGTTTGTTATTTTTCCTTTCTATTGAAAACGGTATTGTCCGGTTGAAATATTATTGATTATAAAGACAAACAACCTGAGGATTAATTATAATCATCGTTTGACATGTTTTGACAAACTTTACCGGTACTTTTAGTATGTATTCGTCTGCCTGCTGTGACTGCCTTGGAGCCATTGGATTACTGAACAAAACGCACCAACAAAACTGAGTTTTTGGGACATAAAGAGGGACTTTATCGAACATTTACTGTGTAACTGGGAGTCTTGTGAGTGCAACCATATGAAGATCAAAGGTAAGTGTTGTATAGCACACTATTAGTTATACCTAACATAAGGACAGGACATGAAACGGGAGTAGAAATTAGCGTGGACATTGGGGGGGTTACAGGGTGCCCTAAAGGGACAAAACTAGAATATCAATACACAACATATTCCTCCCCCTTTTACCTTTGATGACTCATAAGGAAAAAGTAAATATTCACTGTTTTGCCTATTGTTTTCTTTTTAATATAAGTTCTCTTTATGCAAGTAAATGAACTTTTCAGAATAACCTCTTCTAAACTAGGGATAGAGGGTAGACTGCCTCAGTCCCCAGACCTGGGGTGTATTCTGCCCCAATGTCAGTGGTTAGTCTGAACTAAATAGTCAACCTGTCAGGGTGTTGTCTTTCTCTTGCAGGGTAATGACGACGTACAGGTGAGTCTACAGTCACATTATCGCTGAGTCGGAGTGGTGATGGTGTATGCCCAGACTGGGGTGAAACAGTACCCTGAGTAGGCACTCTGACTGGTTCAGGTGAGTCTGGAGCACTTTCCACATTCGTAGGTTGCTGCAGAGGATGTTCAGGTGATAGCTCATAGTCGTGGTAGGTCTCCAGTAGCTGATCTTAGTTTGTCATTTGACAGGAGTCATCTGAGGTTGGTTCCTTGCAAAAGTTGATCCGCTTGTCTTCTCCATATGATGTTCTCCGGTGTGTGAAATGTGTAGGACACAGGCCCTGTTTGTGCAACCACTGTGGCTGGTATCCACTTTGGAGCTTTTCAGTAGTTCCGAGCAAGAACTCGCTCTCCAGCTTTGAAGCTTCTGTGTTTTGCTTTGCTCTGTCCCTCCACCTGTGCTCGCTGTTGTGTCTGTACAAACGGTCTCGTCTTTGGAGGTCTCAGGAGGTCGAGTCGCGTGTGAAGCCGTCTTTTCATCATGGCTGACGCGGGGGCCACTTTGGTTGTAGCATGGGGAGTGTTTCTGTAAGTTAACAGGAGGTGTTTAGACACCTATTGAGGGAGCTGGCAAGCCGAAGCGACACTTCATCACTGTGACCTCAGGCCATTTGCATCAACTACGACTAAGAACATACGATCTTCCAGTGGGCCTGCATAGTCTGTGTGGACTCGCTGCCAAGGCTCCTCTGGGAAGTCCCATGGGTGTAGTGGCGCTAGCTGAGGCATCTTATCTTTTGACATGCAGAACATGACTTGACCTCGTCTTCGATAGCTGCGTCCAGACCTGGCCACCAAAAGTAGCGGCGGGCAATCTCCTTCATTCACACCATGCCACAGTGCCCTGAATGGAGTTCTTCAAGCACCTGCCTTCTCAGTGGCGGTGGTATGATGACTCGAAAACCACATAGCAAACGTCCAAACTGAACTGTGAGCTCGTTTCTCCTCACTAGGTAAGGTTGTAGGCTGTCCAACATTTCTCCTTTTCCACGAGTGACAATGTCCACGACCGCCGACATCACTGGATCAGTGTGGGTGACCTTTTTCACTTGGACAGAAGTAACTGGGGCGTTCGTCACTTCCTTAAAGTAGAAGATTTCAGCCTGGGAGTGCTCAGTGTGTGCGACAGGTAAGGGAAGCCTTGAGAGGCCGTCTGCATTGCAGTGCTGCTCAGAACTTCGGTACTTGATATCGTACTGGTGAGCAAATAACAACCATCGCTGCATGCAAGCGACGGAATGCCGGTGGTGTGGGGACCAAAGATGGAGGTGAGGGGTCTATGGTCCGTCAGCAGTGTGAATCAACGGCCAAACAGAAACTGATGACATTTCTTTACTCCAAACACAATGACGAGTGCTTCACGCTCTATCTGTGCATAATTGCTCTCGGCTTTACTTAAGGTCCGTGATGCAAAAGCGATTGGCCTTTCTTCACCTGATGGCATGATGTGTGAGACAACCGCACCAACGCCATAAGGCGATGCATCACATGCCAACTGTAATGGCAAGTTGGGGTTGAAGTGAGTTAGGGCCTCTGACTGAGCTAAGGCCATTTTCACTTTCTTGAAAGCCTCCTCACATCTGTCTGTCCACTGTTGGGTTGTGTTCAAAAGTACATGCAGTGGCTTTAACATGTTAGCTAGGTTTGGCACAAAGATTGTGTAGTATGTCAGTAGTCCTAAGAATGATCACAGCTGACTCACGTTCTGTGGGGATGAAGCTTCCGCAATATCTTTGCCGTCTGAGGCTGTATAGAAGGAGAAACTACATCACCTTACACTACAGCCCACAAAGATGACTCTGAAAACATACAGTGAGAGGAAGCGTGACCAAAGTTTTTATGGCGTATGGGACAGGTCTAGCTTTGAAGCATTTGGGTTGCTGTCTGGTTTCAGTCAGGTTATGTCCTTTATTCTGCCAAGTTCTCCTTTGAACACATCTGCGTGTTTCCTCAATATCCCTTGTAGGTTGGTGTCCTCTTTTGCAGCCATGTGAATTTCCTGCCAGTTTGGTTTGATCTTTACCAGCCATGTGCGTCCTAGCAATGCTGGATGGTTACCTTTCACAATGTAGAGTGGTAGCTTTACCTTCTGTTTGTTGAGCTCCACTGTAACAATCATACTTCCTCTCACTGTATGTTTTCAGAGTCATCTTTGTGGGCTGTAGTGTAAGGTGATGTAGTTTCTCCTTCTATACAGCCTCAGACAGCAAAGATATGCTGTCTGCTCCAATGTCCACTTGCATCCGTACTGCGTTTCCATCCAGTAGCGGTGTCACCCAGTACCCGTATCCATTGTCTGAAATTAACATAACATGCAAAAATTCCTCCCCTTCAGACACTTTGTTCATCCTCTGTGTGCTCCATTTTATGCACTTTCTTTTTGTACTTCCTGAAGTGGCTTTTCCTTTGTTCAGTACTTTTGTTTGATTGTGTCTTTTGGTTTTTACATGCACATTTGATGTGACCCTTTTTTCCACAACTTCTGCAGTCTAAGTCTTTGCACCAACACTCCTCTGCTTGGTGATACTGCTTGGTGATCTGGTTTCCCACAGCAATAGCATGGCTTCCCACCTCCTGCCTTGTTTTTTAACCACGTAGACACCTTATGCACTTTGGTCGATGCACTTAGCTGTTGTGCGTCTTTATTTGCCATTTCCATTGACGTACTCAACATTACAGAGAGCAATAGAAGTTACTCTCAGTCAAAAGGCGTTTCTGAATTGCCTCGCTGCGCATGCCACACATTAACCCATCACGTATAGATAGGGTCACTCATTGCTCGCCCAAATTCACAGTTTTCAGATTACTGTTTCAAACAGCCACAAACAGATCGATTCCCTCCCCTCTTGATTTCTCTTATGAAACCAGAATCTCTGCGATTATCAGTGGTTTGGGAGAATGTATTTTTAAAAAGGTAGACAATTTCATCATATGATTTATCACCAGGTTTTTCAGGCATTACTAGGCTGCGCAGTAGATTGAATGTTTTTCCTCCCATAAGTCAAAAATGTTGGCACAACAACTTCTGCTTTAATTCCATTTGCCAACACAAAGTACTCAATACGTTCTGTGTAAGAACTCCATTGTTCCACAGATTCAACAAATGTTCCTACATTTCCAATCAATGCAGATATTTTCGGTTTATTTTTATTTCGCACACTTTTCAGACGGTCCCGTACTCCCAGACCCTTTTCTTTTTTTTAACTCATGCTGACTTCACTTTCTCACGCAGCGAAATTCTTTCTATCCCTCGAGGCCGTGACATCAAAGGCTAGCTAGCATCACTCAACTGGTTAGCTCCACGTTTTGTTTGAGTCTTTCTAAAGCGGATTTTTTAAATTTTTTACTCAGACTTTCTGCAGAAGATGAGCACAAACGTGAGAACGTTTCTTCCTCGTCTCCAGTTGTTGTAAAGCACACTATTACTTACACAACTAATAAAAGGACAGGACATGAGACAAGAATAGAAATTAACGAGGGCATTGTTTCATGCGTTTCACAGGAAGACCATTCAATGTAGGTAAGCCAAGGGGAGTTACAGGCGCCCTAAAGGGACAAAACTAGAATATCAATACACAACATTAAGGGATTCATTTTATCGCCTGACTTGACTCCTCTACCTGGCTGGAAAATGCTTGTATGCGTTTGTGTGCTGGGCGCTGTCCTCAGATAATCGCATGGTATGCTTTCGCCGTAAAGCCTTTTTGAAATTTGACACAAGGCTGAATTAACAAGAAGTTAATCTTTAAACCGATGTAACACACTAGTATGTTTTATGAATTTTTATTATGAGTATTTCTGTTTTTGGCGCTATGCAATTTCACCGGCTTCTGGCCAGGCCACGCTAGCATCCCACATTCCTTAGAGGTTAAGGTTAATAATGTATTGTATCTAGCATTGATATTCACCCTCACAATCCCTTCACGTCGACTGAGTTGCCATGTCAGTAGAATGGTTTAGGATGTAAATGAGAATTTATTAATGATTGAGTGGCTTTTGTTTCCATCAATAGGGAGGTTTGCTGGAGCCACTGACCAATGCCTGACTGGTTGCGCCTGTAGTTCTCTCCAAAGGCCACCAGGCCGATGGCTATGGTCTGCAGACAGGGACGGATGGCTGGAGTGAACTGGAAGAGGAGACATGAACACAAATCACTCTAAAATATTTTTTCCCCTGAGGCTAACCAAAAGGGCCTCAGTCATTCCAAAAGTATTCCTCCCTCCAAATCTCCCCCCTACCTGGAATCCAAGGCAGCGTCCGTAGAAGCAGCCCTTGTGCATGGAGGAGTACTCCCGGACAAAGCTCTGGCTGAGGCCGCTCTCCTCGTGGAAGAAGAGGTTCCCGTGGCTGTTGTCGTGCAGCAGTCGCTGGGCCAGGTAGAGCAGGGCTCTCAGCTGACATAGGGCCGAGCAGTAGGCCTCCATCTCCCCTGCGTTGTGGGCCGTCCGAAAGAAGATGCTGCGTCGGTTGGTGGAGATGTAGCGCCCCTTGTGGATGATGTGGAGAATGCAGCAGCGCACCACCTAGGAGAGGGGTGGGAGGAAAAAGAGAAGGGAGTGAAAGAAATAGGCAGGAGGAGGAAAAGTGCTTGTGTGAGAGAGAAATAACATTAAAAAAGAGAATGTCAGAGCAAAAAACAACAGGTACAGAAAAGGAGTGTGAGAGACCATGAAAAAAGGTGGAGACAGAAATTGAGACTATTTAATAGAGGTAAGCAGCTGGCAGAGAGGTGGTCATGATTTCTCATCAATAAAAGAGGGATCCTGAAAAGGTTCTATCGTGACAATCAATTGGTAGAAAAAAGAAAAAAAAGCGGAAATAAAAATAAACTTGAGGCATACGATGCTGGTGTTGGGTTTTCCCCAATTTTGAGGCCATCAGGCACACACACACACACATACACACATATATATATATGCACTAAGGACACTCAAAAACACAACACACACACACTCCCTCAATCTCTCTTAACTAGGGAGTTGTCACACATACAGACAAACAAACCCCGCCATTCTACCTTGACTAGAGAGCGGTATCCGTTGGCTGGTATGTGTGGGTCAAAGTCAAAGTGGTGGTAGACAGCAGCAAAGCCGGAGATGACAGGTTCCAGGCTGCTGGCGTGCTCCTGGATCAGGGTCATGGTGTCCACCAGTCGCTGTGCCGCGCCCCCCTGGGCCCCCTCAGAGAAGAACGTAGCATTCTCCTCACACACACTGTACAGGGCAGTAAACACGGCCTTGGTGTCCATCACTGGGGGGGGGGGGGGGGGGGGGAAGAGAGGGAAGAGAGAAACAATCAGCATGCAACACCATACAAAGACTGATCCTGTCTTATTCCCCCAAAATAGGCTATACTTAATACTCACTTTATTCAAATGGCTGACCCACTATAGCCAGCCTTATACAACAGGTGATTTGGAGTAAGAGTCTATCCCATGACATACTAGACAACATACAGATAGCCACATTCAGAAAAACAGGCATTGTTGGCATCATTACCCTAGCAACGCAATACTGCTGTTACTAGGGTGGCACATTTTGGGTAATATTCAGAGGTGGAAAATGTCCATGGGAATATATGGGAATTAATATTAATACCATTTAAATGTTGATGTTTTTTGCTTTGGAGATATTTACCATATCATATGGAGCACGAAACAAATATTTTACCTTATCATAAGTAGACAATTGAAAATGATTAAATCCTTCCAATAGAAATAAAAACACTTCGTTACGAATTGAATGAGTTGACTTCACATGGAATGATTTCACTGAACTAAAGGGAATATTGAATGATCCATGGCATCTCCCAAAAACATTTTCAACATACATCTGTAAAATTATAGTCCAGAAACTAAAGCTTTGGTTGTCTTCCTCCGTCTGTCTTCCATGTCTTCTCCCTGGACCTCAATGTCCACCTCTTGAACATCAGACTCTGAGGCCTCATCTTCACTGTTACTTTCCAACCCTGTTGAGGATGGCTCGTTGTCAGGCTCAAAAAGCTTCAAATTTGCCTGGATGGCCACCAATGGCCACCAATTTTTCAACACTTGTATTGGTCAGCCTGTTGCGTGCTATGGTGTGTGTGTTCCCAAACAAGGACCAGTTGCACTCTGAGGCGGCTGATGTTGGTGGGATTTGGAGGATAATGGAGGCAACAGGGGAAGGAGCCTCAGATCCACAGTCCCTTCCACCAGGTGGCTGATGAGATATGTTGGCACGACTGTCATATCATACGACTGGCAAAGCCTTTGCCTGGAAGTGTACTTTGCCAGACTGCCAAGAACCATCCAGGCCAAGGTGGCGAGACACAGTAGTGATGACACCATAGGCCTTGTTGATCTCTGCACGAGACAGGATGCGCTTGCCAGCAAACTTTGGGTCCAACATGTACGCTGTGGCGTGTATGGGCTTCAGGCAGAAGTCTTCACGCTTTTTGGTGCATTTCAGAACAGCAGTTTCTTCTGCTTGGCGCAACAGTGAAGTGAGCAGGGCAGTACGGATTTCTTCTCTTACGTCTACAAGCAGAGTCTGATGGCATTGTTGTCTAAGTTTGTTTTACTCACTGCTTTAGCACACTCTGCCAACCCTGATTTCCATACCCAACTATAACATCTTCCGTCAAGATAGAACTGCCAAAGGGGGAGGAGTTGCAGTCTACTGCAGAGATAGCCTGCAAAGTAATGTCATACTTTCCAGGTCCATACCCAAACAGTTCGAACTACTAATTTTGAAAATTACTCTCTCCAGAAATAAGTCTCTCACTGTTGCCGCCTGCTACCGACCCCCCTCAGCTCCCAGCTGTGCCCTGGACACCATTTGTGAATTGATCGCCCCCCATCTAGCTTCAGAGTTTGTTCTGTTAGGTGACCTAAACTGGGATATGCTTAACACCCCGGCAGTCCTACAATCTAAGCTAGATGCCCTCAATCTCACACAAATCATCAAGGAACCCACCAGGTACAACCCTAACTCTGTAAACAAGGGCACCCTCATAGACGTCATCCTGACCAACTGGCCCTCCAAATACACCTCCACTGTCTTCAACCAGGATCTCAGCGATCACTGCCTCATTGCCTGTATCCGCCACGGAGCCGCAGTCAAACGACCACCCCTCATCACTGTCAAACGCTCCCTAAAACACTTCTGTGAGCAGGCCTTTCTAATCGACCTGGCCCGGGTATCCTGGAAGGACATTGACCTCATCCCGTCAGTTGAGGATGCCTGGTCATTCTTTAAAAGTAACTTCCTCACCATTTTAGATAAGCATGCTCCGTTCAAAAAATGCAGAACTAAGAACAGATACAGCCCTTGGTTCACTCCAGACCTGACTGCCCTCGACCAGCACAAAAACATCCTGTGGCGGACTGCAATAGCATCGAATAGTCCCCGTGATATGCAACTGTTCAGGGAAGTCAGGAACCAATACACGCAGTCAGTCAGGAAAGCTAAGGCCAGCTTCTTCAGGCAGAAGTTTGCATCCTGTAGCTCCAACTCCAAAAAGTTCTGGGACACTGTGAAGTCCATGGAGAACAAGAGCGCCTCCTCCCAGCTGCCCACTGCACTGAGGCTAGGTAACACGGTCACCACCGATAAATCCATGATTATCGAAAACTTCAATAAGCATTTCTCAACGGCTGGACATGCCTTCCGCCTGGCTACTCCAACCTCGGCCAACAGCTCCGCCCCCCCCGCAGCTCCTCGCCCAAGCCTCTCCAGGTTCTCCTTTACCCAAATCCAGATAGCAGATGTTCTGAAAGAGCTGCAAAACCTGGACCCGTACAAATCAGCTGGGCTTGACAATCTGGACCCTCTATTTCTGAAACTATCCGCCGCCATTGTCGCCACCCCTATTACCAGCCTGTTCAACCTCTCTTTCATATCGTCTGAGATCCCCAAGGATTGGAAAGCTGCCGCAGTCATCCCCCTCTTCAAAGGGGGAGACACCCTGGACCCAAACTGTTACAGACCTATATCCATCCTGCCCTGCCTATCTAAGGTCTTCGAAAGCCAAGTCAACAAACAGATCACTGACCATCTCGAATCCCACCGTACCTTCTCCGCTGTGCAATCTGGTTTCCGAGCCGGTCACGGGTGCACCTCAGCCACACTCAAGGTACTAAACGATATCATAACCGCCATCGATAAAAGACAGTACTGTGCAGCCGTCTTCATCGACCCTGCCAAGGCTTTCGACTCTGTCAATCACCCTTTTCTTATCGGCAGACTCAATAGCCTCGGTTTTTCGGATGACTGCCTTGCCTGGTTCACCAATTACTTTGCAGACAGAGTTCAGTGTGTCAAATCGGAGGGCATGCTGTCCGGTCCTCTGGCAGTCTATGGGGGTGCCACAGGGTTCAATTCTCAGGCCGACTCTTTTCTCTGTATATATCAATGATGTTGCTCTTGCTGCGGGCGATTCCCTGATCCACCTCTACGCAGACGACACCATTCTATATACCTTCGGCCCGTCATTGGACACTGTGCTATCTAACCTCCAAACGAGCTTCAATGCCATACAACACTCCTTCCGCGGCCTCCAACTGCTCTTAAACGCTAGTAAAACCAAATGCATGCTTTTCAACCGATCGCTGCCTGCACCCGCATGCCCAACTAGCATCACCACCCTGGATGGTTCCGACCTTGAATATGTGGACATCTATAAGTACCTAGCTGTCTGGCTAGACTGCAAACTCTCCTTCCAGACTCATATCAAACATCTCCAATCGAAAATCAAATCAAGTCGGCTTTCTATTCCGCAACAAAGCCTCCTTCACTCACGCCGCCAAGCTTACCCTAGTAAAACTGACTATCCTACCGATCCTCGACTTCGGCGATGTCATCTACAAAATGGCTTCCAACACTCTACTCAGCAAACTGGATGCAGTCTATCACAGTGCCATCCGTTTTGTCACTAAAGCACCTTATACCACCCACCACTGCGACTTGTATGCTCTAGTCGGCTGGCCCTCGCTACATATTCGTCGCCAGACCCACTGGCTCCAGGTCATCTACAAGTCCTTGCTAGGTAAAGCTCCGCCTTATCTCAGTTCACTGGTCACGATGGCAACACCCATCCGTAGCACTCGCTCCAGCAGGTGTATCTCACTGATCATCCCTAAAGCCAACACCTCATTTGGCCGCCTTTCGTTTCAGTACTCTGCTGCCTGTGACTGGAACGAATTGAAAAAAAAAAAAATCGCTGAAGTTGGAGACTTTTATCTCCCTCACCAACTTCAAACATCAGCTACCTGAGCAGCTAACCGATCGCTGAAGCTGTACATAGTCTATTGGTAAATAGCCCACCCATTTTCACCTACCTCATTCCCATACTGTTTTTATTTATTTACTTTTCTGCTCTTTTGCACACCAATATCTCTGTACCTGTACATGACCATCTGATCATTTATCACTCCAGTGTTAATCTGCAAAATTGTAATTATTCGCCTACCTCCTCATGCCTTTTGCACACATTGTATATAGACTCCCCCTTTTTTTTCCTATTGTGTTATTGACTTGTTAATTGTTTACTCCATGTGTAACTCTGTTGTCTGTTCACACTGCTATGCTTTATCTTGGCCAGGTCGCAGTTGCAAATGAGAACTTGTTCTCAACTAGCCTACCTGGTTAAATAAAGGTGAAATAAAAAAGAAATAAAAATAAATTGTCTCCCTCAATCCATTTAATGGCTACTGCTATAGATTTCAGGAGTTTCAGGCCGCTTCCCACTCTCTCCCAAAATACAGCTGGGAGGATCCTCTTGATGGGGCTGTCCATATCAACAGATTGATATGGACATTTATTGGAGACTCCTTCCCCTCCAGAAGACTGCCAAACAAGATGACAACACCACCAGCAGCTTCAATGTGGTGCTCTTATTCTTCTCAATTTGCTTAGAGAGGTAGATTGCTGCTATAATTTGACCCTTCACATACCTAACCATTTCCTTGGCTCTCCTGTAGAGTGTATCCATTGTTTTCAGTACCATGATGTCCTTGAGGAACAGATTCAATGCATGAGCCGTGTAATGTGAGGGTAGGACTCCTCCACTTTAGACCAAGCAGCCTTCATGTTCGCAGCACTGTCTGTCACCCGTGAAAATACCTTCTGTGGTCCAAGGTCATTGATGACTGCCTTCAGCTTATCTGCAACATAGAGACCGGTGTGCCTGTTGTCCCTTGTAGAATACTGGTTGAGGGGAGATGATAAAGCTAATTATTCCTTGCCCACAAACATTCGACCACCCATCAGAGATGATTGCAATACAGTCTGCTTGCTCGGATTTGCTTGACCTTCACTTGAACTCTGTTGAACTCTGCATCCAGCAAATGAGTAGATAAAGCATGTCTGGTTGGAGGGGTGTATGCTGGGCGAAGAACATTCAGAAATACCTACCAATACACATTGCTTGTGAGAATCAGAGGTGAACCAGTTGCATACACAGCTCGAGCAAGACATTCATCAGCAACTCTGACTACGTTCCTCCATTGCTTAAAAAAACCTTCTGATTCAAGGAGGACCGTGAGCTGTTGCTATCGATAAGATGTCCGATTCATAATTTTCACTTCTAATAGAAGTATAGGGACTTCTGTCAGAGGTTGCTTGTTGTGAGCGCTGAGGGAACTTTATGCACCTGGCCAGATGATTCTGCATCTTTTTTGCATTCTTCACATATAATTTGGCACAGTATTTGCAAGTGTACACAGCTTTTCCTTCTACATTAGCTCCATTGAAATGTCTCCACACAGATATGAAAAAGCCAAGGGCACTGTAAAGATTAGGAAAAAAAAGTAATAATAATTATATATATATATTTTTAAATACCATTCCATGTACAGATAAATAGTTAAGCCGTTAGATTAAACTCCTTTGTAAGATAAATGGTTTAAAATTAAACATGGAAACAGGTGAATTAATACTCAGTTAGCAGGCTCGAGCAAGCTAAAACCCACATGGTAGCAAAAACTGACTAGCAGAAATTGTTAACATTAGAAATGATTTAAACACACTTTGCTGTAGGCTACTATTTACTAGTTATCAAAAAATCATGTATATCATAAAATATATTCACCCAAATCAGTATTTTAGTCAAAATTTACCAGAAAGCATGTAGTCTTTGGCTCAGACAGTGTAGTGGGCTCAATAGCATCTCATTAGTGTGCAATATCTTGTGAATCAGCTGTACATGTGATGAAGAATACATTGTGCATGCAGAGGGTTGCAATTCAATTGGGAATAGTTTAACCAAAATATGCCACAAGACCTAGAATTGCCTTGTGTATCCCACAAAAAAAGGTTCACGGTTATAAGCTAACTTTCTTGATGAATTTAAGCAAAATTCCCCAAATTCCCAGGTTGAACTTCCCATGGAAAATTCCCGGAATGTTTGACCCTTTGCAACCCTAGCGGTTCCAGATCCACAGTCTCATCTGCCACTGTAAAAAGCATTGAGACGTTCCGACATTTGCAACATTGAAATTTGATCTCCACTGGGTACTGTAATAATGAATGTGTCGAGTCGGGACGAGACAGAAAGCTTTTCTCTGCCGGTCGAAATCATGAATCAGCATAGTTTTTCTGGATATATACAAAGAGATGTCAATAGAAAAACAGGTCAAATGAAACAAAAATGCAGCTCGTTTGCCGTCTTTCAACTTCAGTCTGAAGTGATTGTGTTAAGTGTGTAGCTAGCAAGGGGGAAGAGCCTCCATAGCAACCATTTTTGGTTAGTTGTGCTTTACATGGCCGTCAGAAAAAGACCATGTCACAACCATGATAAATGTCCTAACACATGGCCTCATCTATTATTGCTTAAGTATAAAAGCTGATTGAGTGAAATGTTGCACAAGCTGAGAAAACTAAATACAAGCTTCATTCCTCTAAGACAGTCATGTAACAGGAGCAGAGAGCAAGTGGTGGAACACACCGTGTTGCTGTCTTCTCCGCTCTGTCTTTCCACTCTTATGGTCCCTAAGGGAGATACATGACTGAAACAATTTCTGAGGAGTTCATCAAACAGAGTAACCATGCATTAACAGTGAACTGAACTGCCATCCAAGCAATTAAAACCTAACGCCCTGGTGGACTCCTTGTGGAGTAGCCAGGCTGCCTGCTGTATTGAGTTCTAGTGAACCACCTGAGATCAATTTCCACAGCAGAGGCACAGGGCAGAGCAGCCCAGGTGCCACAGGTACTTACTGTATAGAATGACAAAGCTGGAGAGAGAGCAGAACAAGGGGAACAACTACTCCAAGTCTCAGAGCGAGTGACGTTTGAAACACTATTAGCACGCACCTCGCTAACTAGCTAGCCATTTCACATCGTTTACACCAGCCTAATCTCGGGAGTTGATAGGCTTGAAGTCATAAACAGCGCAATGCTTGAAGCATTGCGAAGAGCTGCTGGCAAACGCACGAAAGTGCTGTTTGAATGAATGCTTACAAGTCTGCTGGTGCCTACCATCACTCAGTCAGACTGCTCTAGCAAATCATAGACTTAATTGTAACATAATGACACAGAAATACGAGCCTTAGGTCATTAATATGGTCGAATCCGGAAACAAAACATTTATTCTTTAAGTGAAATACGGAAACGTTCCGTATTTTATCTAACGGGTGCCATCCATAAGTCTAAATACTGCTGTTACATTGCACAACCTTCAATGTTATGTCATAATTATGTAAAATTCTGGCAAATTAGTTCGCAATGAGCCAGGCGGCCAAAACTGTTGCATATACACTGATTCTGCGTGCAATGAACGAAATGAACATTCAATTATTTGGCAACAGCTCTGGTGGACATTCCTGCAGTCAGCATGCCAATTGCATGCTCCCTCAAAACTTGAGGTATCTGTGAAATTGTGTTGTGTGACAAAACTGAACATTTTATAGTGACATTTTATTGTCCCCAGCACAAGGTGTGCCTGTGTAATGAGCATGTTGTTTAATAAGCTTCTTGATATACTACACCTGTCAGGTGGATGGACTATCTTGGCAAAGGAGAAATGTCACTAAAAAGAGATGCAAACAAATTTGTGCACAACATTTGAGAAATACGCTTTTTGTGAGTATGGAACATTTCTGGGAACCTTTAGAGATCAACAATTTACATGTTGAGTTTATATTTTTGTTTAGTGTATATGGCTAAGAGCCTAGCTACAATCAGATATTATACGTTAGTATTTGCCAGAAAGTCATTTTCATTGCAACTTGAAGCTTACTGTTAGCTAGCTAGTGAACGTTAGGTTGCTGGATCACTAACTAATGTTATGTATGATCTGTGTAGTAACTAGTAATATTATTCTTATGTCAAGCAAATTGCATTGCTAGTAGTTACAGCCAAATATGACCAATCATTTCCAGTGGTTCCAATGACTAATTTGACTACAGCCACCACTCCCTGGTGACTTTCTTCAGCAAAGATGGCTGGCAAAACATTGCAGGGGAAGTAAATGTAAGTAGTTATAAAGTCATAACGAGTCAAGCAAAAAATATACAATTGAGAGGAATATGTTAGTTAATGTAGAGACAAACAATTGTGCGTATTTTTTTGTCAAAGTTAATTTACGAGAAAAAAAATTCTGTCATATCCAATACAGAGTGTATCAAACTCCATTCTGTGAATGATGCTGTGTCTGCATGTATGTTTTACAATGATACACTTCGGACATGTCCTGGGACATCAATGATTACACATTGTAACTATGCAATAGACTTGAAATATGATTTAAGAAAAGGCTGCTTTGTAATTCATATATACAGAATAAAAAAACAGTACATCCTGTCAACACGCCCACAAGTGTGCTAAATGACACGAGGAACCAGATGGGAGTAACAATCCAAGCTATTTGCTCTAAGACTGGCATAATAATGTAATGAAACATGCACGGAGCAGGTTTTGAACCCTAAACATTCTACCCCGTAGTCTAAGGTTTCGCTATTTATGAAATTCACTCTTCTCTGAGGAGCCACCACTAACTGTCAGATATTTTGTGTACCCATGCTTAGGTTTAAGATGGGAAGGTTAAGCTTTAAACTGATTTATGACACTTGTATTTTCATGAATGTTAAATATGACTATTTCTGTAAGTTGAATTTCGCGCTCTGCAATTTCACCGGAAGTTGTCGAAATGGGATGCTAGCGTCCCACTGATCCGCAAGAAGTTAAGACAATGGAGTCACAATAATGCAAAGGGTCTACTGCTCTGAATCAACCATGGGACCAGCTCAAGCATTGTAGCTATGCTGCTTAGGCAGAACGCAAGCAGTCTGAAGCAGATCATAAGTTGAGTGAAATAAAATTGAAATTTAAGCTAATGCCAGGAAAAAGACAAAAAAACATCTAGTCAGCTAGTTAACGTGTAGGTTGAAGATTACAAGGTTAAGACAATGGGGTTCTAATATCCCATAACTCTTTGCAATTCACGAGACCAGCTTTGCTAATTAGAAACTGCCCTCAGTCATTATATTTCTAAAGGCGGTAGGCTACACTCTTCTGGGCAGATCACGCTAGAACCCTGTATGGAAGATATCCTTATTACAGGGGTTTACACTAGAGCTAGCCCTCAACAGGCCTACAATCCCCGGCCTAAAGTGGACACCTTCGCTGCGCCAAATACAATAACGTTACACCGCAGAGAATGACAATATGTTTCAATTTGATGTGCGACATGAGAGATTCACACGTTAGACAAGTGTTGCACACCAACAGATGGAGAAAACCTACACCAGTAGAGCAATTCATTTCAACAATAATCTTCATTTTAATTTGACTTTACAAACAAGAGGGCTTAATTGAAGTCTATTTCTTCAGAGCCTAGACCTATATAAAACAACTTAACTGGCTGAGGTTGGCTATGAGGCTTAACAGCGTAATAGAAGCAGGATTTTTTTTATTAGGCCTACTTACAATTGCAACTGGTCAAATGTATCACCCTACATAAAACAATCATTTAAAGAAAAAAGTCTGCACGTTCAAAATAAAACAACGTAAATAATAATTAAAAGCGCACATTTGTAAATCCCAAACTCTAAAAGTAATTGGAAAGGTAGATACAAATTATGTGACATTGTGGTTACAATAAATAATTTAGCCCAGAATGCAAATGTTTCCAATTAGAAGGACAATACTTTTTATAGCCCGGCTACTGTTGTGAAAATCCCTCAACTTGCAATGTAGTCGATGCTTAAGTACTCTAAAGTGTTACATTTCTAACTCAAAACAGCATTTCTCCACCAACATCTTTATGCTTTCGTTAATCTTCTTCCCTTTTTTTCTGCAATTTTGTTGCATTAAAGAAAAGTCTATCTTTAATTCTATAAATAACACTAGTATCTTTTATCAATGTTTTATGAGTATTTCTGCTAAAATCACCAGATGTTTTGGAATCAAAACATTACTGCACGTAAGGCTCCAATGTAAACAGATTTTTGGATATAAATATGCACATTATCGAACAAAACATACATGTATTGTGTAACATGATGTCCTATGAGTGTCATCTGATGAAGATCAAAGGTTAGTGATTCATTTTATCTATATTTCTGCTTTTTGTGACTCCTATCTTTGCCTGGAAAAATGGCTGTGTTTTTCTGTGAGTTGGTGGTGTCCTGAAAATCGTTTGAGGTGCTTTCGCTGTAAAGCCTTTTTGAAATCAGACACTGTGGCTGGATTAACAAGAATTTTATCTTTAAAATGGTGTCAAATACTTGTATGCTTGAGGAATTGTAATTATGAGATTTTTGTTGTTTTGAATTTGGCGCCCTGCACTTTCACTGGCTGTTGGCGAGGTGGGACGCTACTGTCCCACATATCCCAGAGAGGTTAAAGATGCCCTCTGGTGGTCAAACTAGCAAAAACATAAATAATGTCTGACAATTAAATGACGTGCCACAGAATGCTGCAACTTTTAAAGGAGGAACCACTGTACTCGTTTAGATAAGTGACCCATCCACTTAGCAAGATGTAGCTGGAGGGTGGTTATAGCACTTCATTCACATGACCCAACAATTTAGACAAGTATGTATGGGTAAGCATCATCTAACAATTATTAAATATTTTGTAAATATTTTTATCTGGACACTTTCTATTTTTGATATTACATTATGCAATTAACCATTTACTTTGCCATTGTTCCTCAACTGCAGTGTATGACATACCATTTTGTAGCTCTGAGTCTACATTCATCCAAAGTAAAAAACACAATTTCAAATTTTGCAACATAAGACTGAACCCAGGTGGTCGGTCACAAACTGTTGAGGACTTAGCATAACATTTGAATTCAACAATGTTTTGCATTGACTTACCCTGCAACCTAACATGCCCGTGAATTCTTAAACATTGTCGAGGCTAGTTATTTATTTATTTTACAGTTGGCTACAAACAGTAGCAGCATAAATACTTCAAAGTAAAATATCAACTGTCTGCATGTTCACTTTAAATTCAACTAGACTACAGACCGGCTGCCTAGAAAAGCTAAGGGATTTATTCTGCAATGGTGGTGAAAATGAAAGATTCTAATGTCTATTTTTTTTTTTTTAAATACTAGTTTTCGCTCTTCTCACTAAGGCCAAATGGCTGATCTTATTTTATGACTAAGTGTCTCATATCCCCCATGTGCACAAAATACTTAGGCTACTTGCAATACAATACTTCAACCACTAGAGAATATGTACAGGGTCTATTTTCTACTCAAGCAACATTTATGATGTTTCTGGCCCACTATTTATCCTGAGAACATGACATTAAGAGGGCAAGAGGACAACTCAGACCACTAAACCATCAATCAATTAAACTAATCAAATGAGTGAAAGCAGCAGCACACTATATTCTCTCTCAAGTCTATAGAGATGGTGGCAGCCTATGCAAGCAACAGCGGTTCAGTCCATATCACCCATCTAAAATCTCTGAAAGAACCTAACATGGTTTCAGTCGCACTATGACCAGTCAACTTTTACACCAGGCAGTTAAGTGTAAACAACCACACTGAACTAAAAGCGACATCTGGTCCCAAGACATTAAAGATGGATGAATACCGGCATTAATAAATCATGTACAACAACTACCACCGGCAGCACAACAGGCTTCTAATGAGCCCTACAGGGGGAATGGTGTGGATGGGTGAGAGAAAAAGATAAGGTAAATAATGTGTATGCACAGGCAGATACATACAGTGCCTTGCGAAAGTATTCGGCCCCCTTGAACTTTTAGACCTTTTGCCACATTTCAGGCTTCAAACATAAAGATATAAAACTGTATTTTTGTGAAGAATCAACAGCAAGTGGGACACAATCATGAAGTGGAACGACATTTATTGGATATTTCAAACTTTTTTAACAAATCAAAAACTGAAAAATTGGGCGTGCAAAATTATTCAGCCCCCTTAAGTTAATACTTTGTAGCGCCACCTTTTGCTGCGATTACAGCTGTAAGTCGCTTGGGGTATGTCTATCAGTTTTGCACATCGAGAGACTGACATTTTTTCCCATTCCTCCTTGCAAAACAGCTTGAGCTCAGTGAGGTTGGATGGAGAGCATTTGTGAACAGCAGTTTTCAGTTCTTTCCAAAGATTCGCGATTGGATTCAGGTCTGGACTTTGACTTGGCCATTCTAACACCTGGATATGTTTATTTTTGAACCATTCCATTGTAGATTTTGCTTTATGTTTTGGATCATTGTCTTGTTGGAAGACAAATCTCAGTCCCAGTCTCGGGTCTTTTGCAGACTGCATCAGGTTTTCTTCCAGAATGGTCCTGTATTTGGCTCCATCCATCTTCCCATCAATTTTAACCATCTTCCCTGTCCCTGCTGAAGAAAAGCAGGCCCAAACCATGATGCTGCCACCACCATGTATGACAGTGGGGATGGTGTGTTCAGAGTGATGAGCTGTGTTGCTTTTACGCCAAACATAACGTTTTGCATTGTTGCCAAAAAGTTCAATTTTGGTTTCATCTGACCAGAGCACCTTCTTCCACATTGGTGTGTCTCCCAGGTGGCTTGTGGCAAACTTTAAATGACACTTTTTATGGATATCTTTAAGAAATGACTTTCTTCTTGCCACTCTTCCATAAAGGCCAGATTTGTGCAATATACGACTGATTGTTGTCCTATGGACAGAGTCTCCCACCTCAGCTGTAGATCTCTGCAGTTCATCCAGAGTGATCATGGGCCTCTGAGACTATCACAGTGCAGGTGCATTTATACGGAGACTTGATTACACACAGGTGGATTGTATTTATCATCATTAGTCATTTAGGTCAACATTGGATCATTCAGAGATCCTCTCTACTTTCGCAAGGCACTGTATATAGGCATTAAGCATGCTGTAGGTCACAACTACTCTAAAGCAATGAGTATAAATAGTTTTTTCTACCCGTGTCGGGGTTCATGGTTCTGTCCTCGTCAGTCACCTCTCTTCAACAACAGCAACAAGAGAAGGAGGGAAGAGAAGAGTGAAGTAAAAGAGACAGACAGAGTTTTAAGATTTATCCTCCCGCGCTTCACCTTCTCTCCCTCACTTGGTGACTCTTCCCCTGTCTGTTTTTGTGTCAGGCAGCATGTCATTCTTTATCCACTTCCAACCAGTCTTGTTTTTCTATTCACTCTGTTCTCCTCTCCCCCACTCTGTTTTAAAAGGGCAGGGATTCTTTAGCCACATGCCAGCAGTCCCACTGAGCTGTACTCTGGGGACATGACTCTTTTCCCAGTCAGGGTAAAACAGACATTGTTTGCATGCACACAGTATACACACAGAACCGAGTAGGGGGATTGGGTGCATGCATGTTCCCTGATGTCAGATTGAAATAATACCCTTTTCCAAGTGGTGATATACTGTAGCCTAACCTCTGCCTCTCCCCCCTGGAAGTTAGTAACCTTGGCTGTTATTGGCTGTTCAGCAGGCAACTCCCAGTGACCTTCAGCCAAATTGGTAGATACCATGGTCAAAAGACAACTGCGTGTGAGCATGTGAGAGAGAAAATTCCTTTTGTCAGATTCTAGTAGAGCACTAACAATAAAATCAATACATCATTATTGGGGAGGTGCTAGAGCTGGCTGAGACAAAAAGTCATATTGAGATAAATAACTTTTGCATGATAAATGTTTTAATAGACAGTTAATTTACATTAGCGGCAGGGCTCTAGACATTTTTTCCAGTGCCTAGTCAGTCAACTGAGATGGTAGCCTATGATTAAAAAAGTAAGCTATTTCATCGAACATCCAGGAAATGCATGATTGATATTTTGATGTTCAACCTGTCAAAATAGGCTACAGAATGATCAGATTTCTTTTTGGCTCTTCAGGGAATTTGTCGACATCTTTGTGCATATTGGAGTATAAACTATAATATTCACCACCTGAGGAAGTGGGAAACTAAAAAAAACACTTAAGAGATTGCTAACTCTGAATATGATATTGTTGCTATATAGTCGTGTAGGCTAATTGCTTAATCTACCAGTAAAATGTAGACTAATGTCCTATAAAAACTTTGCAGCAATAGGCCACATTGGTAAGAGGAAAGCAATGTCGCTGTCGATAATTTTCGGTTTATCATCCAAGCTCTAGGTTTTAGATCCTTCGTTTTATAGTTATGATGAGGTAAGCCAGTAGTAAAGGAATTTTAAAGCAATATTATTCTAGATCAAAGGGTAGGTCTACATTTCATTCACTGAATTTACAGGAGGTACATTTAAAAGTATGGTTAAGTAGGCTATAGGATAAACTAATTAAAAGAGTAGACTCCGGGCAACGGTCCAACAATTCCTCTTTCTCAGCGATGTGTCATTCTGGTCATGCACGCCACGGCCAACATAGCTAGTTCGTAGCTAGCCAGAAACTCCCCCCTATGTGTTGACATCATTTCACAGGATTTGTTTTTTGGACAGAAGATGTAGAGATCGGTAAGAAATAGCTTCTGTAGCCAAATATCTTAGATTTTTTTGGTCATGTTTTAAATGACACGCCCCAAAAGCATTTTAAGGCTAAATTGACCACAAATACAAAGTTGCCAATGTCTACGCAATTGATACGAACAAGTGACATAAAATGAAAACCTAGAGGACTGCATTAAAATATAAACTGTAGACTATAGTGATATTTCAATTATATTGAAATACATTTCATGTTCAATCAAATGAGTTATATTTTGCTACAGGTTACTGTCTAACTTGTCTCAATATATTTCAAATCCTAGATGCTCTTAAATGCTAGTAAAACCAAATGCATGCTTTTCAACGGTTCGCTGCCTGCACCCGCACGCCCGACTAGCATCACCACCCTGGATGGTTCCGACCTAGAATATGTGGACATTATAAGTACCTAGGTGTCTGGCTAGACTATAAACTCTCCTTCCAGACTCATATCAAACATCTCCAATCTAAAATCAAATCTAGAGTCGGCTTTATATTCCGCAACAAAGCCTCCTTCACTCACGCCGCCAAACTTACCCTAGTAAAACTGACTATCCTACCGATCCTCGACGATGTCATCTACAAAATAGCTTCCAATACTCTACTCAGCAAACTGGATGCAGTTTATCACAGTGTCATCCGTTTTGTTACTAAAGCACCTTATACCACCCACCACTGCGACCTGTATGCTCTAGTCAGCTGGTCCTCGCTACATATTCGTCGCCAGACCCACTGGCTCCAGGTCATCTACAAGTCCATGCTAGGTAAAGCTCCGCCTTATCTCAGTTCACTGGTCACGATGGCAACACCCACCCGTAGCACGCGCTCCAGCAGGTGTATCTCACTGATCATCCCTAAAGCCAACACCTCATTTGGCCGCCTTTCGTTCCAGTTCTCTGCTGCCTGTGACTGGAACGAATTGCAAAAATCACTGAAGTTCGAGACTTTTATCTCCCTCACCAACTTCAAACATCAGCTACCTGAGCAGCTAACCGATTGCTGCAGCTGTACATAGTCTATTGGTAAATAGCCCACCCATTTTCACCTACCTCATTCCCATACTGTTTTTATTTATTTACTTTTCTGCTCTTTTGCACACCAATATCTCTACCTGTACATGACCATCTGATCATTTATCACTCCAGTGTTAATCTGCAAAATTGTAATTATTCGCCTACCTCCTCATGCCTTTTGCACACATTGTATATAGACTCCCCCTTTTTTTTCTCTATTGTGTTATTGACTTGTTAATTGTTTACTCCATGTGTAACTCTGTTGTCTGTTCACACTGCTATGCTTTATCTTGGCCAGGTCGCAGTTGCAAATGAGAACTTGTTCTCAACTAGCCTACCTGGTTAAATAAAGGTGAAATAAATAAAATAATAACCGCCTGCCGTTGTGCCCTTCCCATTTTTTTTAAACCTTTATTTAACTAGGCAAGAGACATAGAACATACATGGAGAGGACTGAACAAATTCTCATTTTCAATGACGGCCTAGGAACAGTGGGTTAACTGCCTGTTCAGGGGCAGAACGACAGATTTGTACCTTGTCAGCTCGGGGGTTTGAACTTGCAACCTTCCAGTTACTAGTCCAACACTCTAACCACTAGAGTCCAACACTCTAACCACTAGGCTACTCTGCCGCCCCTTGAGTAAGTCACTTAACCCACCCCCACAACAACTGTTCCATGGGTGTCCAGTGTGGCAGCACTACGCTGCAACCTCTTCAACCTGCATGTCTTTCGGAGAGGTTGGGACCAGAGGTCAAATTTCAGTGTGACCTTGTGAACAATAGACCAATAAAGGATCTTCATCTACAGCCTACTGCACACTCACATGCAAACAGACACTTACTACACCACAAACACCTCATACTGTCTGAACATGTGAGTTCAAGTCTTAACAGTAATACTGAACCTTTGAACATGTACTGTTTAGGGATGCTGAGATGTGTGTGTAGGCCAGGCCAAGTCTTGAGAAATGTCTAAATCTGCTCCAGGCCTGAACCTCATTGTTGAATGCACTGTACGTGCCAGGGCAGCAGCTGGATTGGTTGTAAGCAGTGCAGTGGGAACAAATTATTGTTGGTGGGAGGCAGCTCAGCTCATTTCTCCTGGATTGCAGCTTGAGTCTGACTGGCTAGGCCTTAATTTTGTTTTGGTTAATTTAGTGACCCACCAGGAAGTCTGAGGGGTTATAGAGGCTGTCAGAATGTTTAGGGAACCACATACATACAAAGTCACCTTTCAACTGAAAAATGCAAGGTGAGGTGGCATCCTAATGATCCCATAGACTGCAGGACAAACATGATGAATCATCTGAATACAGAGTAAGGATAGGTTAACTGAATGTTTTAGCACCCTCCCTGATAAGCTTATCTTCAAAGAAAAAGGTACATTCTCAGCCCAGTTACAATGAGAAAAGTAAGGAGGCAGGCAAAGAGAGTGAAATTACTTTCTACATTCTAGATAGGAGAGGCTTACAAGTTAATCTTGAAAATAAAGTCTCATTAAAATGAATAACCATGTCTGCTCGTATTTCCAAACTTGGTACCTCAGTATCCATAGCAGATATAATTGGCTACTTGACATCCATTTAGTGTCTCCTATGCTCTTTGAATACGTTGCATGTTAATGATATTCAAATAGTCAGGTATTCATTTAAACACTGTGGACTCACATAATTGAACAAAATACAGAGGGTCTACAGAGAGTGTGGGTACAGAATTCTAAGAAGACCATTAAAGCGCAAAGTTCAACCACTAATATGAATACTAAAGCCTATAGTATGTGTAAGTTACCCTAGAGATGTGATGGGTGGTGCACACCGCACTGCTCTTTAACTTTAGATAGCATAGAACAGGGGTGTCAAAGTCAAATGGACGGAGGGCCAAATAAAAAAATCAGCTACAAGACGAGGGCCGGACTGTTCGAATGTTCATTGAAAATTTTTTAAATGACGCATATAGTCTAGTGAACCTAATTGAACCTACTGAAAACCTAACAAATATATTACAATATGATCAGATAAATAAAGCAATATTTTCTTATGGCTCTGTCAGTAATCTTTAATTTTCAACAGACACAAAAGACAAATTTCCTTTATATAAATATCCCCATAACATGAACATTAAATGAAAGAAACCGGTATTCAAGGCACCATCAGTAGACTATATTTTCTATTTTAGCAAAAGTGGGCTAAATTTACTTCAAAGAAAAAACAATAATAGCAATTTTCTATCATCCACTCAACTGAAATATTTTTAAAATATAATTGGATTGAAATACAAAAAAATAAAGTGCAAAAATCTATTAATCAAAAACAACACTTTGTTTAAGGAGAAGTAACATGCAGTGAAAACAAATATTAAATTTTAACTTTTAAACTTGAACTGAGTAAAAACTCTAAATATGTGATTGCACAGTAATGTTCACTTGTTTGAGGTTGAGGGTGATACTTGGTGGTGTCCCATCTTTTCCACAAGTTCATCAATGTTCGGGGTAAGGCTCTGAGCTGAAGAAATCCTCAGAATTGAGTGGAGGTGTTCAGCAGTAAGTCGACTTCTGTGTGATGTTTTGTTCAGGTTCATCAAAGAAAACAGTTGTTCACACAGGTATGTGCTGCCAAACATAGACAACGTTTGAGCAGCCTGGATGCGCAGCTGGGGCATTGTGCCGGGGAGGAAACGGGCGAACTCTGCAGCACCCACTGCCGCATATTTTGCCCTCAGTGCATCATTGCATTGGAGGTCAATCAACTCCATTTGGAGGTTTGGTGGTGAGCTTTCCACGTCAACAGCAAATGGGTTACCGAGCAGTTCCAACCTGCTTTTTTGTGCTTCAAAGTCAGCAAATCGGCGTCGAAAGTCAGCGGCAAGCATACCTATTTTATCAGCCAACTGTGTGCTCGGGAACGCACTGGTAGAGAGCTTCTCTTTCATGGTCTGGCAGCTGGGAAAGTGGCTCAAATTTTCTTTCCGCATCTGCGTCTCCCACAGAGTCAGTTTGGTTTTAAATGCCTTCACTGTACTGTACATATCAGAGATGACACGATCCCGACCCTGCAGCTGCAAGTTTATTGCATTCAGATGACTCGTAATGTCACACAGAAAAGCCATTTCACACAGAAACATTTCGTCTCGGAGTTGTGTTGTGTCTTTCCCTTTGCTGTCCAAGAACAGACAAATCTCCTCACGAAGCTCGAAACATCTTTGAAGCACCTTTCCCTGGCTTAGCCATCGCACCTCTGTGTGATAAGGCAAATCACCATGCTCCGTTTCTAACTCCGTCAGAAATGCCTTGAACTGGCGGTGATTCAAACCTTTGGCTCTGATAAAGTTAACTGTGCGCGTGATGATGCTCATTACATGCTCCATTTTCAAGGCTTTACCGCACAACGCTTCCTGGTGTATGATACAATGATAAGCTGTCAGCTCACCTGTCGCGTTTTCCTCTTGCATCTTTTCCCGTATCTTCGCCACCAGTCCGCTCCTGTGTCCACACATCGCAGGTGCTCCGTCGGTTGTCAAACCCACGAGTTTTTCCCAAGGCAGCTCCATCTCATTTACACATCTTGACACCTCTTCATACAAATCATGCCCCGTAGTTGTGCCATGCATAGGACGTAAAGCCAAAAACTCCTCTGTCACGCTTAGGTTGGAGTCCACTCCGCGGATGAAAATTGACAACTGGGCAATGTCAGAAATGTCGGTGCTCTCATCCACAGCCAAGGAATATGCAATAAAATCTTTTCCCTTTTTCACAAGCTGCTCTTTTAGATTGATGGACAACTGGTCTACTCTCTCGGCAATGGTGTTTCTGCTCAGACTCACATTTAAAAAGAGTTGCCTTTTTTCTGGGCAAACTTCGTCACAAACTTTAATCATGCAGTTTTTGATGAAATCCCCCTCCGTAAATGGCCGGGCTGATTTAGCGATCTCTTCTGCCAAAATAAAACTGGCCTTGACAGCAGCCTGGCCTTGTGATTTGGCTTTTTTGAACAGAGCCTGTCGAGATTTGAGGCCTCGTTTTAATTCCTCTGCCTTTTGTAGCCTTTGTTCCATGTCCATATTCTTGTTTTTGTCCGCGTGTTTCGTTTCATAATGTCGTCTCAGATTATACTCTTTCAGTACCGCCACACTTTCTCCACACAGAAGACACACAGGTTTTCCAGCTACCTTCGTGAACATATACTCCGACTCCCACCTTGTTTGAAACCCCCGGTTCTCAGTATCCACCTTCCGTTTTGCCATTTTTGATGGGTATCTGAAAGTTAATTTTACTGTGATGCTGACGACTGCTGTGCCAATAAATATTGAAATGAAGCAGCCTACTGCTCGGTGCGTCACCTTTGCATTGTGGGAAATGTAGTATTGGTGCGTGTAAAAGATCTGCGGGCTGCCGGCTTGCTGCGGGCCGGTTCTAATAATAAATCAAGATCATCCCAGGGGCCGTAAAAAACCTTCTTGCGGGCCGGATGTGGCCCGCGGGCCTTGACTCTGACATATGTGGCATAGAAGTTAACTTTCATCCAAAATGTCATGGTACCAATAATAGGCTAAGACGGAGGAAGTAGGCTCCATTGCTAATTGGAAGTGAAGAAGCATTCAAACAGTGTGAAGGCTAGGCTACATCTTCCTCGGGCTGTGTAAGGGGGTGGGGGGGTATTTCCTGTCATGGTGGGTCAGAAGGTGCGACCCTTGCTCCAGACTATTTCAGTTGTGGCCAAACTTCACAACAGGACGTTAGTAACAATGAGCCCCTCGCCACCCCTCACAACCAAGCATGCCTGGTGGCCTCACCGGTTTCCCCTCAGCCCTTTACTACACTGTCTGACTGAGATGACAGACAAGAAAAGAAAGTCTAGCACTACAGGTGGCTAGTCAACTGACAGTTGAGTCAACATCTCATACAACAGGTCATTGCTAAGGTCAGACCTAATCTGCAGCTCATGTTGACAACTAGGCTACATTCACCATTACCTGCATATTTTGATGGATAAGCTAAACGTGTGGTTAATGTTGTGGGAATCCAATCCACAGGTATTTTTGCAATTCAAATGTCTATGGGAAGCAGGAAATCCTACCCCTGCAGAATGCATCTGGCTCTTCGCTCATGATCTGGAATCACTCAAAAAGGGCCTTACAGATAGAGATAATAACAGGTCTCTTTGCACCACAATAACAGTCCAGTGCCAGTTTTCATCCAAGAGGCACATTTGCTGAAGATAATAACATGTTTGTTCACCTCATTATTAAATACCTACAGATAAATGGTTTGTTTGTGAGAGACTATTGTGAAAGGCTCTTGGACATATTTAATCCATTTGTTTTTAAATAGAGTGCTAGTTTAAATAAATACTAGTAAAGAAGCCTGCTATACAGTGGGAGAACTGTCTGACTGAATGATGCTGCTGTTGCATTGTGTAGTTTCTCAACGTCCCTCACCTCTCCACACACAACCAACGTTAATCCCTGACCCCACTGTGTTATCTGAGTGGACAACCTGATCAGGTGGACAGTTGCCATCGTCAGCCTACATGAGCTGGGCGTAAGCAACAGGGGCTAAAGAAAGATGCCGATATAACAGGTAACTAGAGGTTTCGATTAGATACAATGGTCATTCTAACGAACGTTACCGTCAAATACTCCGGCGAAATTGTTACAATTTCCAAGTCATTGCATTGGTACATTGTAGCGCGATAGCGCGTTACAGTACCTACATTATGAAAATAACGAGTTGTGAAAGTTTCCCCCTTGCTAACGTTTGCTACTAAGTTTAACTTCGAAACACAACTATTTTAATGCAAACCTCATCACATAATACAAGTTGCCAGAAAACGTAATTATAAAGTTACATGTTAGACTGTAGACTTCCCGCGGCTTAAATCTTTCTGTAATTTAGCTAACGTTGGCATCCTAGTTAGCTAGCTAGAAGAGAGACAAGAGTTGGGGTTTGCAACCTAAATTAACAATTTAACCGCCATTATCAAAAACCAATAAAGCAAAAGGTCTAACTGCTGTAAATAACGTACCTATTGGCCCCTCTTTATGTTTTGACGAACGTCTTCCATTCAAACCTTTTCCGAGGCTGCTGCTGTTGTTGTTGCCTCCCGTCTTTCCCGACGCCATCTTCGCCCACTATTTTCGCAGCGCATCCTCAAATCTTCTAGTCATACATGTAAAAAGAGCCACACCCACAACCAAAACTGCAGCCAGTCAGCGCTGGTAATGCATTCCTAGAGCCTATTAACGTGCTCCAGTTCGACAAACACCGCCCTCTTTGCTGCGTTGCAATGTCCAAATGCTTTCCCAGATAATCATCTGTGGTAAACATAGTACTGTCTGTCAGTAGGCTTCCCATCACAAGGAGGTATACCTTAATGTATTGTAGGCTAGTGACTGCTTAACAGCTGCCTACAAGCTACAACATCGCCAGTGGAGGCTGCTGAGGGGAGGACGGCTCATAACGGTTGGAATGGCGCAAATGGAATGGCATCAAACCATGTGTTTAATGTATATGATACCATTCCACATATTCCGCTCCAGCCATTCCCACAAGCTCATCCTCCCCAAATAAGGTGCCACCAACCTCCTGTGCTAGAGACCTATCAAGAACCTCTTGGTGTAATGGTAAGGTGTTTGACTGACAAGGATCAAATCACAGTTGTGCTACCCCTCAATTTTGCTACAGTGGTGTCAGAAATGGGATAACGATTCCGAGACTCCATCAAGCAAGTCACATCGGTATGGGTGCGAGGGACATATGACAAATACATACATTTCATGAAGCTAAAATGCTAACTATGTAAGCATGAAAACATAAGGCAATCAGTTTTATAATTTTATTTACAAAGCACAATCCAGGCCTTGAATTATTGAGATTGGAGAGAAAAAAAAAGCATTTGGCCAATGCATACACAAAGCATAGAAAATGCAAACATGCAGAAAAATAATCTCTTATGAATATAAAGTTGTTAGGTATCGGCATTGGTAATGAAAGGCAAAATTGAAAGCAAAATGCCCTTTGACATTGTAGGTTACTGTCTTTTTGGTCCACTAAGAAATTATATTCAAATATAAGCAAAGGCTGCAAGGAAAACGCAGGTCAACTCTATAAATTCAAACATAAGGAGGGGGGGGGCAGTTAAGAAAATTCCTATCAAAACCCTCACCACAATTCTGTTCTATCAAATGGCTCTTCTCCCACCCTCTCTCTTCATCCCCCTCCTTCCTTCCCCCTCTCATTCAAGGCTTCTCCAGTTGGATTTCCTCCTCCTCCATAATCATGTTTCCCACGTCTTGGTAGGGGCCCTGCACCAGAGAGCGCTGGATCTGATCATATGTGGAGCAGCATTCCTCCAGATTTAGACCCTGGATATGGATTGAGGTAAGGGAGGTTATGATAGGTTGACTTCCTCTTTCCTTCTTCTAGAACTTGTTTGATTGACTTAAGAATGGTGAAAACAGTGACTATGACAGAAAGACATTCAAGTCATTCAAGTCCCACCTCATAGATATTCTCCTCTTCCTCTTTGACCCTTTTCTTCTTCAGTTGATTGAGTTTCTTCGTCTTAAAAAGCAGAAGAAGTTGATGACATATTACATAATTCTCTTGGCCAATGGTGTGAAAAAGCCCATTGTAGTCATACAGTAAGATTACCATACATACTAGTCCTTCTGGTTACAGCAGTTTTCAATATTCAATATTGGAATGAGAGCAAATTAGGAATATTAGATCTAGTAGCCTAGCATTAGCAGTAGAAAAGGTGGCCTGCTTGGCTCTCTGACCTTACAGAGCATCATGGTACCATGCAGAAGCACTGCCACCATCAGTAACATTCCCTCGGCAGTCAGGATGCTGTTCTTGGTGCTTTCACTGATGTCCAGAATCTTCACAATCGGCACTGAGCAAGGAGAGAGGGGTCGTATAAAGGTCATCAGAGTAGAACTCACCTGCTGCTCTTTCATGGAAGAGATGCAGGCTAGATGTGCATGAAAGAGAGATAGTGGGGGGATGGACAGAGTACCATGCATCAGATTGCAGCAAGACAGAGGAAAATAGAAAAATTAGACAAACAGCCAGTGTATGTTTAGCAGTGCAATTATTTTCTTTAAACAATGCTCCTTATGACACACAATTTCCCAGGAAAAACTAGAACCATAGCATTTCTTTAACATTTCAACATTGGTCATTTGAATTAAATCAGAGGGATTACTACACAATGTAGCCATTCACTGGTGGCTTAAGTCTAGGTGCTTTAGGTGGATTGCATTCTACTGGACTGGGCAGTGGTTAACTGGATTTGTGGAACACAAAGCATTCTGCATTGCTTAGCTGGTTTGACCCCACCCCCCAGACACCCACATGTACAGACAGACACACATAATATAAATACTGTACACAAAGTACTGTGAGTGCAGACCAGGCTAAAGCTTTTGAGGGTTACACACACACACAAGACCTGAAGGAAGGTGACATGGGTGCTTACTGTGAGGGCTTCACACACACCCACACTCACTGTAGACATGCAGGAAGGTGCCGTGGGTGTATACAGAGGGCCGCATGGCGCTGTGGTTGAGGAAACACTGGTACAACCCTGTGTCGTTCAGACGGACCTCCCTCAGGATGAGTGTGTGACACATGACCCCTGCTGCCGTCAGGTTCCCCCCATCCACCGTCACACGGTTGTCTCTCCAGTCCACTCCCCGAAGGATGCCTTTGACCATGTGGGGGCTGGTGGCCCAGGTGGTGTCCACGGCTCCCCCTGTGACTGAGTAGCAGCAGCGCAGGGAGGCGGTGTGAGAGAGCTGCACCCTCTGAGAGGGCCTGTCTGGCTCCAGAGTAACCTGGATACGGCTGAGGTCACCTGCTAGAAGGCAGAGCAGCAGGAGTAGGATGAGGTTGACCCATAACACACTGATCAAAGGTCAGTTATTGACAGCATATCTATATAATTTTGCACGTCCAATTTTTCAGTTTTTGATTTGTTAAAAAAATTTGAAATATCCAATAAATGTTATTCCACTTCATGATTGTGTCCCACTTGTTGTTGATTCTTCACAAAAAAAATACAGTTTTATATCTTTATGTTTGAAGCCTGAAATGTGGCAAAAAGTTGCAAAGTTCAAGGGGGCCGAATACTTTCGCAAGGCACTGTATAAGTGTAGGGTAAGTGTAGGGTATGGTTTCTAGTGTGTGATGATTGTGGACTACAGGAAGAGGAGGACCGAGCGCGACTCCATTCTCATCGATGGGGCTGTAGTAGAGCAAGTTGAGAGCTTCAAGTTCCTTGGTGTCCACATCACCAACATTGTCCAAGCACACCAAGATAGTCGTGATGAGGGCACGACAAAACCCTATTCCCCCTCACGAGACTGAAAAGATTTGGCATGGGTCCTCAGATCCTCAAAAGGTTCTACAGCTGCACCATCGAGAGCATCTTGACTGGTTGCATCACTGCCTGGTATGGCAACTGCTCAGCCTCCGACCGCAAGGCACTACAGAGTAGAGGTCGACCAATTAATTGGAATGGCTAATTAATTAGGGCCGATTTCAATCGGAAATCTGTATTTTTGGGCGCCGATTTGCTGTTTTTTTTTGTTTTTTTTTACACCTTTACTTAATCTTTATTTAACTTGGCAAGTCAGTTAAGAGCACATTCTTATTTTCAATGACGGCGTACAAACGGTGGGTTATCTGCCTCATTCAAGGGCAGAACGACAGATTTTCACCTCGTCAGCTCGGGGGATCCAATCTTGCAACCTTACAGTTAACTAGTCCAACGCAATAACGACCTGCTTCTCTCTAGTTGCACTCCACAAGGAGACTGCCTGTTACGCAAATGCAGTAAGCCAAGGTAAGTTGCTAGCTAGCATTACATTTATCTTAGAAAAAACAATAAATCATAATCACTAGTTAACTACACATGGTTAATGATATTACTAGATATTATCTAGCGTGTCCTGCGTTGCATATAATCTGACTGAGCATACAAGTATCTAAGTATCTGACTGAGCGGTGGTAGGCAGAAGCAGGCATTCATTCAAACAGCACTCTCGTGCTTTTTACCAGCAGCTCTTCGTTGTGCGTCAAGCATTGTGCTGTTTATGACATCAAGCCTATCAACTCCAGAGATGAGGCTGGTGTAACCAAAGTGAAATGGCTGGCTAATTAGCGCGCGCTACTCGCTCTGAGCCTTGGGGTGGTTGTTTCCCTTGCTCTGCATGGGTAACGCTGCTTCGATGTGGTGGCTGTTGTCCTTGTGTTGCTGGTTCGAGCCCAGGGAGGAGCGAGGAGAGGGACGGAAGCTATACTGTTACACTGGCAATACTAAAGTGACTATAAGAACATCCAATAGTCAACAGTTAATAAAATAAAAATGGTATAGAGGGAAATAGTCCTATAATTCCTATAATAACTACAACCTAAAACTTCTTACCTGGGAATATTGAAGACTCATGTTAAAAGGAACCACCAGCTTCCATATGTTCTCATGTTCTGAGCAAGAAACTGAAACGTTAGCTTTCTTACATAGCACATATTGCACTTTTACTTTCTTCTCCAACACTTTGTTTTTGCATTATTTAAACCAAATTGAACATTTTTCATTATTTACTTGAGGCTTAGTTGATTTTGATGTATTATATTAAGTTAAAATAAGTGTTCATTCAGTATTGTTGTAATTGTCATTATTACAAATAGATAAAAATAAAATGTAAAAATGTAAAAAAAAAAAAAAATTCAAAAAAAAAATAATAATTGGCCGATTAATCGGTATCGGCTTTTTTGGTCCTCCAATAATCGGTATCGGTATTGAAAAACCATAATCGGTCGACCTCTACTACAGAGTGTAGTGCGTACGGCCCAGTACGTCACCGGGGCCAGGCTTCCTGCCATCCAGGACCTCTATACCAAGCAGTGTCAGAGGAAGGCCCTAAAAATTGTCAAAAGACTCTAGCCACCCTAGTCTCAGACTGTTCTCTCTGCTACCGCACGGCAAGCGGTATCAGAGTGCCAAATCTAGGTCCAAGAGGCTTCTAAACAGCTTCTATCCCTAAGTCATAAGACTACTGAACATCTAATCAATTGACTACCCAGATTTGAATAACTCTACCTACATGTACATATTACCTCAATTACCTCGAATAACCATTACCCCCTGTATATACCCTCACTATTATTTTACTGCTGCACTTTAATTATTTGTTACTTTTATTTCTTATTTTTCTTTTAGTATTTTTCTTAACTGCATTGTTGGTTAAGGGCTTGTAAGCAAGCATTTCACAGTTGTATTCGGCACATGTGACAAACACAATTTAATTTGATTGCACAACCATCTGCTCTGGTAGGAGATACGGTTCATTAGAGCAGAACAGATACATTACTCACAGCCAAATAATCTAATGTTCCAAGGGATACAATGGGGGGAAATTGTTTTAATGTTACAATGCATGGTTTAAAAAGGCTTGAAATCTGTTCAAAGCATGTTGAACCTATTCATATTAATTCCCTCAAACGCCATAGTTTTACACTTCGGTCTCATCTTCATCCTCCACCTGTAATGTAACTTCTCAAATAAAGGTGAATATGCACTAAAAGACTAACTACCCTGCATTGTTTATCAGCATATCCTAGCAGCCCTTTACTCACCAGCCCAGAAGCAGAGGAACAAGAATGTCACGGCCACCATCCTCTTCACTGTGTTTTATATTGGTTGCCAGTCGTTGCAGATTTTAAAAAGCCTTTATGTTATTTTGAGTGTTGTGCCTTTCAACACAGCTATACACTTCTACCCAGTTGTCTTGTGAATAAACCTTCCTTCCTCTTTTGTTGGTCTCTCTGTGTCAGGATATATGCTTGAATGATTGCAGTGTTCTAGAACTCAAAACAGTAAAAGACCCCCAAAATGTTGTTTTTTCTTCCCCATTTATTAAAAAACAGAAAATTAAAATAAAAAAAATAAAAACGTACCTCATTTCTTCTGAAGTATACAATTAAAAGCTCTTACACAATGAAATCAAAGCCAAAATACACAGTATAGATCTTGCATATTCATTTGTTTATAGATATACATGTGGCGGATGCATGTGCGACAGACCAGACCCTGTTCTATACAAAGCGCTGGCTAGCTGGTGCAAACATGGCGCTGGTCAAACCTTGTGGTCGCTGAGGTGAACACACACAATACACTTTGTAACATACATACCCCTGAGATAGCATAGTTACAGGGGACACTGCAGGACTTAC